>NC_085025.1:14767820-15084697 GCF_963692335.1 Osmerus eperlanus
GGAGTATAAGTATATTGCAGAATTTATGGCCTGCAAATATTTAGTTGTAAAAACGCCAAGGGTATTTAAATAGTAGGGTTTATTTTGAGGGCCCACATACCTTCTCCATCTCCTGCTTGAAGCTGGCATACACATCGTTGCTCTTGGACAGTGTGGTCTGGAACTCATCAAACTTCTGGGAATACAGCACCAGCTGGAGAGGGACAGACACACAAGTGTGTTCAGTATAGTATACTGTCTCACACAATTCATATGTTCAAATAACATCACATGGCTAGTCATCAGCAGTCAAAATATACATTTTCATCATTGGCAGTTAATTCCCAGACCAGGGATCAAGTACTATATAGAATGACAATATTGACTCATGATTTCATTATTTATCTGATTGAATGGAACCAATAGAAACAACAATCTCACAATATACAATCTAAAGCATAAAGCTTTTGAATTTACTACATTTCAGCTAACACAGCCACAGGATAGTATCCATGTCAAAAAGTGCAGAATGAGTCTTCACTATGTGATTGCACAGGGAAATTAGGACTGTTTCCTATGACTGTATCGGAAATGTGGAGTCTTGGCCCAATGGTATGATGTATCATCATTGATCCTTGGTTGCAATAATATAATTAATGTTGTTTTTGTAACTCTGTCATTTTATTTAGTTGGAGGGCTGGCTAATGTTCCTGTTGGGGAAACACAGAGTGTTAAACAATGGCCAGGCTTCTAAGCTGTTCATTATGACCGCACGGAACTGTCAGGGGTAATTTATGTGTCCAGCTGAAAGCCATTTATCTTTGTATGATTTAACATTTAGCAAAGTGTGGTTCCTCAGCCCAGCTCAATTCACTGTATAATCAATCTCACCCATGATTGTGTCACATTTAATATCCATAGAAATAACACTCTCTTTCATCAGAGCACAGAGCCAGAGAGAAAAAGCAGAGAGGAAAGAGGGATATGGGGGAGCATGAAGGGGGCAGAGAGAGGGAAAGAGAGAGATAAGACAATTTCCCCTAAACAAAGTCATCTTCATTACTGGAAGTGTTTAGGGCCTTTAAGGCCCTGACCTGTAAGAGACATCCCAAGGAGGTCAGAGGTCAGAGAGCCTCGGAGAGGGGCAGGGGTGGGCATCAGAATAATCAGATATTCACCTGCGCCTGCATGATTGTCTCCTGCTCTCTCAGTAGCTTAGTCTGTATCTTCCACTCTGCGGCCTGTATCAGTAACTGGTTAGAGACAGAACACACACAGAGGGAGGAGGAAGGGAGAAACCTTTACCTTTTTCTTCATCTGCAACTCCTGCTCCTTCATTGTGTAGCATTTCTTTGTTTTGTCAATTGCCTCCCTAAGCAACTAGCAAATGAGACAGTTAGGGGTTACCATGGGTGCAACCCGTCATACACCATGCTTTCATGAAAGCAACACCAACACACTGGTCGATATGGAACAGATTGAATGGCAAAGATCACTGGATCTACAGGTCACCATGTAATCTTTCAGTAATAAATGTAGCAGCGTACTTACATTGCATTGCATTGAGTTTGTAAATGAATGAATGAAATGTTTGTGCAGGTGTGTTTATGCTGGATTGCCCCTGTATTTGTGCTTGTGTGTATGCAGACCTGTCTGTGTGTGAGTGCATGTGTGCGTGTATATGCAGGTATGTGAGAGCAGGAATGCGCATGTGTGTGTATGTGTGTTTATGCAGGCCTGTCTGTGTGTGTATCAGGCTTGTGTGTGTGTGTGTGTGTGTGTATGTGTGGGAGCTCACGTATTCCTTCTCCCTCCTGTGTTTCTCCTCTGCCTCCTGCAGCTGAGCCTTGGCCTGCTCCAACTTGGCATCAGACAGCTTCTGCTGCAGGTCACGGTGCTTGAAGATCTTTTCCAGACTCTGTCAAACACACACACACACACACTGATAGATATTGGTGCATTGAGATAGTGTTCTGTTGTGAGATGTGAGGTTTCAGGTGGAGAATTTTGATGGAAATTCAAATTTCAGCTTTCACCAGAGGATGGCAGTAGATATTAAAGGCTACAACACTGGCAGGGAGTTGTTTGCGTGTGTATCTGTGTATGTGTGTGTGTGTCTGTGCGTATGTGTTATGACTGAACCTGATTTGTATGCGTCACTTACAGTTCGTCATGTTCTTTCCTGTATTCTCCTGTGACTGGACCTGACAAGCTCCAGAATGATTCAGCCTCTTTTTGAGTCTGTCTACCTTTCTTGCTCTCTCCCTATCCCCCCCTCTCTCTCTTTCTCTTTTGCAGGTTGTTATTGTTATGACAGACGAACTAGATAACATCCCTGCTGGGTCATCTCTGTCTGCTGACGTGAGCAGGGACATTAGCAAAGCTCCTCTTCGCTCCTTGAGACTTCTCATACTGCCTCGCTGAACACAAATACCCACTTGGTGGGACCAAAACAAATGTTTCATCATCACTGGCTGTGTGTGTGTGTGTGTGCATGTGTGAGGGTGTGTATGTCTTTGTGTGGACACTCATTACCTGTGTGCATGTGTGTATGCGTGTTTTTGGGTTCACACTCATGGCCTTTGTTTTTGAGCATGCGTGTGCATGCATGTGCTTTTGTTTTTGCCTGTGCACACATGAACTGTGTGTGTGTGTGTGTATGTGTGTGTGTGTGATGTGTCTGCGTGCTTGTGTATGAATGCGCGTGTCTGGTGTTTTTGTGTGCGCACACACATGGCCTGTGGATGCGTGTGTACCTCCTCTCTCTGCTCGTACTGGTTGAGGATGCTCTTGAGCTTGTCGGCCAGGTTGGCGTTCTCCTGGCAGAGCTTGGTGTTGCGGCCGCTGTGCTGCTCGATCTGGGCCTGGATGTCGGTGAGCGTGCTCTGGAAGTGAGTGGTGATCTCCCTTCTTTTCTCCTCGTCGTCCCGACAGCGCTGCAGAGTCTCCTCCTGAGAAAGAGAGAGACAGAGGAGAAGAGGGAGAGAGAGAAGGGAAGAGAGAGGGAGAGGGAGAGGGAGAGGGAGAGGGAGGGATACACGTTTGGAAAGAAACAGTCAAATATGAAACTCAAGGTCAACCTGAGAATACCAACTCCCTGGGTAGAGTATAAGGTAGATGACCAGTCCTGGGTAACTAACTAATTTACAAACTACGAAACTAACTACCAAATCACCAAAGCAAAGGGTGTGGTTGTGTTTCTGCAGTTCTCTACAGCCCAGACATAGATTAAGAGCAACATTTACTGAAAAACCCCTTGAAAAAGTTGTTAGGCTAGGACTAGGCTTAATCCACATCTGGGATACTGGGCCTAAATGACTAACCGACTGACCTTCAGAGTCTTGTTGTGTCTCTGGAGCTCTCGGCAGAGCCCCTCCAGTTTGCTGCGGGCCAGGATGGCTCGGCTGTGCTCGGATTGGAGATGTTCTCTTTCCTTCAGCATGTGGGTGTTCTTCTGCTGGAGCACGCGTTGCTGCCTCTGCTCTGCCCGATGCTCTTCCACCTGGACACACACACACAGATAGGATGCATATACATGACACGCGGTCGGTGGCCTCAACACACCAGAGCACTGTTGGCTAACAAACGCATGGGTGACTAGACGAGGAGAGAAAGAGACACACAGAGAGACATGTCCTAAGAGGATTTGGTGTGGCTGACTTTACAAGTACAGAAGGCTGGATATTAATCCGCCGAGACCGTTCTATATCTTGCGATTCCTGTCCACCCAATCTCTTTCATTCTCTTGACATGGAGAAGTGGCTGGAGATAAAATGTCAAACAACTGTTTTTTCGAACCATTGTGCTTCAAGATGATAAATGTCTTGAGAGAAGCAGCCGTGTACCCCTGTGTGAACCTGTTCCTGATGTGCTATCTCCTAGAGCAGGGCTGGGGTGTGTGTTTTTACAGAGTCTATCTGTCTGTGGTTAACAGCCCTGTCTTCTGATCTGTTGCCGGTGCCAGAGGCAGGCAGGATATGTAGGTCATCGTCAAGGTGGTGACTACCGAGCTGCTTTCAATATCTCACCATGCAATCTCTGTCTGTCCATCAGTCTCTTTCTCTCTGTCTATGTATCTGTCTGTCTCTGTGTTTCTCTCTCTCTCTTCCTCTCAATATTTAAATTCAACTCAGCGGGCTGTGTTGACATGAATATTTATGAGAAACGTTTTTGCCTGAGCTTCCCACAGCAGAAGGAAAAAGGTCCAAGATCAAACCGTACCAATTAGTGTAATTATGTAATAGAATAGAGATAACATTGCTTGTATGAGTGTTTTGTTCTGTGTGTGCAATTGTAAATAAAACGACAGTAAATGTTGACACATCAAAGGAATCCAGGCATTCATATTCAACAGTGTTGACAAAATCAACTCGCTGGTTTAATTTCTGTCTCTCAGGCTGGGGCAAAAATATTTACTTGGTGTTAAGGCTTGACTACTAGAAACGTTCTTTGTAATAATAATCTTAATGCTCTGAAAAATTTCTCAAGATCACTCCTCATCCACTCCTTCCTCTCTCTCTCTCTCTCTCTCTCTCTCTCTCTCTCTCTCTCCCCTCCCTCCCTCCCTCCCTCCCTCCCTCTCTATCTCCCTCCCTCCCTCCCTCCAACGATCCCTCAATTTCTCTCTTTGTTGATCTATTTGTGTGTGTTTTTGACGCTGTTTTCGGGGTGTCTGGTCCAGGGCTTGAGGGACTCACCAGCTCAGCGTACTGCTTGAGAACAGCCTCCAGTTTCTCCTCCGGCTTCCGGAGCTTGTTGAGGCTCTGCATGAGAAGCGAGGCCTCCTTCCCTGAAAACACACACAGACGAGACAAACCCATCATCTACTGGTGACACCCTCTGAGAGGAGGATGAAGAGAGGGATGAAAGGATGAGCGGGGAATGAAGGGATGAAGAGAGGGATGTTCTGTGTTGACCCCATCACCCCTCCATCCCCCCACCCACCCACCCACCACCAGTATGCTAGTGCTTGGTTTCTGGCACCCACGGCTGGGGAGAGTGGATAAGACTGGCTGAAGACTGACTAGATGTCCTGGTTTTATATAGCATTCACACTGAATGCTGCACCTAGTGTTTAATGCTGTTAGACAAGACTTGTTTTATGTATATAAAAAAGGATGCTGGAAAGACAGGTTTGTGTTTCCGGATTCTACAGGGCTCAAATATAGACCACAGGGCTCTAATATAAACCACAGGGATGTAATATAGACTACAGGGCTCAAATATAGACTACAGGGATGTAATATAGACTACAGGGTTCAAATATAGACTACAGCGATGTAATATAGACAACAGGGCTCAAATATAGACTACAGGGATGTAATATAGACAACAGGGCTCAAATATAGACTACAGGGATGTAATATAGAACACAGGGTGCAAATGTAGACCACATGGCTGTATTATAGACTACATAGCTCTAACATAGACTGGATGTCTCTAATTCAAACTTAGGAGCTCCATTACTGGACTCTTAACATAGACTACATGGCTCAATTTAAGACTGCATGGGCCTTATATAGACTACATTACTAATTTTAAGACAACATGGGTCTAATATAGACTAGATGGCTTGAATATAGACAATAGGACTCTAATGTATATTACAGGGCTCTACAATTGACAACAGGGATCACATATACTTTACAATGTTCCTCAATTATGTAGAAGCCCAATCCATAACATGGTTTGTAACAGTATTTTAAAGCTTCAATCAAACCAAGGCCTAACCCTAACTCTTACCTACCCAGTCCCTTCAACAACTTCTTCTCGGCCTTCGGATCCTTGTTGGCGCCTGTCTCCTTGGTGACATTGTCAAGGTCCTCCTCCATCTTGTCTTCCTCGGACTCCACCATGACAATCTTAAAAATCAAATCCAAATTTCTTCACCTTGCATTCCGAATCCTCACACTCTTTCTGGTCAATACATTCAATATCATCAAACAAGTTTAATTCAAAACGATACGAAGATGGAAGACCTTCTGTGCACTAATCGATTCTGAGGTGCTGGTGCTGCCATGCTCCTCTAGCTGAGCCAGCCTTACCTGTTTGTCCATCAGGCTGTCAGCAGAACCGTAGGTGTTGATGATGTCCTCAAGCTGCCTACTGAACTCCTCCATGGGGTCTGAGGAAGGGTTCTGAGGATCTGGCTGGACCTGGGTCTTGGGGGAAACCACCAGGGCCAGGGTCTCTGTTGGACCGGGCTGGACTGCCTGTACCTTGGCCTCCATCACTCGAGTTTGGCTACGAGAGAGAACGGCCAGCTGGTTAGTTTTGACCGCTCACACCAACAAGCTGGTTGGTTGGACAACCAACAGCTACAATCTGGTTGGTTGAGCAACGTACTGCAACAAGCTGGCTGGTTTAAAAAGTCTATAATAACCTGGGAAAAAAATATGAAGCTACAAAATTTGACTAGAATGACTGAGCTGCACAACGAGAGAGGGTTGTATGGTTCGTTTTAGTAGATTTACAGATAGGGTGGGTGGCCTCGACAGTCTACTACAAAATGGTACCGAATTAACATGGATGGTATTTCACAGAACAGCAAAGTTCATCTCAGGGACCTGTAAACTATGCATCTTTTGCAATGATATTGCTTCAAATGCCGAGGTCTGACATTTGTAAAATTGTAAACAGCGGAAACCAGTGGCTCAACCCTGCGTATTTAGCACAACTCTCCATGGAGGTGCCCAGGAGGAGGGTGGGGGCGGGGGGGGGGGGGAGTTGAGGAAAAGGTAAAGTAGTCCAGGACCCAGCTGGCATTCAGCAGAGCTCCGGAGGACAATGAGAGAGAGAGAGAGAGAGAGAGAGAGAGAGAGAGAGAGAGAGAGGGTGGAGGGGGTTAAATATGGTCTGCCACCATCAGGCCCCCCACCCACTCCCAGAAGCTTCTGGCATGGCGGCTGATTTCATGTGTAATGAACCCAGAGCATCCAGAGGTTGTTTATCCCAGTGGCTCGGCTCTGTTGCGACATGATTGCCACTCCTGCGGCTGCTGCCGACGCTGCCCCTGCTTATCAGGATAAAATTAGCCCGCTGCTCACCCTCCTCACACCCTTACCCCACCCTCCCGCCTCTACCTAACGCAACCCCCTAACAAGCCCTCACACCCGGTCTCCCCTCATCTCGCTCTCTCTCTGTCTCTCTTTCCTCCCTCTCTTTCTCTCGATACCTCTCACTCCACTCCACCCTCTTCCCCCACACAGCACCTGTTCCTCAACCCCTCTCTATTTTGGGAGCCTCTAAATATGGTCAAGCTATTTCTCCTCCTAGACACGTCTCTGCTGATGTCAACCATGGCCCTTCTACGTAGAATGAAGCAATGGGAGGAAGGGGAAAGAAAAACTTGTGTTCCTTGCTACCTAACCACTTGTATTAGGCACATGGCTTGTTTGACATTTACAGCTTGAAATAATTCGCCATTGCTACTGTTACATATTGACAAACATATACACATAAAAACACACAAGAGATGTTTATGTTGTTTGTAAAACCCGTCAAATTAAACAAGACAAGTTATCTTCTTGCTGATCAACTTGGGTCATGGGAGCTGCTAGTGATTTGGTCAGTTCAGCACACATTGAGGTTTTGTACCAAATATTCTTTGCGATGACTCGGCAGTGGTACCTTAACCAACTCATAAACACTGTCAACACACTGTAAACCAAGCAGACTCTAAAGCAAACAAACACACTACACTTCCAAATATATTTAACAGTTAAACCCTCCAAAATTACACATTTCAGAGTCAAAACCAGACAAGAAAGACTTGGTTGTAGCACTCACCCGGAACAGCAGGAAGGGAAGAGAGAGAAAGAAGGAAGGAATGAGAGGAGTGAAGAGGGTCCTATCGGACACAAGTGACTGGGACAACAGCTGTGACAGGACAGACCCTCAAAATAACTTGTTGCAACTCACACACTCTGGGGAGAGGGTATCAAAGGCAGCCCTGCGAGTGTGCATGCATGTGCGTGTCCGTGTGTTTGCTAGTGTGTGGGTGACTAGCCCACAACAGCTTTTTTGAACATGCTTTCCTGGAGGGCTATTTTGTAACCTGCCACCCCCGGTTCCCCTGGGGCCCTCCTGGTATCTCCAGGGCTTCTGCTGTGTATTTCTGGGCCCACAGCCCACTGTACTACAGACACACACAGTTATCCAGTGGCTCTGTTGTTTTTACAGTGACTCCTGCACTCATAAAAATAAATATAGAATAAACCTGTTTCGATTATGTGTCAAATCTCCGTTGTACAGATTTAAATAATTCCTGTTTAAACCAAATGGTTCCAATGTAAAGCTAAATAAATGGGACCATTTGGTTTAAGTTGGAATTATTTAAATCTGTTGAAATTGGACACAGTATAATATGCAGGATATTATCTTATGAAACGACATCTTTATGTGCAAGTTCATACGTTAGATTTGAATCTAGATTTAATCCTGAAATGGATGATAATGTCTGGAGTGCAAGGCCCATTCATGAATCAATCATTCACGTTGTGAGAAGGACTTTAATGAAAGCATTTTGAGTGTGTGTGGGGGGGACAGCGAGCTAGCAGTGATGGACGTGTGCTATCTGATCCCCGGAGGGCAGGCGCGCGTGCAACCAGGGCCGTCTTATGAGAGGCCGTATAGGCCTTAATTCATACTTGATCTCACATACACACCATGACCTCACATATATACCATTATACTCTCACATATATACCATTATACTCTCACGTATATACCATTATACTCTCACATATATACCATTATACTCTCACATATACACCATTATACTCTCACATACACGCCATGACCTCACATATATACCATTATACTCTCACATATACACCATTATACTCTCACATATATACCATTATACTCTCACATATATACCATTATACTCTCACATATACACCATTATACTCTCACATATACACTATTATACTCTCACATATACACCATTATACTCTCACATATACGCCATTATACTCTCACATATACACTATTATACTCTCACATATACACCATTATACTCTTGCACATAAACTGGCATACTCTCTTACACACACAAAAATACCGTCTTATATGCACCATCATACTAAAGTATGACAATATATGTAAGAGACAAATAGTATGTGTGAAACAGAATGTTACTATATGTAAGAGAATAACAGGATGTGTAAGAGAGAATACTTATCTATGTGAGAGAGAATACTTGTCTATGTGAGAGAGAATACTTGTCTATGTGAGAGAGAATACTTGTCTATGTGAGGGAGAATACTTGTCTATGTGAGAGAGTATACTTGTCTATGTGAGAGAGAATACTTGTCTATATGAGAGAGAATACTTGTCTATGTGAGAGAGTTTGATTGAAACGGAAGGCAGTTTGATTGAAAAGGAAGTAGTACTGAATTCTCAGTTCCTGATTGGCTTACACATGAAGAAGAAGGATTTGGGGTAGACGTAGCTAACGCCCACCTTCCCTATCAAGACGAGACTGAGTGACATGGCAAGATGGCAGAGAGTGGGCGGCTTAATGAAGCCATTGGACTTATTAATAACATTTTGAATACTCCAAATGCTGCAGCGTTAATGTAGGGAGGTTCAGACCCGTTCCTGAAATACGTTTTTACAGTTATTCCTGGAGACATTATGGAATTAAATTACATATTAACTATACTAAAATACTTGTGCACAATAATATTGGGTAAATGTCAACGTTTTTAAAGGTTTTTAATTTTATCTCGAAGCTTTTTGTGAAAATGAGGCTAGTTTCACGACAGCGACTTTGGATGTAGACTAGGCTACTTTAACATGTTAGCTGATTAGCCAGTATGAGTGAGATATGTATACAGTCACATTAACAAACCTCTTCTTTGTAAACTATTTCGTCTTAAATACGATGGGAACACATCACATTAACAATTCCAAAACGCACCACATGCCAAACACATTTTTTGTCAAGGCGTCTCAGCTCAGATTCCGAGTCGGATCCATGAAGCTATTTCGTTGCAGTGAATGGGTGCGGGCACTCATCGGGCATAGGGGCCTACACTCAAATAGGATCTTAAAAGTCCCAACTGGAAAATGTTGTGAACAGATTTACATCAAATTCAGGTTGTGGCATTGAAGTTTAGGTTAGTAGCCAAGGGTGTAAAGACCACTCGGCTAATTAAAGACGTAAACGGTTAAAACCCCAGTGCCACGGGACGGTATTCACACAGGCATTGGCTTTAATTTAAATGATAGTTTGTTTCATCAATTGAAAAACTGATCTAGGACTTTTGACTCAAGTAGTGGGGGTCGGTATAGCTTCCTAAACAACTATGGAATTCTACATTTGAGTTTTTTAGTGGATTTGCTTGAATCGTTGTCAGAAATGTTGGAATCAAAGACGACAGCCATCCACAGTGGCTATTTCTAACGCTAACGATGAAATGCGCCGGCTCTTCAGACCTGGATCAGGTGCATCACGGAGCGGCAGCAGCACTCTGTCAGGAGTTAGTCTTAACCGAAATACTGCAGAGTTTGATATTGGGATTGCGCCATCACTTGGCTGGCATTAAGACTAGCTCCTGACAGAGTGCTGCTGCCGCTCCTTGATGCACCTGATCCAGGTCTGAAGAGCCGGCGCATTTCATTGTCAAAGTTAACGTTAGAAACAGCCCCCGTGTATGGCTGTCGTCTTTGATACAACATTTCTGACAATGACGCCGCAGGATTTGGAGTATGCAAAATGTTATTAATGAATCCATCTTGTCATGTCACTCAGTCTCGTCTTGATAGGGAAGGTGGGCGTTAGCTACATCTACCCCAAATCCTTCTTCATGTGTAAGCCAATCAGGAACTGAGAATTCAGTACTACTTCCTTTTCAATCAAACTGCCTTCCGTTTCAATCAAACTCTCTCACATAGACAAGTATTCTCTCTCACATAGACAAGTATTCTCTCTCACATAGACAAGTATTCTCTCTCACATAGACAAGTATTCTCTCTTACATAGACAAGTATTCTCTCTTACACATCCTGTTATTGTCATACTTTAGTATGATGGTGCATATAAGAGGGTATTTGTGTGTGTGTAAGAGAGTATGCCAGTTTAAGTGCAAGAGTATAATGGTGTATATGTGAGAGTATAATGGTATATATGTGAGAGTATAATGGTGTATATGTGAGACCAAGTAGTTTATGTGCAAGAGTATAATGGTATATATGTGAGAGTATAATGGTATATATGTGAGAGTATAATGGTATATATGTGAGAGTATAATGGTACATATGTGAGAGTATAATGGTATATATGTGAGAGTATAATGGTATATATGTGAGGTTATGGTGTTGTATGTGAGACCAATTAGTTTATGTGCAAGAGTATAATGGTATATATGTGAGAGTATAATGGTATATATGTGAGAGTATAATGGTATATATGTGAGAGTATGATGGTATATATGTGAGGTCATGGCGTGTATGTGAGACCAAGTATGAATTATGGCCTATACGGCCTCTCATACCGTCTTGCCGACCTCTGCTTGATTACGACTTCCGTGAACGACTTCCCCCCCCGTGACGAGCCTTTACAGTTTTTCACAATTGCTAAAACACATTTCTTGAAACAGTCACCCATTTTCTCAAAACTGTAAACACAAAACCTCATCTTCAAGCTTTATTTACAAAACCACTGAATCCTCTTGCAAAATGAAACTTTCGCCTCAAAACAGATTTACCTGTGCTCAAAATCAAACACTGCTCTCAAATCATAAACAATATATAGGTCTCAGGGAGAAGTACATTTTTACATAATCTCAAAAAAATTTCATATTTATCCATCATTGTCTTTTGAAGAACAAAAACATGTTCTATCATAGTAGCTCAAAATTGATCAGAAATTACTACTTTGCTTTGCTCTTTGCAATTGTTTTGTTCTTTCTCCTCTTTGTACCCCTATACAGTACTGTACCCTGCATCTCACTACTCACAACTCACTCTTGTTCTTTGTTGATATGAACCTGCAACCAGTCAAAATCTATTGAGCAGTCAGTACTGTTACTGTAACAAATGAAAAGCACAATGTTCAGGGCCATACAATTTGTTCATTGTACAGTATACAGCCTACAATGCACTGTACTACAGTATACAATACTGAAAGGGACAAAAATCAATGCTTCTTCTTGTCTTTGGGCTGGGTTAGGCCAGAGCACTTTGTCAACATCACAAGCAATATTTTCCCACCTTCAACAACCTGTTTGCTCTCTGAACTGGCTTATATTGGTTGTGTCACATCATTTGAAACAAGTTACAGTTTTTCTCAATTGTTTACACACAAATACTGGTACTTGAGACACAATGACCACAACATGTAACTCATGCACCAACCCCATGAACCAATTCTGCTAAACTACAAGCACAATTCCTGCTTTACACTCAAATTGCAGTTCTAAAACACACTTTTTTCAAAACACTACACACAATTCTCTGCATTTGGCACAATTTTCATGAAGAAAATCTTTTGTTTTCACAAGGAACACACTGCCATTCAAATACGCACACTGACTCATCGCATGGACAAACACCTGTCACACAGTTTTACAATTAGCAATCAGAGCTTTAGCATAAAAGGGCAACAGGTGACCTCTTCTGTTTTTGAGCAATGGATGCCAACATTGGAAACAGAGGCAGAGGCAGAGGAGTGAGAGTAAGAGGAGGAGGACAGGGAGGACGAGGATGAGGAAGGCCAAGGACCATAATCTCTGAGGAGATCCGAGCCGCTTTGGTTGACCATGTAGTCAACCATGGTCTAACAATGAGGGAGGCTGGGCAAAGAGTACAGCCAAATTTGAGCAGGTACACTGTAGCATCCATCATCCGGACTTTCCGAAATGATAATAGGTAAGAAATATACTCTCACTACAAAATTGCAGTAGGCCTACTGCATATCAATACAGTACTCAATGAATACAGTAGTACAGTATTGCCTGTGGACTATTCTGTAGGACTGTAAAAATAAAGTATGTTTCAAGTATTTGGGAAATGTATTCCTACTTTGTATTCCTACACAGTATTTACAGTATTTTACTATTTGTTTGGCAGAACTGAAAGATTACCAACACAAGGTGGTCGGGAACGTCTTCTGTCTCCTGAACAGGAAACTGAAATTATGAACATGGTCCTAGAAAATAACGCCATAACATTACGGCAAATACAAAGAAAAATAATAATAATGTAACTGTATACACTATACAGTAAATTATTCTGTTGTTTTGTATGTAGACCATTGTATGTGCAACTTTGTGTTGGTTGGGATGTACACTGTGTACATTGTTTTTCTGGGAAAAATACGTAAAATATATTTGTTACCGTGTATTTCTGTGTTCTGAGTATAAAAACAATATTCTCAAATATTTTACAACACACTTATGTACACGTATGTACATGTATGTACTGTCCGTAGTAAATGTAACACTGAACAAAAAAAGGCCTAACTCACTATGATGAATGAAGAAGAAGTGTTTTCCATTCATCATAGTGTTTTACATTGAGCACATCAGTGTTCAAATGGTTCTTATAAATGTCTATTCATATGATGGTTTGTGTTTGTCATTTGAAAACGAAATACCATTTTGAGATTAAATAACATTGTTTTGAATGTTAAGTTAAATTTTACATTTACATTTAGCAGACGCTCTTATCCAGAGCGATTTACAGTAAGTACAGGGACATTCCCCCAAGGCAAGTAGGGTGAAGTGCCTCGCCCAAGGACACAACGTCAGTTGGCATGACCGGGAATCGAACTGGCAACCTTCGGATTACTAGCCCGATTCCCTCACCGCTCAGCCACCTGACTCCCCGCAGGAGAAGTGAGGGGTTTTGCCCATTGTGTTTGTGTTTTTTTGATTTGTGTGTAGATTTCTGAGAGTATGAGGTATGCATTCAGAAAATGTGTGTAACCAATCGAGAAAAACTGTAATAACTATCCTCAGTGCTCTGCTACGGCAAAGAGTGTTGTGTCAATGTGATCCATTTTCTCAATTGAAAAACTGTAATGGAAACACATACAGTCGTGCACTTAAACTCAGTTTTGGATTTACAGCCATGTGACATTGGTATGTGCCTGATTAGTGTGACGATAGAACTCATCACTGCATGTGCAGTGTATGATTATGAAGCTGGATTGGTAGTAAGAGTTGTAGTAACATTCTGCCTGGGTACACAGCCAGGAATGGCCTGATAGATGTGGCTTGATCTGGAGAATGTGCTCAATCCCACTCAATCCTGCTGCCGAACTGGGATTATAATCCTAAACCCAGTTGTTGGGTTCTGTAGGTGGGGAGAATTTGGGAAGGGGCCAAATATTTGAATACAATATTTGGATTGAATTAAATAAATTTGGAATAGACCTACGAGTCAAATTTCTATGACCAAACTGTTTCCAGATTACACCAAATGGATCCACTAAATATAATGGGAACATACAGTATCTATTGCTATTTTGTTTTAGTTGCAGTTGTTCAAAGGAATTACATGTAAACAATTTCTCTTTTTTATTTTTCATGAGTGCATCCTAACTCAATCAATGACAGAAGGGACTCTGAGTCATCTGAATCTAGAAGTCACTGCTCTGGCCTGCCTGCTCTTCACAGATACGCTAGCTGTCTCCCCACAGCCTACCATAGCTGTGATAATCAGGCAGAGCTGGTTCATGAAGGAGACTCCGAGACCTATACTCTTTCAGTCAGCACCACTTTCATATCACATGGTCTTGAAACTCCTACTTCACAGCCAGGGCGCTCTTTTTAGGACCAGGAACTCTGGTCTTAAAAAGACATGGCTCCAGTACAACGCAGGATGTGCATCGCTTTTCCTTGTTGCCTCCTCCACCTCAGCTTCCACCCGTGGGTCTGTATCTCTCTGTCTGAAGGGGGAATGTTTATCGCAGTTCTCTGCCACGGATGTCAAGACAGTGTCCCATTGGTTTATCGTGTGAGCAGAACCATAATGCCAAGACGAATGTGTTGATATTGTCAACAAAGTGTCTTATAACTTACTACTGAGTCTTCCTGCCTGAACCAATGGTATCTGCTGCGTCCATCCTCCAACACTGCCTTGAGCTCTTCACAATTATCCTTGATATGCTAGCTACGCTAGCTGTCTCAATCAGAGGTGAGTGATTGCAGGTTGACTAACTATAAGACTAGCATCAGTCTTGTCTCTACACCTCCCTCCATCCTCCTCTCTTACAAATGAGTCTGTAATAGTTTGACAGGGTGATTCCGGCGCTGGCGATGTGCCTAATTGTTTGGTTGCGAGGGGGAGGGAGGTGGGCACTCCGATAAATGTGTGGCCCGTCCTCTACCCCTGACAGAAGAGAGACTCGCCGGGAAACCTTAGAGAGAAGATAGATGGACATGCGGTTCACCTTGACTGCGGTGGTCAACGCTGTATTTTTCCCCGACAGAGTTTGCCAGACATCTGTCTCCTCTGTGGTCACACAACTCTCTCTCTCTGTCTCTCTTGCTGTGTTGTAGAATGATAAAACAAATCTGGAATCCTGGACTCTGGGGGACCTGATACTGGCCACTGTTGAATTCATTAGTTATTTTCTTTCTTTTTTTCTTTCTTTCTTTTAGTTACTTATACATTCATTCATTCATCCCGCTACTGGACACAGGATAAATGATACAGCAGTTCATTCTAGGCTGTCTGAGAACCCTCGGGAAAGACAGGCCAATTCATTCCTCATTATAGAAACAGTAAACAGTCAGGGTGGACACTGCAGCCTGACTTGTTTACAAGACCAGGTGAGGTGTAGATGGGCACCTCGACAGCTGACATGCAGGACAGTGGCTGTGTGTGTTCTGTTTCCTCTCCTCCTCCTCTCCTCTACCTCTCCTTCTCTCAGTGGGCCTCCAGGACAGCTCTGTCTATAGACACACAGTACAGTGTCTGGCCAGGAGTGTATTGGTAAATATTTAATGTTGGTGTTATGAATCTGCTATTTGCTATTTTCATTTTTCCTCCCTCACAGTCAATCACTATGTCTCCTTGTTCACGGAAGGACTGGAGGGAGAGTATAATCGTTGTGTCACCTGCTTGTCATAAAAATTCTATGATTTGTCCTCTCACCAATGAAAAAAAGGCCCTGTATTTTGAAGACTGCCAAGAACTACACCTATCCAATTAGATAACCCCCTTCCCCCCTTAGTCCTCCCCAATTCCCAAAAATGTTCCCCTTGCTGACTAATCAAATTCATTGACATCGCTCTCTTTCACTTTCCTCAGAGCATCTAATCCTCTCTTTCTCCCGTATGAAAGGGAAGGCTGAATCAGGGATGAATGAGACAAGAGTCTCAAGGTCAATATCCTCTTCTCCTTCCTCTTCCATATTCAGTTGCTAATCTCCCACACGGGGATTCTCTCCTCTCTTTTTTTATTAGTCTCAATTATTGATTCGAGCCGTGTTTAAAATTCTCTGCGAATTAACTTGCCGAAAGATAGATGCATAAATGAAGACTGAAGGGTGCAGTGTAATTACCTTCGCCTGCACATGACTCAGAGCTTGTAGACGGAGGGAGGGAGTGAGAGAGTGAGAGAAGTACAACAACCTCTCTCTCTGTAAGCTCATAAATGGTGGAGGGTTAAGCTTAAACTTGAATGCAAAAAAAAGAGGCAATTTTCTTAACTGGAAAAAAAGTCTGGCAGTAGATATGCGTTTTTGCCATCCATTACAATTCTAAATAATTTTCTTGTCCTTCCCCTCAATAATTCTGTCATATTGTATCACATACAGTATGTGGATCACAGCCAATAATTCATGTGTGGGTACATACATGTACATAAGACATGGAATACAAACCCAAGCCAGACAGTGTTGCCACAGTCTTAGTGAAGCATAATGGCGTGTCAAAACACATTGAACGTCATTGAAAATGCATGACATTGACATCCCATAATAAGACTAGATCAGCAATGCACTCCAGCTGCTTTATTCATGTTTGCAAATTAAAATAGAATAAATTAAAATTTTCATCTAAAAAAATGTACAAAAATACTGTCAAAACTTTCCTAGAAAGCTTCCAACACAGTAGTATATTGCCATGTAGCGCACTAGAGAAGCACAGTGGTGGCTGCTATAGGGAACATCTGGCAGAGGGAGAGAGGGAGAAAGCAAGAGACGGAGAACAAGAGGACGAGAGGGAGAAGGGTGATAAAGAAAGACGAAGAGACGAGCAGGGATGAGAAATCAACATCCAACAGCATTTACTGTTGACGTATAAAAGCATGAGGGTGAGGATGGGTGGAGGGGTGAGGATGGAGGGTGTGGGGTGGGGGTAAGAATAGAGGGTGGGGGGGTGAGGATGGAAGGTGCTGGGTTGAGGATAGGGGTAAGGATGGACGGTGGGGAGGTAAGGAATGGGTTTAGGATATGGGGGGTAAGAATGGGGAGTGGGAGGTTAGGATAGAAGGTGCTGGGGTGAGGATGGGAGTGGGAAGGTGAGGATGGGGATATGTTCGGGGTAGGGACAGCATTGTGCAGCTTGAAGCCAGAAAAGTCCATCCCCACAGACTCGTTTTTCTCCTAGTGGACAGCATATTGTCAACCAGTGTTCCTTTAGTTAAACTGTGCACACTTCACCCAGTTTTGACTCACGTTGAAAATGGAATACCACATGATATCATCACAAAATATTATTTTTGATAAACCTTTACTGTGACTCAAAGTAATCAAGTGAGCTCTCTCCCCTTTTTTTACTCTGGCGTCCGGGACACTATGGGACACCTGCAGAAATGGCGGCAACATGAACTGGTGTTTTTTTCTTAAACATGACAGACAAATCAATGAGCAGCAATGGGAACACTGATAATGTGTTGTGAATAAGTATGACCACAGAATAGTACAGCACTGTATTGTAGAGAACGATCACATATTACTCCTCTACAAACATGTTGGCTTAACCGCCTCGTGATCTTACGACAGCAGACCACTTCTGTTTCGTTCATAATACTTGAATGCCGCTGCAAAAGAAACAATCAAGCACACTGTTTTTTAGCTGACTTCGACCTTCCACACACAAAACACTTAAAACATAGCCTATTGTTAGTACTTCTACTCATATTGGCTTGGTCGCATCTCCTTAGTGTGTATCGTCTTGCTCCGGCATGGTGCACATGGTGTATTCATTTTGCAGAGGATTTTTGTCTTTTTATCAATGAGACCGGAGCGATATCCACGGGGTACACACTCCTGTGTCACGTGACGTCAACTCTATCCCTACACTACCTGCAGAGTTTGGACATCCTCAAAACAACCGAGGACATCGGCCATCGTGTTTGTAGTTCTGGGTCACTGGGAAGGTCTTTGTCAGTCTTGTCTGGGACTAAAGCAATAGTTCCAGTCTGATCGGCCGAACGAAAAAAGAACGATGTCAGCAGCTCACTCTGCTAGGCTGCTGCTTACACACAAAGTCCGTCATAAAGTCAAACTCATTCTGTCCCAGCCACAGTTCAGGTAACTCCTTGATTCGGTCCAAGCCCATCTCTACCACCAGTGACATCAGAACTTCCTCGTCGATAAAATCCGTGTCTATGACGTTAGGGGGCAGTATTGCTGCGGGTACATGATGCGTGGACGGAGGGAGACCGGACGCACCACCGAGTTTGGTGCCTGCGTCTCGGAACTGTTGTCCCGTTCCGTTTAGCTGATGGTTCGCGGGATGCATCTCGTGCATGTAGTGGTGATGGGCGGAGGGGTGTGCGTGGTGGCTGTAATACTGCGTGTTCAGCTTCTGCAGCTGCATGCTCGCTGCCAATTGTCCTTGAGACGCCACCGCGTTTGAGCCCACATATTGCGAGCTGTAGCGCGCACCCGGTGGCACGTTGCCGTTTGGATGTCCAGCATTTACACTCCCCGATCGGATGCCGTGGTTTGCCGACACGTTTCCCGCTCCAAAATGCATGTGGTCGGTGATGATTCCGGTGTAACCGTGAGGCTGTGGCTGTGGCTGATGGTGCAGCGAGTGGGAGAACTGTCCCATAGCCAGTCTTCGTGCTGGGTGCTGGTGGTGGTGGAGTCCGTTTACTGCCTCAGGGAATCGTCCATGGTTCATTGCCATCCTGCACTCTACCATTCTCCGGGCTGTGGGAATGAAGTTAAAGCAAAAAGTATTTATTAACATTAAAAACTGGAGGACGTTTACAAACTACTGCCCTCACAGATGAAACAAGTCATTAACAAACTGCTAAGCGTCGACTTTAAGTGTTCGAAACATTATGTATAACAATCAAAAACACATTTGACAAATTACATTCTGCAAGGATGTTACTCGCTATTGCCTTCTCGCTCTAGCCGGTAGCTCCTTTACGCACAGACTGTATTTACCTCCAGCTCCAAGTCACCTGTCTGCTGCACCGCTGTGGCCACACAAGTCAGAAACAGTCCAGCCAAAAGCGATATGCCTTACAACTTAGTAGACGTGGTGCATTCTGGTGATAGCTTTTCCCACTAGGACCCTTTGTGCCAAAAGCATAAAAACGGTTTCATGCGTGTCCGGCTATCGTTGATATACTGGTAGTCATGGGCGGAGGCGGAGCGAAAGGGAGATAGAGATAGAGAGAGAGAGAGAGAGAGAGAGAGAGAAAGAGAGAGAGAGAGAGAGAGAGAGAGAGAGAGAGAAAGAGAGAGAGAGAGAGAGAGAGAGAGAGAGAGAGAGAGAGAGAGAGAGAGAGAGAGAGAGAGAGAGAGAGAGAGAGAGAGCCAGGTCTAGGATCCGACAACGAGACACAAGTCTGGATTCTGGAACCAGGCTCACGCAAAACGTGGAGCAGAGTGTGGGTCCTCGCGCCCATCCCCATCCACCGTCTCCCCCGCGCGCACAGCAGCAGCGGCACCTAAACACATTACCTCATTGCAGCTATTTCTGCTGGAAGCAAGGCAGTGAAAATATCACACGGACTCGCGTTTCACTGCTTTGGAAATATCAACAAACACTGTTGGCCCTCTGCTCTCAAGGGTGCCAAAGCGCCAGCATTCTATATTCGTTCAAATGGGAATTATGTTTTATTATTAATCAGTTTTATTTAATATTCATCAACCCGCTGAAGTGCTCTTATGTAATTTCCATCCAAACATGTCTGTCAAAAAGTTAACTAAATAGATTTTGGGAGTATTTATTTGACTTAATAGGATCTTATGTCCCAAATTGTGCTACATTCGTTGGACAGACAATAAGTCTCATTGTTTGATAATACTCTGTTATGTCCAAGTATAGTTCTAAGTACACATGCATGTCTGTGGAGCGTTACATGTGGACGGTGGAATGTGCAGCTTCTGGTCTTACAGAGCCTGCCATATTTTGCTCATTTCCACTCCTCTCTCTCTCTCTCTCTCTCTCTCTCTCTCTCTCTCTCTCTCTCTCTCTCTCTCTCACTCTATGAACACCTCAAGCCTGATGATGCCACTGCTGTTGGACAAAAACATCCCCCCCATGGTGACTGCAAAGGGTGTAAACATAGGAAGCATCGTGCAGGGTGAGAAAGAGCCAACTTCTCTGTAAATATGTATAAATCTACAGTGAACGAGCATGAAAAGACCTTCCGTGACATAGCAAACACACACACTCAAAGGAATGTGAGGATTGTGTTTCAGTTTGGTAGAGAGCTCAGGGGGCAGGACTTTCACGGCCATGTGACCGAGGGTGGGGGTCCTGGGGTGGGGGCCAGGGAGGGGGGCATTAGTGTGAGAGGCTTGAGATTGGGCAAATGCCTGGTATCGTTTGTTATGTTGTAGCACCATAAAACATTGCCTTTTAAGACCTCTACACCATGGGCTGTGTTAACAGTCCAACACACTAGCCTTTCATGATTAAGTACTGCTCTTGGAGGCTGCCCTTTTCCCCCCTGCTGTAACCACCGCTCTCTCCAGTCTTAATTGGTTTGTCTGTCTTGTGTGCGAGTGTGTGTGTTTTCTTTCCAGACTTACAGCACAATACCTCTGCGTGACTTCGCCAGCCGTTAAGTGAGGAGGGAGACAATAGCTCCTTACCCCAAAGGGTTCACAAGAGACATCATGCCTGACTCCATCCCAGTAGGGAACTGAACTAATGACACTTCCAGCTCCCACCAGGCCATATGTTTGAATCCCCTCTTCACATGTGTTATACCACAAACCCTCTGGAGGTACAGAGATGGACCAACTGGACCAGCCATGGTCCAGTTGTCAGTGAAAATCGATTCAAATCAGTTTTGATTCATGGCTTCCACCACCAATCCGAAAAACAGCAGTGCATATTAGCAGTGAGTGTCCTTTGGAAACACAACCGTCTTTATTAATTATTGAGCTGGCCCATCCGTTGTGTTTTATGTGACACTTGTATGTAATTCTCTGTGTCTCTTTTTCTGCCCCAAAAAGGGGGAAAAAAAGAAATTATCCACACAGACAAAATAAACGTTTCCTTCCTCCCACTGGACCCAGCGTGGTATGTAAGGGTACAAGCCTGCATCAGAGGCGCCAGCGATGGTATTGACAGCAGGGCGGCGGAGTGTAACCAGGCAGACCTAACCTTGGAGGACAGAAGCGAATGGCAGACGTCTCTTCATGAACAGAGGAGGAGGCTGGGGTACCTTGGAGGGCTGTACCCATCCCAAATGTTATTTTCCCACCGGAGTCAGTGTCCACGTTAGACTTTTTTCATAAATACGCAGCGGCCAGCCAGGTGAAACCATGTTGAAAGGACAGGTTAAACAGTAACCTGTTAGTGAAAGTGTGTGTGCGTGTGTGTGTGTGGGGGAGGGGAGTGTGTGTCTGTGTGTGTGTGTGTGGGGGGGTAAAGGGGGTGGGTGTGGAGCAAAGGTCTAGAGCCCAGACAGCACATGGAACCAACATGTGTCACGTATCACAACAACAACCATTACACCTCCCTCCCTCCGTCCGGCCGGCCCTCTCAGATCCCTCACTGTTTCCACCTCTCCCTCCTTCTCTGCTCTCTCACTCTTTCCACCCCTCCTTCCTCCTCTGCACACTCTTTCTTTCTGGCCCCCTTTCTCTTGCCTCTGTGTTTCTCTTTTCTGTCCCCTATCTCTGAACTATCTTGGCTCCGACCCCCCCCCCAACCCCTCTCCTCACACACACAAACACACACACACCCTCAACCTCTCCATTTCTTCAAACATTGAGACCGTCGGTTGGCCAAACAAATAACATTATACATATTTTATCAAGCCTCCAGGAGAAGCTGTATATTGTCCATCCATAAATTATACTATTTATTTATTTATTTATTTATATCTCAGCCGGAAATCTCAGGCTTGTTTCAGTTAGACGTGTGTTTTATTAAAACTGTGTTTTGCGTTGGACCTGCGCCTCTCTGTCTTCTGTCTTCGACACAAATTTGATCGTCACAGCCTCAACATTACAATTCAGCAAGTTCTCACCTACTGTACGCTTACCCATATTTCCTACAGGTCTCTAAATCGCTTTCGCTGCAACATGTTTTTCTTATTTACTACCATGGCCTTGTTTGTGGACAGAGGAGTGCTGAGGAGGCAAAAAAGCAGCAGTCTGTCATTTCCTGGTTTTAAAACATCAACGGGAGACATCGGAGTCAGCTCTGGTTACCGTGCAGATAAACAGGCCTGTCTCCATCAGGTTATGATAAGAAGAACTTTCAATCTCTCTCTCTCTCTCTCTCTCTCTCTCTCTCTCTCTCTCTCTCTCTCTCTCTCTCTCTCTCTCTCTCTCTCTCTCTCTCTCTCTCTCTCTCTCTCTCTCACACACACACACACACACACACACACACCACACACAGACACACAGTTTGAAGATTTAGTAGCAGAGAATATGCCTATTTAGGGAAACTAAGAATATTTGCTATGTATACCGTGTGAGCAGGTAGTTTGCAGTGACTGACTCTGCACACACCCTAGCACAATCCTTCAATTTAGTAATATGACCCCCCCCCCCCCCCCCCCCACACACACACGTGATAGGAGCTGTTTCTCTCGAACAGCCTGTCGGATCAGAGGGGTCAGAATAAAAAGGAATGTGATCATGTGACCATGTGTCCCAGGCACTCCATTGTGGAGCCATACGTTTCTAACTGGATAGCTGTCTGTCTGTCTTATTTACCGCCCAAATACCTTGATGGAAGGCTGGCAGGATAGCTTACTGGCGGGTTGAACCAGATAGTGTGGGTTTGGCTGGCTGGCTGGCTGACTGCAAAGCTGGCTGGCTGGCTCCAGTCAGTTGACATGATAGAAAAATCAGACTGCAGCCTCAACATTGAGAGTCTTCTACTCTCCGTCCCTCATACCCTCTGCCAGGCTGTCTGGTGTCCTTATGCCCTGCGTTGCCAGGCAATGGTGGAATCCTACCAGCCGGCCAGAGCAAACACCCCATGCCAGGGCTCAGAGGAACATCCCACTACTGCAAAGACAACAGCTGCATTCCTACCACCAATCACGCCAAGCCTAGCCAGACCCAGGGAGCAGAGACTGGCACACTGGCTGAGCTGTGAGCCTTAGATGTATACATACTCTCATAACACCATCCTAAAATACCAAAAAATACACTCACGGAATACACAGCTTCTTAGCTACTTCTTATACAGCTCAAAGAGGTTATTTTCAGGCTGGGGCTGGACCAGTTGGGCTGTTCATAGTAAATATCGCCATGATTTAATGGGAGTTAAGCGTACCTGGACTATATGGTAATATCTACATCTTCATGTGACAATTCAAATGATCTACTGTACATCTGAACAGACTGAGAGAGAGAAACAGACAGAAAGATAAGAGTCCCACTGTTTTCTATCCACCAAGCAAAGAGCAGTTCTCTCGTTTTATGCTTGTCAGGAATATTCCCTTTCATCACACACAAACACACAGACACACACACCGATCACCCCAGTTGTGCGAGGCCTGATAAATAAACATTGAGCTGAACCAGACAGCAACTTTCCCCCCGGTCTCCAAGCAACAAGAGCCAGTGGAAATACTGTGTCCAGCAGTGTGGAATAGACTAGCTCACTCCTCTCTCAGTATCTGGGTCTGCCTGGAGGTATTCAGTTAAGTTGTATGGTTGTGCCATGGAAATGGTTTTGATATCTGGCTTAAATTAGAACTGTGGATATCTACCGAAAAGGGGATATTGAAAAAATAGCTTACAATAATTAGACGCAAAGAAAACACACTTATCTGCACACACCTTTAAGCATGCATTCACACAGCAGGGTGCACTGCATGTATACATTAGGTCACGTCATTGAGAACTGTTTAGCAATTCTTTCTTGATTATGAATGCAAATACATTCCAGCACACCTAGCAATGCATGTGAGATATGGTTTATGAAAGAGGGAGTTTGAGAGAACATATGGCCTGTGAATATACAATAAGATATGAGCCATCATTGATGAATAATGTATCTTCTGTAAACTAAGGTCCAAGATTGTAAGGGTATATTATCAATGAGAGACACTGTATAGTAAAAGTACTTCAGCTTAACCACATAGACATGCTCTTGATCACATATAAATGTTTTTGACAAATAGACTAGAAGCCAGTGTGTTTACCAGCAGTATGCTTGACGACTAAAAGCTATTATGTTTGTTCATGAGCAACTAGTATGTAATAGAGAATATGTTGACTATAAGCTAGAATGTTGACTCACAGCCAATGTGTTGACTATCAACGAGTATGTTTACCAACAGCTAGCATGTTTTCCAACAGGCAGTATGGTTTCCAGCAGCAAGTTTGATGATCCAGACTGGTATGCAAAGGAACATCTGTGCAGAGACAATAGCTGCAGCCCAATGCAAATTCATTGTAGATCTTTGATGAATAAGCCTAATATTGAGATGAGATGATTCCACTTTGAGGAGTTCTAGCCTACTGTACAACAGTGTTCAATGTTTACACAGTTCAATATGACTTTTAGCCTCTGTCTGGATATAAAAGGTGATATAAAACAGTTTGCCATAGGTTCTCTTAGAAACAAGAAAGCATCAAACTTGTCAATAACCACTTGCTGTTTCTATGTCCAGGGTCTTGGCAGACAGAGTAACAGACCCACTCTTCCAGAAAGTTCCAGGAAACTGACAGCAATGTTTTTCAGCTGGCTGCCTGCAGAGTCTGGCTGCAGAGGAGATTAAGGAGGCAGTTCTTTATCCTTAATTTAACCAGCGTAATAATTACCTTCATCTCAGTGGCTTGATTAGCAGAGTGTGGGCCGCCCCCCTGTACAATCCCCCCCCACCTCACCCCCGCCCCCCCTCTTTTCAATCTCCATCTCCGTGGTGATGTTGCCAGGCAACTGCGGTGGAACATCCTGAAAAATGTTTACTGCAACAGAACTTGTGGATGACTCAGTCTCACGCTCTCCCAATGGCAGGTGAGAGAGCCATTATCAGGCTGTCTGGTGCAGATTGGCTTCATCCAATATCTGTCTTCCCTTCTTTTGTCCTCTCTTTTCTCCTCCTCCCTCTCTCCTCTTGTCATCTGTACAAGGTATTTCCCGTGATTTGTACTGAAAGAGAACTACACTAACATAACAAGGTTTATAAATCAATATGTGTGTCTGCACACTGATTTGTAAGAACCGATATTGTCTGGACAGAGTGATCCTGTGGAGCCCTCTCTCAGCCGATCCAGGGGGGAGTGGGAGGAGAAGGCTGACAGGCCATGCCTAACTCTGGCATGGTCACACCCTCTCTAGTGTAAACAGTCACAGTCCATGTGAAGATTTTCGCACCTTTTGGGCCAGTTTACCGCTTGTCACATTTGCAGTATCTTCCATTGGCTAGAGATTCAAATGCCAAATGGTTATCTCTGAACTGAAGTTGATTCTATACGAGAACCCATACATGCAGAAAGTGGATTTTCTGGGGTTTTAAACTAATGTAAATGTAGGAATTAACCATTAATGGGCCCTTCGGTCTGTAAAGGGGCTTAAAAGTAAAACGTATCAAGCATGTTTATTTTGCTCTCCCCAGATAACACAGAATCAATTATGGTGTGTTTGTGTATGTGTGACCCAGAGAAACACTGAGAAAAAGGTGGAAAAGGAGAGCGAGGAAGAAACAGAGGGCGGCAAATTGCCTTTTTTATCACTGCTGGCATGATGATCAGTCTACTATTACAGCAACAGGCTCTATACAAAGTTGTCTTACAGGCAGCGAAGAGAACAATATTGATTTGATGGATGTTTTTAGGCAGCACACTGACATCCATGATTCTGCAAACACAGTCTGCTATGGATTATAGTGTGCTCCAGGCTATATAGAACCATTTGTCATTTAGTCATTTAGCAGATGCTCTTATCCAGAGTGACTTACAGTAGGTACAGGGACATTCCCCCGAGGCAAGTAGGGTGAAGTGCCTTGCCCAAAGACACAACATCATTTTGCACGGCCGGGGAATCGAACCAGCAACCTTCTGATTATTAGCCCGATTCCCTAACTGCTCAGCCATTCCTCCTCATAACAGTGACTTATGACAGCCTTGTTCTGAGGAGAGGGCACACTCAAGGTCCTCTTAGATGCCAGTCGCCATGTAAACGTGACTCCACTCCTGAGACCTGGGGATAATAAGGGTGGTAGAGGATGGTGTGTGTGTGTTAGAGGTGGGCTTGTATCAATAGAACATACCAGGTCTTGAACCCTGAGTCAATTAGTGGTGACTTGGAGGTCATGGGGGAGCAAAACACCCTGGAATGTGCCAGAGGGATCCAAACAGACAGAAATACACATAGGAAGTGATAGTAGTTTCCGACTCCAGGCAGTTCACATTCATCATTTTTCAACATGTTTCCCTTGTTGTCGGGTTAGTGTTTCTATTGGTGCTTTCTGTCCTAACCTGTTCTCATTCTTGACACAATCTGACCTTTGGGATTTAGCTAAAGGATCCCTCTGGATGCAATGCTAGCAGTTGAACAAAGCGTCTGGGCTGGCTATTGACTGTGTTGAGAGAACCGGACGGTTTGATTGTGAGTTAGTAGAATGCAGAGAGAGAGAGATAGAAGGCAGACAGAACGTTCTAGAACACTAAGCTTTAACCAACCTTCCGATGACCTCTAAAAAAACCACCACCAGATGGAACTCATTGGGAAACTGCATTTGTGGTATAATATAGCCCTGGCTTCCCGAGGGCAAAAAAACAAAGCAGAAACATTTTGAGAAAGGGTGTGTGTTCATGTGTGTAGGAAAGGAGCAAAGGGATGGAACTTAGTACAAATTACCTCACAAGCTAAATACATTTTGCCACAGCATATGATACACAGTAAAATCATGGAAATCTTTGAAGTTTTAATAAAGGAAAAGTTTAAAAAAAAGTTTACAAACACAAGAAATGTATCTGAGGAGGGAAAGATTGAGGGAAGGATGGAGAGAGGGCGAAGCAAGTTTAAAATACTGTTCAGGCCAGTGAGCTGATAGGCTGGTGTGTGTGTGTCTGTGTGTGTGCTGTACTAAACCATATGGTTGTAAAGCAGCCCTTGCAAATGGTAAAACACATGGTTAAAATGAACCCTGCTTGTAAATAAAGAGAAAAAAATAAGGAAAATCTTTCTATGGTTTTTCACATCTTACACTTTCCATGCTCTTCCTGTGGTGCTGGAATCACCAACATGTTTAACCTGTGCATTTACTATGCTCCCCTTTCCTATAATTTATTAATGTAATGTTATTTATATTATGGAGCTGTTAATTAATGTACCTCTAACTTCAGTAAATGATATGCAGTGACAAGACAGTGCTGTGAGGTCTGCTTGGTGATCAGATAGACATATTGGAGTTCTCAACAGTATGTAAATGTTTGAACAAGTACTGCGCCTGTGGGGTGTATGTTTGAAGCTGGTTGGCACAGAAGCTTCAGAGAGAGACTCAAATGAGATTAGTCATCCTTTGTAACCCCGCAATTTCAAACCAGCACACAAAGGGTTTTCCATACTCCAAGAAATAGGGTTTCAGAAGGGTTTGGTGGTTGTCCCTGAAGGGGAGTACCCTGCAAGAGCATTTTTTGGGAATAACCCTAGACTTTGAGGAAGGGTTTCTGCCCAGAACCTAATATGGTTCTACAGTGGGTTCTTGCTCAGATACAACTGAAAAATAATTTCTGGTTCTACTATAGTTGAGTGTTCATACCAAAAACTATGAGTAAACAATAACGGCTCATCCAGCCTCCTGTAACACCCTCTTCTATGTAACCAAGCCAACCGGCGCTGAGCACACTGTTTGTTCACAATAAAGTGTTGCAATTTTAATGGCTGGCATTTAGCTGTGTCAGCAGCACAGAGCTGTGTAGGGTTACTATTTTTGAACTGCAAGAAAAGGGGCAGAGAGAGAGTGTGTGTGTTAGGAGCATAGCTTTTGCAAACTATTTCGACAGACTCATTTATTATGGCGCTCATATTTCATGTTTTACTAGAAACAGCTTGTTTGAGTCATATTCAACCTCAGACTGTTGTTGTTTTCAGCTATGTTGTGCAATCCTTTCAAAATGTGTTTTAGAGAAAAAGATAACTCATAGCCAGTCTATGAGCCGAGCCAGAGCTTGAACAGAGAAGAGAGACCATAGAAGATAAGAAAAAGAGAGCCTACAGATTTTACTAGTGAGTTTGATGGATTCTGTTCAATTCACTCGTGTTAGAGTGAATTAGAGAACTCTATACCAAGATACACATGAAGGTGTTATTTGCTCAAGGGCATGAATGGCTGGGCTGGTCTGGCTGGGTTCATGTTTGTTGTTGATGAACAGTTTCTAAAGGCTTACCCCTGAGACCATGACAACAGCAGACACTGTACTGCTAAGGTCAGGGGATACCTGCTTCAACCAAAGATATCAGTTTTCTTCTGTTAGAAAATAGGGTGGCACAAGATATTACTGTGTCGTTAATCTGTAAAGATTTTCTAGATCTGTATTTAAAGTGTTAGGCCGAATCCCAATACTCTGTCTTACCCCTACCCCTTACCCCTTACCCCAACCCCTTAGTTTTGCGCGTTCAAGTGAGAGTAAGTGGTGTCCCAATACTCTTTTTGATCGAGGGGTAGGGCTAAGACAAAGGGGTATGCACCCCTTAAAACCAAGTGTTTTCGGGAGCTTACTTGAAACCGAGGGGTAGGCCTATGTGAATACTGCACAACTGGCAACAATGGCGGCCAGATCAGCCAGAGTCCCATAAATGTAATATTTTCGGCTTAAATAATTGATTAAAAAATTACGACAGTCTTGTTTTGTGCTCTACACAGTCCTGTACATATTTATTTGCAACCTTGTTCTTAATTGAAACGTTAGTTTGAAACGCTAGTTTGCTACGCTAACGTTACCTTGCTGATTTGCACAACAGTCCCGCATTTCTCTGATTAGCCTTGAATGTACTCCATGCATGTCTACAGTTTTAAGTAAACTCTATTAGCAGAGAATTTCATTTGATATCAGTGCATAACACTACTTGCTTTGGAGACATCGATATACGTAACCATAACCAAGTGGTGTCTCATTTCATAGGGCTATATAGCCCTTACCCCTCAGTTTCGAGGGACAAGGGATAGGGGTAAACTGAGGGGTAGGGGTAAGACAGAGTATTGGGATTCGGCCTTAATGAACTGAGGGACTAGAAGTATTGACATTTTGAGAAGATAGTTCTGATGTTTATATTCAACCACCATTGATTTGGAGTTTGGGTACGTGCTTGTGCTTTAAAAAAACCTCGTCTCACATTACTCTTGAACCAACTTCTATCAAGTCTGAAACGTTAAATTTATAAAGATTCAGCTCATCCCAGTCAAGCCCGGCCCTGTCCATCTTGGTTCCGGTGGAGTGAGAATGGTCGAACAGCTCTCCCTCTCCATCAGGGCTGCAGGGTGATGTAGTCCAGCTGAAGGGATAGAGGCTGTTCTTATCAGCACTGTCTGTGGGCAGGCCATGGGCTTGTTGTTGCTTTGGAGGATTGTGTATTGATGATGTGACTGCTCACACCTCCCCTCCTCCACCTTGCTGACCTTAGGACCCCCCCCCCCCCATCCCCCTTCCCCCCTACCCCCTCTCCATCAGTCGCTCCTGTCACTCAGACCTCTGCTCATCAGCATGGTGCCACCTCGGCACTAGAGCGATGATTCCACCTGGCAATCTTCATCAGTCAGCCCGGTTATCTCTCCTCTTGGCTCTGTTCTGCGAGAGGAGAGGAAAACATCATGGCAAATGGCTTCTCGGCTCCACTTCGTCAATCTATAATCAGCTCCATCTCTCTCTCTCCCTCAATTTATATACAGTATCTTTACAGTGTCTTTATTTCTGTACCTCTCGCTAAATTCTTCTTTTTCTTGTGTTTGTGTAGTGTTGTATGTGTATGTGTGTTTGTTACAGCACTAGAGGACCAGCTTTCACAAAGTCTCTGTGACATTCAAAGGCCAGTCCTCCCCTACCGGGCTGCCTAGAGAGACCAGATGAAGGGATCTTTGAACCAGCAGGTCCACCAAGGTGAACAGATTACAAAGCGGACTTCAGAACGGCACAACATTTACTAAGTATAAATGGCAGTGTACAAACGCTATGGGTGGGGTCAGAGACCTGTTCTATTTTAGAGCCTTATCTCATGAAAAGATAAAATGCAGTCCTAGAAATAGACAGCTTATAAACATTGGTGTTAGCTCTCCTCTGTTGTGATGTATCCACTACAACTGCCTTACTGTATACAGATATTTTAGGGGCAAAGGGTTGAGAAGAATATAGTAAAAAAAAAAACGTGATTGAGTTTTAAGCATGCTGTTTGTAGTCATTAGAAGCATTTCGATAAAATCCATAAAGAAATCCAAAGTCATCTCCATTAGTCACTCCAAAGTGTGTTAACAGGAGAGAATTAATTAGTGCAAATCAGAGCATGGCCTGGTCAGGACATTAAGAACAGGATTCTCCCCTGCAGTTTCATGTGTCATCTACCAATCACAGAATCAGTAACTCTGGCTGGGGCACAGAAACATATCGGAAACACTTGAAGTGATTCAAGCCCATTTACAACTCAAGAACTCTTAAGATGCAGTTGATTACATCGTTTAATCAATTTAAAAGAATTGTCTCTGACAATTTTACACCCTGACTCATCGTCACTAGCCTGAGAACAAGCTGTTTCCTCTCATGGGAGAGAGAGAATATTTGTGTGATCTTTTTATGACTAACAGCCTCAGTTTTCTATTGAACTACAGTACGCCATAGATCGATCGACTTGTTAAAAAAGATACAGAAGCAACCGGAAAAATGTATATACACGTATGGTCTCAAACACATCTTAATTGGTCTCAGACTGAGGGCATTTCTGCAGCCGTCATCCCTCCATCTCATACACACTGATAGTAGAGACCTGTGAATGTGATACAACTGTGGGAAGAAATTGAGTCAACATGGGCCAGCATCCCTTTGGAGTACATACGACAGTAGAGAAGAGTTTTGACAGGAGAAACTCAATATCAGTAAGATGACCCTAATGATTTGTACAATCTGGGTATACATTTAGCTCTTGGCTGTTAAGTAGGCTTCCAGATTGTCTCCTTCAGTCATGTGGTCACAAACGGGTATGTGTGTATGTGTGAACATCATGACAAGAGGGCTGGCACTCCAGTTAGACAATCAGGAGTCTGTGGTCTGATTGAAGGTTTGTGAGAGTGCAGTCCACTTGTCTTCTCTCTGTGACACACACAAACAGCACTGAGGCCATGTAATTATTCTGCAGTGGATTGACACTAATTATGGCACTGTTTGTCACTACTGGTGATTACCATGGAAATCGTTCTTCAAAGGAGGAAGAGACACTGCAGGTGTTTCCAATAAAAGAGACCCCCTCTCTCTCTATCGGTTTCTTGTTAGGGTGGATGAACTGGGCTAAAGACCCTGTTTGTAGTAGAGAAGGTGTTTATTGGCAGCTGGCCATGCTTTCCCTCAGTGGTATCTCCCAGACTGGTCTTTGTTCCCTCACAGCGGGGTTTGAACACTTTAACATTAGACCAAGTGGGCATATATTGCCGCTATTCAAGCAATGCCATCTTTACTTGCTGGAAAACTTCCTTTTTTAAATGTATTTCTATACTGTCTTTCCATTATTACAGTGAAGGCTGAAACAAGAACATAGTAATATTGGCAATATTTGTTGATTTACTAGCAATAACTAAACCTATGGGCACAATTGTCTGCTCAGAAGCAACTCTGTCTAGTAACACTTTACATAAGTGCTTTTAATACACTTTAGTTAACAGGTAATAAGGCTCTTTTAAGATGCTTATTAACAATAATTTGAGTAAATAAGTAATGATTTAAGTGTTAATAATATTAGTAAGGGTTAAGGCTAGGGTTAGTGTCATTGTAAGATGAGATAAGCGTTAGTTAATAGGTGATAAGGTCTGATTACTTATTAAGTAATGCTCATAACAAGCACCTGGATCAAAAGTGTTACCATCTGTTTATATCTGTTTTGCTAGCTTGTCACAAATTCCACAGCATTGTTGAATTATGCAGTGTTGTGGTTTACACTTTTGGCAATTTATACTTGTTGTTAGGCGGCAGTAGAATGCTGAGGGTTTCAGTCAACATGTTCCATCACTGTCTTTCTATTTGGAGAACTTGAGCTGCCAGGATAGCTCATTCTTTATAATAGAAACAAAAAATAACCTTCACCAAAGGTGCAACAACTCATTAGACAGTTTGCTTATAGAATGTAAACACCATAGCATTTTTCCTTTGCGTCATTAGGTGTCATACTTCGATGAACCTTTTCCCAGTAGTGTGCTGTCATTAACTGTCTCCGCAAGACACCAGCTACAGCAGCTACAGATGTGTCTGTGTGTGAGCAACTACACATGAAGTGCTTCTTTACACAGTAATCCTTTCCCATCAACTTAATAAGCTCTTTCTTTTTCAAAATAAACAGTCCACCACATCCACATGCAAACACATCCCACGCATGGAGATGTTTCAGAGCCTGAGTACATACATGAGCTAATGATACTGTAATCTTGACCGATCTTAGTTTAAAGTGTAGCCTATTCATCAACTTTATATTCCCACCATGACACCCCCCTTCTTCACCTGAGAAACCTAGGTTGTTTACACAGATAATTATAGTGTGAGTCAGTAATTAAGATTAAGCCACTCCAAATGAGTATTAATTTACACATGGTGAGAATATACTCCCGGACAGAAAATATTTGGTCAGCATGTAGGACCTACTTAGTATCAACAAAAACCAGTTCACAGAAATAATATAGTAGCAGTGGTGTGTTACAAAAATAAGAGGGATGGACACACACGCAACTAGAACAAGCTAAATAACTAGCAGAAAGAAGCAAGCTCTGATTTTATACAAAATCCAGCATGCTTTGCAAGCAATCACAACCAACAGAAAATGGAGTGGCTGTCATCCAGTGAAAAAAGCCATGCTTTAATTTAAGTCCCACCCAGAGTTGTTTTGTGTGTGAAATGACAGATTGGAAATATTAACAAAACAATAGAAGAGGGTAAAAAATACATTTACAATGGGATAACATGTTTAAAAAAAACTTGGATAGCCTCCAAAGCAGACATTGGAAATCAGTTGTCTGGTCACAGAGGGCAGGCTCACAAAAGGTGGTGGGTATTAGTGTGAGGAGGGTAAAAATCTTTGTCAACAAGGTGCTAAATTACATGGAAATGCAGTTTTATGTAGCCTGTATTAGGGCTTGTATCACATTCATAATATTATTTTTTTTTGAATGTAGGATTTCTTACTGCAATTTTATTCCTTATCATTTTGAAAATACAAAATACAACACAATAAATGCAGTTTATCAACACTGTACATACAGATGAGATTTGTGAATTTGTACTGGAGAAGAATTCGACATCTGTGATTTCTGAGTATTTTGGAAACAGGAGAGCAGATGTAAGTCAAAGTCAGGTCATTTGCAAGATAAAACGAGGCAGTTGTGACAAAACGCTGCAACAGCACAAACCTAACAGTCTGTGGCAGTTACAACCATGTCTAACTATTTTCTATGCAGCAAGACAGAGTGAAATTTTTATTTTATCGATGTTTTGGGATTGTTTTATCATAGTGTTTTTATATATTGTGTACTGTTAGATATCAAGTTTGTCAATGAAGTAAAATATTTCACAAGTTAGTGCTATGTTTTTTGTTCAGTCAATTGCTACATTTAAAACTAATCTGAATCAAATTCCAAAATAGGTTCCAAATCTACCAGTAAACATTTGGCATGCCCATTCATATGGGACTATGATGTCACGCCCTCCACTTCCACCTCCTAGTGGCAGCCTGTCTCTCCCTCTCCGTGTCTGTTTGTGTGTATGTGTGCTGGGCGTGGCTGCAGTCTCTGCCTCCCATCATCCACATCATTCCTCACTCCCTCAGTCGACACACCTGCCCCTCATCATGTCATCAGCCTTGCACTCTATCAACCCCAGTTTGACACTCACTAGACGTCAGATCAGTGTTTAAAGCTACATGCACATTTCCTTCACAGCCACTTGGAAATATCCATATATATAATATATGGAAGAGTAATTTCTAGTTTCCTGCTCGTTCTAACGTAAATATCTTGTTGTACAGATACTCCTCATCTCCTGTTTATCTGCCTGCCCTGCCCATTCCTGATAATTACATAAATAGTACAACATTATTAAATTACATTGTTACAAGTCTGCATTAATTCATGCTGAATTCTACAATGATCCAAAAATGTATTTAAAAAAACATTTATAGCAGCTCACCCTACTCGTAGGACAAAGCTTAATCCACAATCCATGCAAAAAAAGAAATGGAAAAATTACAAAAGCAGCTGACAGACAACAGAGACCAAGGTCTGGTAGCACTCGCAACCTTAAAATGATCTTCACTTTGACTGAAGGACTATGTGGGCTGTTATTTTTATGTTGCATTTGGATAAAAGCATCTTCTAGAGGAATAAATGTAAAGTGGGATACATTTCATGCTTAGTCCCTCTAGCTGGTTTCTGTAACAGCAGTCCACATAAATGATATGACTCTTTCATAGATGTGGAGTAAGCAGGGTTATAACCACAGACCTATAGATTCCAAGTTTCTCTTTGTGCTGGATGTCAATGGAAAATCATGTGCCAGTGATCGGGTCCTACAGCTGTACACAGCTCACAAAAACATAATCCCAGACCTCTGCCTTTTTGCTGGCCAGCCGGCTGAAGGAAGGCAAGACTACCCCCCTTGCAGCATCAGGGATTCATCAAAGTATCACAGCAGATAACTTTGTAAGGTAGAGAGGAAAGCATATAAAATCATATAGTACCTTCTGACTTTGTATGGAATCTCAGACATTTTATGTGACAAAATATGCTGTGTGTGATTCAGGAACCAAGAAATATTCCAAAGTTTACAGTCTTGAGCATGTTTAACAAATTATCTGGCACGAAGCATGGCAAGCCGAGAATAGCCATTCTATAGTTCTTATTTAAATCCTATATAGAAACAAGAAAATTAACCAATAATTATTTATTCCTCCTATCATATTTGAACAACAAAAAAGATCAGAAAGTAGAATGTGGATTAGTTGGTCTTCCACATGTTAGCTAGCTCCAGGAAATGCCTTCTCAAATCTCATTGAAATTCTCACATTTTATAGCACTAATATCGTTAGTGCTAGAAAATGTTAGCTAGTATTATGAAGAAGCAATGGACAGACAATGGTAATCTGAAATGTATTCAAACTACGCAACATCAACTAAATGCAGACTGCATGTAACCAGTTACTCAATGATGTTCTCCGTTATTAACAGATGGCTTTACCAAGACTCTTGGCAAGAGGATTGCTTGTCACACCCTCGCAAACACAAAAACATACAAATACACGTTTTTCCAAACTAAGAAAGTTTAGCTTTCATCCATCTAATGCCTGTGAAGAAAAGTTGCTCATCAAAATTTGGCACAAAAAATGATTTCCCATCATAACCAGTGACACCCTCACTTATATGCCACGTACAATTAGTCTTTCAAGGATATGATTTTGTTGCAAACCATATGCCTCAACGTATCCAGACCATGTGCTCTGTGATTCATGACACTGGAAGAACGGCAGCAGTTCCCAAACTGGGGATCATGAGGCGGGACAGAAAAAAAGTGTCAAAACCCAGCCGAGAAATACAGCTGATCAAACTCAAAGATCCTGTAAAGTGGACCTGGAAACGAGTTTTAAGTTCGCCACACCACAGAATAATGTGTTATTAACTACCCATCCAAATTCGAATGAAAAAATAACACCGACAAGTATGTTAAATTAGGCTTTGAAATCGTGAAAAAATCAGCAGTCTTCTCTTCTTGAGACTGGGGGGGGGGGGGGGGCGTGTCGCCTGAAGGAGCTGAAGCTCCGCCCCTCGCTGCCTAGTGCCTACCTCCGACCCAGATAATGGACGCTATGTCAAGCCGAACAAAACCGTATAGAATTAGAATTTATTTGTTCAATGAGTGAAACATACAGTTGCATATAAATGAAATGTTCCCCTGAGCTGTAACAGTAAAATGGACACCAGAGACAGCAGACAGTGAGCTCTCCAACTAGGCTACTTCTCACACATTAGCTACCATTTCACCAAAATACCATCATTCTACACCGAGTAGCCCAATATCAATTTAGCGGTTTGCACTAACTCATAGCAGAGATACCTCTGGAAAAGTTATCTAGTATAATGATAACAAGCACACAGAACTGAGTGATGAACTGCTGGCGGCGGTGGATGGTCCAGGTGCGACCGGAGGATGAACGGCCGGGGGGGGCGATGCTCGGTACGGCTCCGCGCTGCAAGAGAAGCCGTGTGTTGGTGAACCCCGTCTGTCTGTGGTCCATGTTAAAACTGTCTGTTGGAGTTTAACCGAACCTTTCCATGAGCGTGGCTCTTCACAAAATCTATCCACCTATTTTTCCTTTCATTATCAACAGGGAACTTATAGCGTTGCAGCGCAGCTGCAGTTCTTGCATCCAGGGAAGATGCCGTTGCGGGTGGTGGGAGACATCCTGAAGGTAGCTAGCTAGCTAGCCGATGTAAGCTACAATAACAGTACAGCAGGAGCAGCCATTCAGTGATCTGACGTAGATGGGGCGAAATGACGTAGATAGGGCATTTTTTGGCTCCGCCCATTAAAACCTGATCTGAAAACGGAAGAGAAACTGTTCTTCGGTCTAACTCCACATTTCAGTGTGACAAAGTTTTAGCGCTTTGCACATGCTTTCAGGAACTAATTTCACACGTATATAATGTACTTAGAAGCAAAACATGGAATTTACTTTACAGGATCTTCAAATGTGGCAGTGTTTTCCCAACATTTTGGTTCTTAAATCACCCCTATTCAACGCATTGCGTGTACTACAAGTGTTTCAAAAGTAGGCTTACCTCAGTAGTTTCAAGAAATACATTGCAACAGAGTGAGCATTTATTAGCAATATTTTGTTTGTCAAGCTTTTCCTAGTAGGCTATGTTTGTTGAACATCCCATTGTAAATGTGTAACAATTTACATTTTGTTGTTTACATTTTACATTACATTCATTTAGTTTTTATCCACAGTGATGCACAAATAGTGCATGTTATATAGAAAGTACAATGAAAGTCAAGGGTTAGAAGTGTATAGTTCGGCAGTATTTCAGGAGTCAGAGTCAAGAAACAGTCTGTATTTATGGACTTGGACTGACTGGATGGACGCTTATGAAGTCCTCTGTGACACTTTCATGCGATCTTCCAACTGAACATTTTGGTGAAAGGTTATCTTTTGTCATTGTTACGTCCCCCCCTATCTGTCTGTTTCAGTGTGCCTTGAGCGTGTTGGTGTTCTCTGTGTTGTGTTCCTGTGTGTGTTCTGTTCTGTGTGTTCCGCAGGTGGTGCTGGTTCGCCCCTGGGTTTCCGCTCATCCATGCCTCCCTCCCTTCCGTGATGCCGTTCACCTGGGTCCAATCAGCAATCATCCCATCATGCCCTCCTGTATAAATTGTGTTTGTTCTGTGTTTTGGGGGTCTTCTCTTGGTACAGAGTAGGCATCCACTCTGCGTTGTGGTCTGTGTGTCTGTGTGTTTGTGTTTTGGTGAGCATTACTGTTTCTGTGTTTGGCCAGGTTTGTTTTCCCTGGGGGAAGGGGACGCACTTGGGGAGTGTGTAGGCTAGAGCCGCCCGCGGGCATACATCACCCGTAGGGAAAAGGTCTGTCTATACACACTAGGCTAGTTCTGGGCGGACCCCCCTTGTACTTTGGTTAGGGCACCTGATTAGTGTGCCAGGTTAGTTCTGTTTTGTGTGTGGTAGATTAGGACAGGTTAGGGGTGGGTACTTTGTGTTTGTTTCTTTGCTTTGGTACCGTCCAGCCCCTTTCCCCAAACATACCACCGCGTAGTAATGTTTGCTTACTGAGGCGAATAAAGCCCTGTTTGACCGTGGTTGCTGTTTGGCATTGTTATTGGTGTTTTGCTCACACACACATCTGGGGGTTCTTGGGCTGTGGGGTGTCGGGTCCCCCTCTTACGGGAGGTAGATTATAACAGTCATTTGTGGCACTATTACATTTGTGGCAGGGGTAAAAGATACATAGATTACGCTTAACAGCATCTATGTTCTGGAGCAGGACCGAAATATTGAGTCTGGTCAACAATTTGGGTTAACTACAAGAATTGTCTGAGGTGGTTATGTCTAAAGCTGTTTTCATCAGCAACAGGAGCACAAATGCCAGATGTGGACTGGGAAAAGGGGCATTTACACTGTGCAAAACCTCAGCATCTGGGTGGGATAAAGAGAGCGAGCTCAAGCTTGCAGGCTACACTAGTCATGCTAACACCAGAGTGAAATGTTTTCAAAATCAATCAGTAATTATTTATATTTAATACAGGGTGAAAAGAAAACTAACAGTGTAAATCTGTTCAAAAGTGTGTCACTCAGTCACAAGATTGAGATGACCTCTAAAACAGCAGCACACATGATGGAAGACTGTTACTCTCCTGGCTTCTGGAGTCAAAGATTAGGATTGCTCTCCAGAAAAATTATAATGACAATAATTAGCAGATTTGATCATTGGCTGCGAATATGCAGAACAAAATGTACAGCATTTTAAAATGATTCCCAAGAAATGTTAATAGGGTGAGACAAGCCAACTCTAAGTGGACAGTGCTTACCCTGCCTTGCCCGCCGGCCCTGGACCTTTTCCAAAGTTTTTCAAAAGGATTTCACTTGGTCGGCCTGAGAAAAACTTCACAGTGAGAGATATCATAGTTGCTTGTTTGCTTATGCCTGTGTGTAATGTCAAAAGCACTGCAGACAGACTCCCACAGAGTTGTCCTTGTGCAGTATTTGCTAGTATGTTTTTGTGACTGCTGCATGCCCTGTGCTTACTCTTGCATACACTAGCTCACCTCTCCTCATCCGTCTCTCCATCCTCCACCCATCCCACTGCCTCCCTCCCTCCCTTCCTCCAAGGTTGGGTATGAGAGGAGAAATAACAAATGGCTCTTGAGGAATGTGTTTTTGTTGCGGTTGTGACCACAACATGGTCAGGTGATCCTCTGCCTCCCCCTGGGGCTCCGGGCCCAGTGCGGCTCAGCCCTTTTCTCTCTTACAGACTTTTACTGGAGCAATAAATCTAGTGCACTCATGGAGAAAAATTAAAATAGAGACTCCAAAAGATAGGCGGAACATACAGAGGGAGAAGCCAGCCATAAGATGGAGGGTAGTATGAAGCAAGTGTAATTTCTCAGGAGACATCATTGATCTGAGCTGAGACAACCAGTCTGGAGAGTATTGGCTTTACATCTGAGGTCCTATACAACCCAGCCTGTGACTTGGTCTGGGTTCTTGAGCTGGGTTCATTCACATTGACTGTTATAGGCCTACACAGCATATCCCCCGCTATAAAGTTAGATCATTCAAGATTTGTTTGACATACAGTTAATTCTCAACTGTATGACTCAGACCCTAACACCTGGGGGGTATTCCAGGTAGCGAGTTTAGTGAAAACTCTGAGTTGGTTAACCCTGAAAAGTGGCATACTTTGGGTTTTCCGTTCCAGAAAGAGATGTAAATAAACCTTTTGGTAAGTTTCCACGGTAACTTACTCTGTGAAACTAACCTGCTCGCTAGCAGGTTTTCCATGCCAAACTGCGTTTTTACCAACGTTTCTCATTTTCGGCGCATCAGTGAAGTTTTGCTAGCAACAGCTTGCTCGTAGGACAATTTACCAAATGGTCGCATTTGGTTGTTACTGAGAATGATCGCTTTCAGAAAACCTATTTTGAAGTCCTTTCCCCCTAAATAAATGTCAAGCTTATTTACATTTTTGGGGGCATATTTTCAGTTAGCAGATGGTACTGTTTCAGACATCCCAACCTGCAAAAACTCATTTCATGGAGGTGGCTTCCCATTCTTCATTCTACACTTAACTTTTTATTTTGAATTGTAAATGAGCAGCAACAAATGTAGGCTTTTAAAATATATATACGTATAATATATATTTGGCTCAAAAACCTACCATGAAGAAAACAAACAATGGTTCTCAGTTGCCCTGCCCGGAAGCGGGTCACCGGGGCCCCCCCCCCCCTGGAGCCAGGCCCGGGGGTGGGGCTCGATGGCGAGCGCCTGGTGGCCGGGCCTTTTCCCATGGGGCCCGGTCGGGCACAGCCCGAAGAGACAACGTGGGACCCCCATCCAGTGGGCTCACCATCCGCAGGAGGGGTCATGGGAGTCGGGTGCAGTGTGAGACGGGCGGCGGCCGAAGGCGGGGGCCTTGGCGGTCCGATCCTCGGCTGCAGAAGCTATCTCTAGGGACGTGGAACGTCACCTCGCTGGTGGGAAAGGAGCCTCGCCTCAACTCACAGCATCGGCTCTGGAACCAGTCTCCTTGAGAGGGGCTGGACTCTCTTCCACTCTGGAGTTGCCCTCGGTGAGAGGCGTCGAGCTGGGGTGGGAATACTTGTTTCCCCTCGGTTCGGCGCCTGTACATTGGGGTTGACCCCGGTGGACCAGAGGGTAGCCTCCCCCCGCCTTCGGGTGGGGGGACGGGTCCTCACTGTTGTTTGTGCTTACGCACCAAATGGCAGCGCAGAGTACCCACCCTTTTTGGAGTCTCTGGGAGGGGTGCTGGAAAGCGCTCCTCCCGGAGATGCCCTCGTCCTCCTGGGGGACTTCAATGCTCATGTGGGCAATGACAGTGAGACCTGGAGGGGCGTGATTGGGAGGAACGGCCCCCCCGATCTGAACCCGAGCGGTGTTTTGTTGTTGGACTTCTGTGCTAGACACGGCTTGTCCATAACGAACACCATGTTCAAACATAAGGGTGTCCATATGTGCACTTGGCACCAGGACACCCGAGGTCTCAGTTCGATGATAGACTTTGTAGTCGTGTCGTCGGATCTGAGGCCGAATGTTTTGGACACTCGGGTGAGGAGAGGGGCGGAGCTGTCAACTGATCACCACCTGGTGGTGAGTTGGCTACGATGGTGGGGGAAGACGCCGGTCAGGCCTGGCAGGCCCAAACGTAATGTGAGGGTCTGCTGGGAACGGCTGGCGGAATCCCCTGTCAGAAGGAGCTTCAACTCCCACCTCCGGGAGAGCTTCGGTCATGTCTCGGGGGAGGCCGGGGACATTGAGTCCGCGGTTTGATAGGGGCCCTTCTATCTCTGGGGCTGAGGTCGCCGAGGTGGTTGAAAAGCTCTGCGGTGGCAGGGCCCCTGGGGTGGATGAGGTGCGCCCGGAGTTCCTTAAGGCTCTGGATGTTGTAGGGCTGTCTTGGTTGACACGACTCTGCAACATCGCGTGGACATCGGGGACAGTGCCTCTGGACTGGCAGACCGGGGTGGTGGTTCCCCTCTTTAAAAAGGGGGACCGGAGGGTGTGCTCCAACTTTAGGGGGATCACACTCCTCAGCCTCCCTGGGAAAGTCTATTCAGGGGTTCTGGAGAGGAGGGTCCGTCGGATTGTCGAACCTCGGATTCAGGAGGAGCAATGTGGTTTTCGTCCTGGCCGTGCAACTGTGGACCAGCTCTATACCCTTGGCAGGGTTCTGGAGGGTGCATGGGAGTTCTCCCAACCAGTCTACACATGTTTTGTGGATTTGGAAAAGGCGTTCCCGGTGAGGGTTGGACTCCGCCAGGGCTGCCCTTTGTCACCGATTCTGTTCATAACTTATATGGACAGAATTTCTAGGCGCAGCCAGGTCCGTTGAGGGGGTCCGGTTTGGTGACCTCAGGATCGGGTCGCTGCTTTTTGCAGATGATATGGTCCTGTTGGCTTCATCGGGCCGTGACCTTCAGCTCTCACTGGAACGGTTCGCAACCGAATGCGAAGCGGCTGGGATGGGAATCAGCACCTCCAAATCTGAGGCCATGGTTATCGACCGGAAAAGGGTGGAGTGCAATCTCCAGGTCGGGGAGGAGATCTTGTCCCAAGCGGAGGAGTTGGGTTAGGGTTAGGGGAGGATGGAGCGTGAGATCGACAGGCGGATCGGTGCGGCGTCCGCAGTGATGCGGGCTCTGCATCGGTCCGTTGAGGTGAAGAAGGAGCTGAGTCGAAAGGCGAAGCTCTCTATTTACCAGTCGATCTACGTTCCTACCCTCACCTATGGTCACGAACTGTGGGTAGTGACCGAAAGAACGAGATCGCGAATACAAGCGGCCGAAATGAGTTTTCTCCGCAGGGTGTCCGGGCTCTCCCTTAGAGATAGGGTGAGAAGCTCGGTCATCCGGGAGGAGCTCAGAGTAGAACCGCTGCTCCTCCGCGTCGAGAGGGGCCAGTTGAGGTGGCTCGGGCATCTGATAAGGATGCCTCCTGGACGCCTCCCTGGTGAGGTGTTCTGGGCACGTCCCACTCTGAAGAGGCCCCGGGGAAGACCCAGGACACGCTGGAGGGACTATGTCTCTCGGCTGGCCTGGGAACGCCTCGGGGTCCCCCAGGAAGAGCTGGTGGACGGAATGGCCGGGTAGAGGGTAGAGGGAAGTCTGGGCCTCCCTGCTTAGGTTGCTGCCCCCGCGACCCGACCCCCGGATAAGCGGAAGATGATGGGATGGGATGGGATATATAAAAAATACAGAAATATCAGTTGTAAAAATTACAGTTAATAAACGGACCCATCTGCAACCGACTCAAGTAAGCACACCCTACAATTTCCCCAGAAATTGTACCCTCTCTAGTTCCCCTATGGTTTGAAGGAAGATGGGAAACTGAACAGTGTATTAACATTATACAAATAATGCCAATACCAATGGAATTAAAGTTATTTGACTCTATGGGATAAATCAGAGCAAGAATGGTCAAAGTAAGGTTAAATAATATAATAATTTAATCATATTGCAAATGAATTAAATCAATTAAGGTTAACTCTTACCTACTCTACCATGATTATTGTAAACCAGAGATAGAAAGCAAGAGGTGAGGAAGAAGGAGTAAGACACAGATGATGTGTGAGAGCCATCAAGTTGAGACTCCATCCAGTAACTTTACCATATGAGAGGTGGGGGCAAGTTGATAGCCTTACAAGATCAGCCTTTATTCTTCTGCCCTAAGTACACCATCTCTTGGTCAAAATAGAAATTCTGCAAATTCAACAATTAATATTCATATAGGCTATTGTTCCTACAATTAACACCACCTGTGACCAGGCATCCTCCTGTAACTGGTGTTCCAGTAAATCTTTTTCAAGATTAGCCTTTATTCTTCTACCCTAAGTAGGTGTACACCATCTCTTGGTCAGTTTTTGGCACTTTCTTCATGAGGTGCAGTTTGTACAACTCATTTACTTGTAACTGGGAATACATGAGATTGCATTACATTTCACAGTTCCACATGCAGAATTCACCTGCTATTACATAAATGAACATCTCACTGTATACTGCATCCATGCTCTGTTCAACAGGATCAGAATGTTCAAATCGTTTTTTATATTCATTATTCTCATAATGTCAGTGTAACTGACAATTCCACACAAGCCTGTAAATAAAAGTACATGGGGAGAGAACTACCAGTAACTATCATACATAATTATCTGCATCCATTTCTGCGGCAGCAGTCAATGTCTCTTCGTCATCTTAATCATCATCATCATCCTTTGATGAAAAGAATTCTGTTGGGGGAAACTGCTACTACAAGTTGAAATAAGCACCCATTGATATTTACTTTGTATCATGTCGAATATGATTAAAACCAAGGTGACGTCGAGGCTACAATCACAAGCGTATAGCCTAAGCAAAATATGTCTTACCTGTTTGTAGTATGTTTTTATATTTAACCCTTGTGTTATCTTCGGGTCGTTCTGACCCATCAGTCATTGTGACCCACCGTCGTATTGCGACAACTTTACCGCATACAAAAACAAAGTGAAGCATTTTCTTTTAACCGTTGGGCTGTCTCAGACCCCCCACATTGCGAAGGTTAAAAGAAAATTATTTTTATTTGTTTTTGTATTGGGTAAAATTGGGTAAACACAACGATGGTTCGTTATGAACCTTTGGGTCATGTGACCCGAAGGCAGCACGAGGGTTAATATAACATTGAACATGATATTTTATTAATTCCACCACTTTTTCTCCTGTAATATTAACGGACAGTGGGGTTAAATGTTCAATGTATGGACTGGCTATTACATTCAAATGTATGCATTGACTTGGCAGTTTGTCTCCCACGCCAATTGTATACGCTGCTACAGCCGTGTTGCTTTTTTTCCGGAATATGTTCTCAGATTGACAATAAAAACGAAATAAAACTTAGATCTGAAGTGTGGTGAAGTAGGACAACGTTTTTTGTTGCCGGGTGCCATGGTGGATCCTAGTATCGGAGCTCCATTGATGTTGGCTTTTAATAGTTCTCATGCCCGCGCTTAACTGAGAGTTGACGTACTCTGAGTTGAGTTAACAAATTAAAATCAGCTTTTCTGGAACCGAGTTTTCGGAGTTTCCCATTTTAGAGTAACTCTAAATTAACTAACTCTAGTTCAGGGTTTGGTTCAGAGTTTGTTAAACCCGCTACCTGGAATACCCGCCTGGAGTCTTTGCCCATTTGGCATGTCAGTAAATATTGTTTTACCTTGTGCACCATGCGTAACGGAAGCAGTGAACATACACTCCCCCCCTGCCCCATGCCCCCACCCCCATGAGCAGCATCATTAGGAAGCTGAATGGGTCTCCTCTGAGGCTCCTGAGGTGCGCTGATAAAGTCTTATTTAAATCAAATAGAGCCATACAACGCTCTCTAGTGAGTAATATGTTGTGTGTACATCTCGCCCTCTCCCCTGGGTGTGTGTGTGCTCTTGTAGATGTGCTCCTGAGTGTGCGCACGCCGCTGTTATGTACTGGGCCAATGGGAGGTCTCCCCAGAGGAGCGTTTCAGTAATAAGTGTTGAACAACCAGGCGCTGCCGTTTTCTCTCTCCCCTTCTTCTCCTATCCCCTTCCCTTGCCCCCCCCCCTTTCTCTTTCCCCTCAGGCTCAAACATTCCACAGATTGTTCCCATTACAAGAGCCCTGCGTTTTTTCCTATCTCTCTCTCCCTCCCTCTCTGTCTTTTTGCCTCTCTCTCCCAAATCTGTCTCACACTCACCCCACCCCCAGTCCTCACCCTCTTTTTATTCCTTGTCTTCTCTCTCTCTCTCTCTCTCTCTCTCTCTCTCTCTCTCTCTCTCTCTCTCTCTCTCTCTCTCTCTCTCTCTCTCTCTCTCTCACACTCACTCTCTCTCTCTCTCTCTCTCTCTCTCTTACTCCTCTCTCCCACATCACTCCCTCCCTATGGGGTGGTGAGCTGCTTAATGAAATATTAAGATGGATTTAGAGAGGAGCCTTCTTATTAGAAAATAGAATGTGTTAAATGTTTTTGCTCCTAGTGGAGTGTGCGCATGTGTGTGCGATCTCACAGGCATTATGTTCATAAACAGCTAATTGTACAAATGTGATTAAGCTGAAGGCTTACTAATGCAATTACATTGCATTCCTTACCTTTAGAACTATCCTACTGACCTGCAATCCTGTTCCATGTCTGTCTCATTAGTGCATTTACTTTGCATATTAAATTCCTGATTACTTGAATGTCTACATCACACAATTATATTAAATATCAATACATATTCAATAAGGTTTTTCAATGTTTCATTCAGTTTAGGAATTTTCAGCCAAATTATTTTGGAAAAGAAAAATGGTTAAGGAAAGCGCTAGTTGACTGGGTGGAAATTAACAAAAGAAATAGCAAATTCACGTTGCAAGTAACAGTCATAGATACAGTATGTTAATGAAACAGTGAGGTCACTCTCTTTCTGGGACGCAAACTTTATTTGCTGACTAGCTTTATATACCTTCCAATCCTCCCTAACCTGCCACCTTCATATTCCATGACTTATAATATAGCCAGAACTCCTTTTTTCATTAAAGATTGGTTTCAGGTGATAGTTTTTACATATGAGTTGCATATGACGATGTGCCAGACTGTGTTGGTTGGCTATACTATTCAGCCATTCAATTTTTTTCCCATTGGTTTTATTGTAAATCATTTTAGAGAGCTTGGGTTTTTAAGAGAATTCATGGTCAGGGACTGGACAGCGCTCACCGTCAACCTTTCTGGTAGCATCATATCTGGTCTAACAACCCTGTAGCAAATGACAGGCTAACGATCTCCTTCTAAAACCCTATGAACCTTGAGCATTGACATGCACCTGCAAGTGGAACAATGTCTTCTGATGGCTTGGGAGATGGACTAAGCGGATGTGCAAGTTCATCAAAGATTTAATTTTACAGACACGCACAAACACAAGGACTCTCACACACAGGCTCTACACACAGTCATTTAGATCTGGTTGTAGTCCAAGAAAATCATAATGTCTAGCTGTGGAGCAGAATGTATAATTAAACAAGGTAATCTACTGTAGTTCGATTGGGTTCAAAAATGGCTTACACTGGAACCAGCTGTGCTCAAGCTGGGGTAGGGATAACACTGGTACTATTGTGTTATGTCTGTAACCTTTTAGACAAAGACTTCCAAGTCGGATGCAAAGAGATACTTCAATTAGCAATTAAAGTCTTTTGTATTTTTACGTATTCTGTCGGCCTTTTTTGTAGTTCATTCCAAAGATGTTCGATAGGGTTGAAGGCTCTGTGCGGGCCAGTCAAGTTCTTCCACACCAAACTCATCCAACCATGCCTTTATGGACGTAGCTTTGTGCTCTGGGGCACAGTCATTCTGGATGACGAGAGAGCGTTCCCCAAAATGTTGCCATCAAGTTTGTAGCACAGAATTGTCTAGAGTGACATTTTACTCTTCAGCAGGAATAAATCCATCAGTAGAACAAAGACTAGTCCATAATTACGTGCAGAAATGTTTTGTTGAGTTTGATGAGGAAAAACGTGATTGGCCTGCACAGATCTGTGACCTATACACCATCAAACACATTTGGGACAAATGCTAACGCCATCTGCAAGCCAGGTCTAATCACCCAACAGCAGTGCTCAAACTCCCTAATGCTCTTGTGGCTGAATGGGCCCAAATTCCCACACACACACTCCAAAATCTCGTGGACAGTCTTTGCAGAAGAGAGGCAGTTGTTATAGCCAAATGGGGTGGCAACTCCATATTATTGCCCATAGTTTTGGAATGGGATGTGCAAGACGCTCATATAGGTGTGATGGTCAGGTGTCCACATACTCTTGGCCATTTTTTGTACACTGAGGGAAAGAGAGGGGGAGAGATGTAGGAAATGGAGCAGGCCTGAATCAAACCTGTGCCAACTGTGTTCAGGCTTCTCCTACAGGGGAACAACCAGAGAACCAACAAATGTATCTAAGAAGCTCCTAGTGTATGCTGACCTGGAGCAGGGAGGATGTGGGAGGATTAGAGTGGTTCAAAGCCAGTGCTGTCACAGAGAGAGAGAACACCTAATCCCATTTCCCTCCAAACAACCACAGGTTGTCACTTCAGATCCGACGGCAGCGGGCTGATCCAGGCGTCCAGCAGGTCTGGAACACGGTCCTGGTCCGCTGTTTTAGTTTAACACACACACGCTGTGCTCGTAAACAAGCCGTGCTTCAGACAGGATATTCAGGCTATTTCAACATGCCTGTCCCTGATGGTCAACTTTGAAGTTGCTGCATAAATCTCCCTTAGTAGAAATATCAAAGGACGTCAGTTGATCGCGGCTGCTGATGGATATAGATATTTGGAACTGCTACGCCTATGGATGATGGGATAAGCATGAAATCACCTCAACTCAACGCTAATACAGATTGGTAACATACAAAATCATAGGTTGCTGGTCACCTTACCTTCATTTTGTGTGCTCTTGTTACTGTCAAGAATGAGATGTGCATAATTTCACTGCTATGCGTACATCAATCTCCAACATGAGATAATCTGTTGTGGTACACATGATGACATAATCAGAGTAGTTTCGGGTTTACTTGTCTTGCAGTTGGCAGCCTGTCTATACAGTCTACCTTCCCACCTCCTCCAGCAAATGGCTGTGTTCCTCATTCTGACTCATAGGTGAAGATCCTACTGTTTGTCCTATCTGGAGTCTGCACCAGTATCCAAAGGTAGAACCACCAGGTGTGTGGGGCCTTATGGCACATTTGCTTGTACAAATAAGGGATTCACATTTCAGTGTCTCTCCTGACCAAAATTATAAGGGCAGTTGGGACCAGAATATTTTAAACTGGAGTTGCATGCTTTGTTATCTTAATTCTATGATGCATTAACGTGAAAACAGAAAACAGCGTATTTACTGAACACAGTGTAGAGGATATTTGTCTTCATTTGGAGTGTTGTGTTCACCATACTGAATTTAGTATGGAGAACTGGCTCCAGGAAAGGACAGCATGTTATCAACCACACCAGCTTCCAGGCAGCCCAGGGGTCAGAGGGTAAGTCGGACATGGCAGGACTGTTCATGACAGCTCTCATGGCCCCCGCTATCAGCATGCTACCAGGAGGTAGAGAACAGCTCGTCTCCTCTGTGTCACTGTCCATGCACACCGACTCTGACATCAACAGGAATGATAACTAATAGCTCTCCAATAAATTAAGAGGATGAAAAAAGATGGGGCAGAACTTATCCTGGTAAGCACCTGAACAAATCGGGTCAGTGTCAGCTAGCCATGCAATGCAAGCGTTTCTTTTGCATCTGGAGATTTTCCTCAAGTTAAATTCACTCCGGCATGTCTATGATACCACAGGGAATTATTATCTGGCAGAATCGGATCAGACAACCTGATAAGGATTACGATGAAAACGCCAACTATGTCCTTGTGTTTCTGTACAGTCCCAAAGCTTGTCTGACTGATGCTGAAAGTGAATATAGCCTTGGGCTCTCAGTAAACAGATATATGAGATAAAGAGTTTTCACCTGCTGTGTTATGTAAATGAGTAAGGAAAACAAGCACATCTGTTGTTTACTAGTAAACAATCTCTTCAGCCTGGACTAGAAACAGGAGACTGGGCTATTAAAGGATCATTTAAATTCAGCCTTCTGCTTTACTCTGACATAAGTGTGCATGTGTGTGTGTATGTGTGAATGTCATTGAGCTAAATTAGCTTTATGAAAAGACTAGCGTGGCACTGTTGTGTTTACTCCAGCACCACATGGGTTTAAGAGATTAACAAGGTTATTCACACAGCTCTGTGTGTTGCACTGCACTTAAACTACCTTCAGTAGAGCCAGTGTAGAGAGAAGAGCACCATAAGAGGACCATAAACATTAGATTAGATTGGAGTACCCTGTGTTATTCTCAATGGACTCACCGGCATTGACAACTAAGCCATGTAGTTTCCTAATTTATTTTATAACAGGGATTCACAGAGACTATGGTATTTTCCAAAGTACTGTTGAAAATAGTGTTGATTTCTAAGTAAAAAAATGACATTTCTACAGTTAGCATTTCAAATGCATAGTTATTTTATTGTTGACATTTGTTCCCCAAAAATATTTGTATTGGTTACGGCGTTACATTTGTGTGGTTTGGCTTGGGAATTATGCTTTCCATGTTAAGGTTAGAGAGTAACATACCTGTATTAGACATACATGGTGAGACTCAGGCTTATTTCAACTCTGCATGAGATTCAGCTCGAGAGAAGCTCGTCCTGTTGCAGGTGTTGAGTGGCTCAGAGATAAAGGTGAGCAAAGAGTTAACTATCATCTCTTGTTTATTTCAGAGCACAACTCTCCCTCTAGCTAGCCGCAAGGTCTCCTACTTGCCCCAACAACCCCCCATCCCCCCTCCCCCCCATCCCCCCTCCCCCCCATTCCCTCCCTCTGTCCAGGAGGAGGTTTACCTCTGTCACAAGCTGCTGATGATTTATTAAGGAGCTCTGACTCTTAGGAGCCGGAACACCACAGAGAGGGCTAATACAGCCGCAGCCTGGCTCTCAAGGTGACACTGGCAGCACAACACAGACGGCAGGCTGGATGAGAGGCTGCAGTATCACCTGGGGGACAGAGACAGCGCTGGGCTAGACTGACCACTGTTATTGTTAAAGTCATAGGTCACAGATCGCAGGCCAACAGAATCCAGTAGAGGATGCGTTGAGGGTATGACGTAAAAGATTCACCGGATTGTGATATTGCAAGGAAGTTTACTTGCGGCGGTTGTGATTTGGTTTTGAATTGTTAATGGCCTTGCTTCTCCTCTCTTCCTCCCTGCCCCACTCTCACAGGACTCTCTCTTCTCTCTGTCTCATTACTTTCTGTCCTTTCCTCTCCTCCCTCTCTCTTACCTTTCTCCCCTCTCTGTCTTTCCTTCCTCATCTCTCTGTCTAACTCTTAATTTCCACTCTGTATCGCTCTCTCTACTCTCTCCACTGTCTCCTCCCCCAGCTCTCCCCTCCTCTCCAGAGTGTTTATGTAATATCGGTGTTTGTTCCAAAGTCCCTTCCCAGCTCTTCATGTGGGATCAGTCTAATGGTGTAGATCTAATGTGCCCGAGGACAGCTTAGAGGAGCTCAGATCTGCTCTGACGAGCTGACAATTTCATTCCAAAACCAACTGTGTGTAGCATATTCGAAGAACACAATGTCGTTGCCATGTGTGAGGCTGCCCAAGCGGATGAACAGCTCTGTTCTTGACTGCATCACTGTTTGAGGTCGGCCTTAAGATTGTACGAATGGCATTGACGGACTGTTCAAAAGTGTGTCATTTATTTGTCATGAAGTTACAACAGGCCATCTACAAAATTGAGAATGAGAGAAAAAAGTATGTTTCAGACATTTTTGGGATTTTACGGTCCTACAGTATGAAGTCTCTAATTTCAGCTGTGTGCCCTAAGTGAGCAGGTAGCTGCTGTTTGACCTTGAGAATCGTTTAGGCAGGAACTTCCTTCCTGCCTGACTACCCTGCTGCCGCGGCGTTGCCACGGTAACCGCCGATATCTAGCAGGGAGTTAGATGATGTACAGGGACGTCTGATTCGCTCCTGTCTCAGAGAGCCAAAGAGAAAAAGAAAGCTGGTTGACTTCAGGCCTGTCAATCTAGCCTGGTTGGACCAGAAGTTAGGGATGAAAGGTCCTTGCTAGAGAGGTATTGGGTTCCATGTTAGCTTGGGGATGGCATAACACATCAGCCTGGGAATTTTGGTAGTCCTTGTGCCTGACAGACCAGTTAACAAACGATGATTTAAGTAAGTGGAATGAAAGTGTGCAGTCTGTAAATAATACTCTGTGTTCTTTTATGAAATTACCTCTTAAATGCAGACTGCCGCGCTAATCAATGTATTTCTAAGCCCTGAGGAACAACTCTGTGTTCACAAAGCAATCTCTCAAAGTTTCATATACTGACATCTGTAATTATGTTTCATGTTGTCAATATATGACCGGAGGGATTTTGATTCTATCTAGAATGAAGTGGCATGTTTACAAGCTGTTACAAACAATAACTTTAGGCGTTTATTGAATACAGATAGCTGCTAAAATATTACATGCAGAAAATGATTTTCTTGACACAATCAACTTCCCATGGTTTCCCATTGTTATAGGGTCAGGATGAATAATAACATCTTTAAATAAGTAAAAACTTGTTTTTAAACAGTTTTTAATTTCACATAGCCCTACCCTCATGCAGGTGAAGTAACACCTATTTGAAGGCCAACTGTTGATACCCAATTCCTGCATAATGTTTGCAAATCATGGAAACAAAGATTATGGGTAGTACAAATTCAATTTCAAATCATTCCATCCTGGAAAGGATATGTACATGTATAAAGATAATGTCAAATATTAACTCACTTTCATCTCATTTAAAACCAACTACAGTAGGCTGTATCCATTTTGATAAGGTAACTTCATCATGTGAAGAGAGCGACATCGCAGCTTAATGTTCTACATCTTTTCATAAACACTCAGCTTTGGTTTCACCCTTACAAAATGGCCTGCAGCATGTGAATCCTTCTTGTTCCCGCCCTCCTCCAGCCTGTCATCTCTCCCTCATATGTCACTCAATACACAGCTAATTAGTGTGGGGAACTGTGAGAAAGACCCCTGTGATTTCAAATCCATAAATATTTTAATCTGCGGGTATTAATAAAACATGCTTTTAAGTCATTCTCGAGTTCACTCAAGCAGCCAAACAATCATTTGTAAGATTTATTCTTTGCTGTGTGCTCTGTTCCAGCTGGTTCACAATCATAATATTATCCTTTCCATGCTATCTGACTGCTGTCATATTCCTGTTGGATTTCTTCATTGATTTACATAATTTTCATGTCAGATTTTCTTATGCCAGTCAGTACACCTAGTACTTATACATGCACGTAATCACCGTCTTTTTTTTCCTGATTTCCTGATATATCATTCCGTCTTTAAGGAGGGTCTATATTTCGGACCCAGCCTGGGAATTGAAGTTTACACAGAATGCTCCCGCTTGCCTGAAGAGCAGGGTTCCAGTCTGGCACAGTGAGTGGTGATTAAGCCTTGTCACAAAAGGCTTGTTATTCAGACTTTACAGGTTTGCATGTCTTAGCATCCTCCTCCACAGCAGCACTGGTTCACATGGTTTACAGTTGGGAGCTCGTCCCTCATCTGCATATCTGCGAGGGGGGAGGAAGGGGGGCAGATGCTGCATGGGGAGGGCGACGCTAGATGGGGATGGGGCGTTTCTGGCTGGGGATTGGAGTGAGGGGGCATGTTAGATGGGGATTGGGGGGGACAATGCTTCTCGCTAGCTGAAATTGTGAAGGCTGGGCATGATAGCTGTGTGTGTGCTGGGGGAGTAGGGTTGGGGAGGGAGGGGGGGGGTATCTAGTTAACCATGAACGGATGACGGGCGGCCATGCCAAGCAGCTGATTATATTTCAGGAGGCTTGATTGGTGTGTGGCTGGAGCACTTCATAAGGATGTGCTCATGAATATGTGTATTAATGAAGGTCCTCTGACATGGGTATTTACAATAAAATTAGCATTAAAATGCATTAATAATTACCCTCATGAGTGAGGAAACACATGTTTTGGTGTTTGAGTGCGACCAAACCCAACTTAACATGATTGAAGTTGAGATGGATTCGGATTCTGAAAGACATACTGGATATTTCATCATTGTTTTTAAAATACAAAAGAAAGATTTAGGCCATTTAATTTAAGAATTTCAAACAATTTCAAGTCAGTATACAGTTTCCCCAAATATTTAAAATGCTAGGTTGGATCAAGTTGTGTCTGCTGGTTAGCAGTGAAAATGAATACCCTTTTCCTTCACAACCAAGGCAGGCACCAGCCCATTGGTGGTATTGTCTTGTTTAGGTTGTCTCGGACCAGGTTAAAGTAAAAAACACAAGCTACAGTAGTACAAGGACAGAACAATATCAGTTGAGAGGAAAGTGCAGAAGGGATAGAGGCAGGCTAACAATAGAAATAGCTTATGGACACCAGTGTGTTACTTGCTCTATGGTCTATACGACTGTGTGCACACCGCAAGACAGCTTTTTAAAATGTGCTTAGCTAGTTGTTTTTAATCTATCCTTGTCAAAATCCCAGAGACCCCACTGGAACTTGCTAGAAGCTGAGCTCTCAAAACACAACTACCAAAACACAACTGACTGTATGAGCTCAGATAATCTCAGTTTTACTCAGATGTTCAATAGACTTGCCAAGCGCTATCAATGCTTTTGTCAATTAACTGACTTAAGAGTCTGAATCACAAAAAAGAAGCAAAAGCAAAAATATTAAATATGTCAAACATTTCTTTAGGCTTTTCAATTTGCAAGCTAGTTTTCAGCCTTCATATATTTCAAAAGACAAATCAACATAACATCTTGTTTGTTCCAAACATGGCCATTTAGAATAGAAAAGCAAGACAAACATGTTCCTGTCATCACAGTACAATGCTTCACACGGAGTCAATTTGTGAGTATGTATCCTTTCTTCTACAACAGCATACCGTTAATCAGTCTCAGGCTGGATGAAGTGTCCTCTAGTTAAGAGCCCAAGCAGATGATACTTGTCAAAATATATACATTACATTTAGCAGACGCTCTTATCCAGAGCGACTTACAGTAAGTACAGGGACATTCCCCCGAGGCAAGTAGGGTGAAGTGTCTTGCCCAAGGACACAACGTCAGTTGGCATGACCGGGAATCGAACTGGCAACCTTTGGATTACTAGGCCGATTCCCTCACCACTCAGCCAACTGACTCCCCTATATATGACACCCAATGTTTTTTAGCCAGTCAAGGCACTCTTTTAGGGGAAGGGTTGGAGCACGTTTTCCATACGATACAGTTATGTATCGTATGATTAAGTGAGTGTCTGAAGGAGTGAGTGAGTGAATTGACGAGTGTGTGAATGACTGATTAACACAAGGTGAACAAGAGTGAACAGTGAACAGGACCTTAACTCAACCAGCCACATTAAGATTCACTAGATGCCGGAACAAATTAGGCAGACAGAAATGAATCCGGCAGTCGGTGGAGATGCCATCCCCCGCCTGATGACAGGGAGCCTTGGGGGTGGGCGGTGGGGTGGGGGGGGTGGGGGGAGAGGTGAGAGGATGCACACAGGGAAGAGGAGAGGAGCTGTAGAAGCAGAGGATAGGAGAGGAACTGCCCAACCTAAAAGCAGCAAATGAAAACGGTAGGAGATGAAGATGCAGCACTGACGCGCTCAGTCCCCCCCCCTCCCCCGTTTGCCTGACTCTGATGGGCCAATGTTATCAATCAAGGTTATCAATCGAGAACGCAAATGTATTATGTTTTAAAGAAGGATCATCATTTGCAGGCATGGTCTATACATACCGTGGTATCAGCATGTAGGACAGTTACAGACGTACATTAAACGGCCAGGTTCCCTTACACACACATTTACACCGGCACACACAGCGGTACGGGGGTTGAGTTAAGACTATTGGAGGTGTTTAGCCTGTGATCTAAACACCCCAAACTGATTACAGACATAAATGAACAAAAATTGTATTATCTTAATGCTCTTCAAAACCCTGCAAATATTTTTACTTGAAAACAGCATAAATGTAATTCCTGTGTTGTAAAGATCTTACTTTGAGATCAGTTTGTTAAATGTATTTAACATGGCCATACAGTCTATTGCTCAGACACCAAAGATGATTTAGGTGTAGGTGGTTGGTGCTTGCTGTAACAAGGCTGAGAGTTAGATTTCCTTTGGGGCAAAGAAGGTGTAACCTTCTAACCTTCTGACCTTCCGAGCGGTGAAAGGGACTGCACCCTACTACATCCAGTCTCTCCTCCAGCCCCACACCCCCACCCGCCACCTTCGGTCTTCTTCTGACAACCGTCTGGTAGTCCCACCTCTCAAAAGTGCCCTCTCCCAACCCAAGCTCTTCTCCTGTCAGGCCCCCCAATGGTGGAATAACCTCCCCACCTCTATCTTCAAGAAATGGCTAAAGACGCACTTGTTCCGGGAGTACAACGGTACTTAAGAAAGAATTGCTGGATCTGATGTTAGTTTAGTTTATTTCCTCCAGGAACCCAATGACACTTATCGAGGGTCTTGTTGCACTTGTTGGTTAGTTGTAACTGATTTAATTACTTGTACTTGCTGTAAATTATATTACTGTTCCTTGCTTTCCTACAGATACACTCTTGCACTTTTGAGGTTCATGTTGTTTAATTGTAACTTGTTTAACTACATGCTCTTATGTTTCTTCCCATTGGCACTTATTTGCTTTTCACAATGTATGCTTCATGTTTTGGCTACCCGCAATGTTTTTGAGGCTATCTCGCTGTTTATGATCATTGACCTATGCAATTTTGTAAAGCTCTCTCTTGGAAGTCGCTTTGGATAAAAGCGTCTGCTAAATGAATAAACATACATACTACCCCTAAAATGTATTTAGGTTAATTATCCCTGAACTATGAACATTTAAGATAAAGTCTTCAAAGTACAAATTATGTTGAAAGTAACTGAAAGTGAGTTGAATTGTTCCATTGTTGCTATGTACAGTGAGCCCCAGGGTAACCGCCTGCCTAGTAAAGAGGAGAGGCCAGGATGAAGGGTACACTAAAACCAATTAGAACATTCATTTTGCGCTTCACTTATAAAAAAAAAAGGAAGTAATGCTTTAATTACTCTGTGGAAAATATGCCTCATTATCTTCACTTGATGACTTCGTCCTTTCTCTCTATTTCTCTTTTCTCTACTTTCTCTCCCCCTGCTCTCTCCTCTTTCTTTCTTTCTTTCTTTCTTTCTTTCTCCCTCTCTCTTTCCTGCCCTCTTTCTACCCCCTCACTCTCCTCTGCTAGGGATTAACTTTCCAGGCGGCTGAGGAACATTTGAAAACTTGTTCTCTGTCATTAGTTATTTTAAGTTGAGACATTGTTTCCAGTAACAGAGAGAGCAGCTTAGCTTGCCTTGCCCCCTACATGCCCCCAGCACTGCCTTCTCTACAGAGCCCTATTAGTGCTGCTCAACTGCTCCGGCAATGCAAGTATGAGGACTCGTCATTAACAGCTGTCATTTACATGACGCCTGTATATAGATCTATTCATGGCACACCTGAACTGCTCTTTGCAAAGTTTATCCATCTTTGTTACCATTGCGAGTTTTTTTTTTCCCAGTCTAAGGTGTTTTTCTTAGTATTTCTTAGTATTATATGCAAGTTAGTTTGAGTCTCTTTTTTTGGAATCTATCCGCTTTTGTATGACCATTTATTAAGATAAAGAAGGTTTTTTAAAATACATTTAGATTTTAATTAGATGATTACTGTATTTATTATTAGAAGAATAAGTTGCCAGATTCTGCAGTTTTAACTGCAGTACTGGAATGAAATATTTGTGAGGTGAAACTCAGGTTGACCTACCAAATTATCTTGTCATATTACTTCCAGCTGCAACTACAACCGTCTTGGAGAAATTCAGAGTCTTTAATTTCCATTCTATAATTTCCTATTATATCTTTGTAAATGTTTGGCTAATTGCTTCAGACCTCAACATCAGCATAATTTCAGCATTTGTCTAAGTCTCTAGGCCAACACTAGTTAGGAATGTGTTTTGTCTGCATTTTTTGCATTCACATACACACACCTTAAAAGGAAATCGGTGTTTACATGGAAAATAAGCAACATGAACAAATGTAGTGTGTATTAGATTGAAGGAATATATGGTTTTAGTGGGAGGGGGATTCTAGACCATTAGAACATCAGGGTAGCATAATTATGTGCATCGTTAGCAGCTGTAATGGAGAGATGATGCAATGCCGCTGGATCCGTATTTGCGTCATACTATACAGCGCCAAGAATTAGGACACCTCATTATCAACACAAATATGTCCTACACCCTTTCTCATTCTTTCTCTCTGTGAATATCACAGATACCCAGGTCTTTCTATGTGCTATGTGCAAGTCCAGACAGATTATTTTTGTCTAATGCCTTACAAGGTCCTGTATGTGTGTGCGTGTTTGTGTGTGTGAGAGAGAGAGAGAGAGAGAGAGAGAGAGAGAGAGAGAGAGAGAGAGAGAGAGAGAGAGAGAGAGAGAGAGAGAGAGAGAGAGAGAGAGAAAGCACAGGAAGAAGGGGCAGAGTTAGGAAGGACTTGTGTTAATATGTTTGGTATTTAGTTGGACTTGGTTCTTAGTTCTCAAGGCCAAGAATGTGCAACAAGACTACTACTGTCAGAGCAGGTTTCTCCCCTTACTGGGTGACAGCTGTTAAAAGGATAAAATCTGATTTTTATTATGATGCAGGGCAGGTCAGGAATCCTGTCAGAGCTAATTCAAACTGTAGATTTTATATTTTGAGCTAGACACTCCTTTACCGTATGTTTGACGTTGAGGGAAGGGGGAAGAACCCATGCATTCAACTGTGGATGCCTACAGCATTACCTAATGTCCTCACCAATCCATGTTCTTCTTGTGCCAAAAGCAGAAGAAAGCAAAGCATAAAACCAAAGACCAAAGTAACATTTGATGTTTGTTTTTTTTAGGTTGGTTTAGGAACAGTTATATGAGCGTGTGTTAAGTCCTCTGTGACAAGGCTTGTAAAAAGAGCTGAACAAATCCAAATTGATTTGACTATTGGGTCAGACAGGATAACAGAAGGGGGTAATGCAGCCTGTTCTTGATTTTCAAATAGACGGACAATTTAAAGCAGCATTCACTAGTAAGCTTAAGTGTAAAGATTGATTAACATTGATTTAATTGATTAATTAAAGACATATCTATAATATACTACTAAATACAGGGAAATACAGTGTGAGTAGAGTGTGGGTATTGCACTGAACCAACACCAGTAAATAGGCAACAAAGCAGCCTTTTGGAATTTTCCATATGTTTCAAGTTAGCATAAATATTTGTTTTAAAAGACCCTGACCACCAGAAAATTGCATGAAAATTGTTGCAGTGAAACATTAAATACATATTCCAGTTGAGCTCAGTTATCCATGAGGTATGAAGAAGCCATGTTGAACCCATGGCTATCTTAGTGGACCAGCCATCTGTAGGATGCATCCTGTAGGCTCCACTATCTCAAAACCACGGAACTTGTATTCCCCAGAACAACTTTCAAGGAACTTGTAGGTTCCTTCAGCCCATCTTTAGCTGCATTTCCATCATTGGAACTTTCCCCAGAGGATTAGGCAAATTAGTCAGCTGACATTTGCGGAGAGGCGAAGAGATATATACATATAGTTTTTTATGGCCAGAGAACCTTCTATTATTGTGTTTCTTGTAATATTTCTTGTAATCTTACTTTAAAGTTTTTTAAGCTTCTCCAGGCACTGTTTAGCGGTGTGAAAAATGTTCAACTCACTCTATATACCAATGATTTAAGAATTCACTTGTCACTGCAGGTCACTGATTCCAGTTGCTACTGGATTCTGTCCTCAGCACAAGTGCTTAATAAGGCCTGGACTTTGTCGTTGCTTGAATATATGTTCTTCTGTTCTCCATGGCGAAGTGTGCGGCCGCAAATAAAATATGGTTGAAATACATGCTACAGCAAGTGCTCAACCAACCAGAAATGTTCAGCGATGCTAGCCCCACCCCCAAAGTTTCTGTATTTTGGAAGGTACCACCCCCGGAGCAGGGACTTAATGGTCCCTGCTTTTTGCTCACAGGAACTCAATTTCCTAGGTTACAGCAGTGGAATCTCAGTGAATTCTGAGGGAACGTTCCTGCGGTGGTAACATCTTTTATGTCCTACAGTGGATGATATTGTGCTTCACATCTCCCTAAAGCTGACAACAAGCTAAATCTGGTCGATGCTGTAACAAAAAACATACAGCTGAGATAACCTATCAAAGCCGGCTCTCTGCCTGCCTGCTCGTTTCACAGTTGAAAGGCTAACGGCTGATTTGAATAAATGAATCAATTATCTCTGGGTGTAAAGAGCCTGATTAGGCAGGATAATGGTGGCTTTCATTTTCTCAGGGAGTTATCACTCCACCAGAAAAAGTGTTTCTCTCCATGTGTTTTGTAGTCTGAATTTAAAGGGATTATTGTTGAGTATTGGCAGCATAATGTGCTTTGTTATCTAATTTGCTGGATGTCACAGTTGTATTCGATCTCTCAGGCATCTGTCATCATCCATAATAGTCCAAACCCAGCATAACTTGTTTGTTCTGTTTTTGTATAATGTCGGTATAACAGTTTCGGAAGACCATAGAGTTCTTGTGTCTAGGAATTAGGTTTTTAGGTTTTTTAGTGTCTGTGACTTGGCTGCAGAAGTTAGATGTCGGGGCCAGCCCTATGAGGTTGATGGTGTGGTGGTGTCCTGTTGTTGCTTCCTCTTCGTTCTCTCTGCTTCTCGGCCAAGTTGGTTTTGTACATCAGTAGCTAATGCCTGCTGCCATCAAAGACATCTTCCCAGGTGACAGGGTTGATATTGAAGGACTTGCTTGCAAACATCTGTTATCTGGCCTCTTGACAGATTTTTACTATTTATTTTATTTTATGGGGTGGACAGAAAGAAAACCAACCCATGGCACCATGTTATTTTACACTAGTTGGCTGCTTATCTCTACTTTGTTCGTTCATGTTATGTTCTTATCTTCACATTTTGCAATAATCCAACTAGCAACATTATGCAAATTTACTATATAACTAAGATTAGGTAATGCACCCAAGTGCTATCCTCATCTTCCATAAGGAACAAATATAGTATAGTAGTATGATAGTATCATCATATGACAACACAAAGAATGAATATAAAATGTAAGAATCCATTTGTCACTCTGGCCAGGTGAATGAGCGGGAAAGACAGTAACTGTCTAAACACTGCAGACTCTGGATGGAAATAAACCTTGTGTGTGCTTAATGCGTCACCAGAAGTCCAACATCCTCAGTTTTTATTATAAAATTGTAAGTGTTGATGAGTTATTCTGCTGAGTTATTCCCCTCACTTTACATGTTGGGAGAATAACTAAGCTGCTGTGAGGTCTGTTGTTGTATCCAGTCAAGCCCCTACCCCTAACTCCTCAGCTTGAACCAAAGGTCCCAATGGATCTGGTGGTATTGGATTTCTATTTTGGCAACAGAAGCGTTCCAGTGATTTTATTGTATTAACTTATATTAACTTGATATATTAACAAAATATCCAAAACTATCTTCTCCTATCGTAAAACTATAGTTTAATGTTCTCGAACCAGGCTCAAAATAATCGCTTTTTCATAATATAAATATATTTTTTAGAGCGATTCGTTTTATACAAATCCAAAATAGGAAGACAAGCTCCCCATTTTTTTGCCAACGAAGATGGCATAGACCTATCATTAAGCCAGAAGCATGGCAAACCACTCTACTGCGCAAGCCCGGACGGGCCGAAAGTTCAACATGGCGTTGACCATAACTACTTTTTTCAAGCTTCAATGTACCACTGAGCATGGCGTTGCCATAGAAACTAATGGGCCGCCATCTTTGATGCTTTGTCAACTAAATAATAGGTCTAAGCATTCAAGGTCCGTCCCAAGCCTTTTTGGGAACCAGAATTTTATTTAGGGCCCCTACACTGCCTCGGGGCTGCAGATACAATAGACGTCACTACTATTGATCAATGCTTGATCATTCGTACACCCATTATAAATCTAACCCAAACATTATCAATTGTATTAGCTTTGTTGCTTACATCATACCAGTGATAGCCTGACATGTTTTTATCCTTCTATTATGGTTTTCAAAAAAAAAAAAATTAGCTTAACACCAGATCACTCATTAGAGTGGTCTGGTGTTAAGCAGTTATTATTTACATACTTCTGTTTTGGTAATGAAAATATAATCATCAGACTATTTTATGGTGAACTATCAATTTAATAATGGTTTACTAACTGTCAATGTTTTGCTTTATGTCCTGTTACATTGCAGACAGCAAGTGACAAAAAGAAATCTTGAGCGAAAGCTAGGCAAACAAAAAGTTTACACCAACTCTGAACTGCTGGAAGAGCACAGAAGGAAGGAGAGAGAGTTTAGGGGTTGGAGAGGTTAAAGCCAGAGAAGTTAGCATACAGAAGAAGAATAATGTATTTATCTCACACAACTATCAATGACTGTAGCCTACTATTCTACCATAGACGCATCTTATTCTGATTTAACAAGAATTATTTCTAAAATGCAGGCATGGTATTTATTTGTATTGATGGAAAATTGCTTTTGTTTTGGAATGTTGTCCAATGTATGATATTTGTATTTTCTTATAAACATAATCATTTTCCACTGTTTGTTATCTGCTTTGAAAAAAATTATGTTGACTTGCAATTGAAGTATTATAAATGCTTAGTTTATGAGAAATTGGGTGTGACTTTACAGAGACTTATTATTATTTTACAGAGAATTATTACATGAATTGACCATTCATGGATGTGTTATTCAACTGAATGTATTTAGGAGTTTACGTTCATTATATACACTTCGTTCAAGATAAATTGGGAGTCAATTTATATAACATTATACCATGGTCTGGGTGAATACTCGATTCTGATGGCTTCTGGCTGCAGGGGTGTCCATTATCAGGTGATAATGTACACCTACTAAGTAGTTCCAACAAAACAGAACATTCTGGTCACCACTCAAAATTATTGCGCTGGCTATAAAGTATGAGCCTGTACAAAGTGTCTGAAATAAGTAACCATAACAGGGTCAAAGCCTCCATTTACAATTTTGAGCTCGCTAACATGTAATTACAACAATGAGTGACTTCAATATTTCTTTTAACTTAATGGAAAAATTGTACTTTTCTGAATTTACTGTGAGGGTGTCACGTCCCACATCCCATCACAGCTCACATCCCATTCGCTATTCACCTCGCTAGTCAATCTACTTCAGACAAGCTGCGGCCAACACGACATTCCGATTATTTTATTAGTAAAAATCATTGACATGTCCACTCGGGTCTGGTGGAGTTGTGGAAAGTCTGACCAATGTGCGCTGTTTTACAACACATGATGACCACAAGCCCAATGACGTGCCAGTGGTGGTAAATCACAACTTAAAACATGTTTTCATACAAATATGAAGATTGATACATGAACATAATAAAAATATATCTGCTATTGAAATCAATGTGAACAGATGCACTCAGTCTCTTTCTATCACAACTCAAGTGATCATATCGTCATAGCTGTATAAACATAGGCCAACGAAGTTTGACAGTGAGACCACAAAAAATAGGCTTTTGGAGGAACTTGTGAGAGGTGAACCATATTATTAACTTATTAAATTAACAGATCCATAACTTATTAACTTTAAATTAAACAAATGTTTTGATACTCAAAAAGGTATATTGGGAACAAATATATATAGTGCAGGAGACTTGCAAAGGATCTTCCATGAACATGATAACATCAGTGGACCAGAAGTAGTAGTGTGCAGTATTGGAGCATGTCAAGCCTACTTCCTTTCATGAGTGTACTTCTTATTACGCGGGGGGTATCTGGAACTGCCTGCGCCATTCCAGAGCCTGTTTAAGGATATATAAAACATTATACATTCTCTGGCCATTCTTTCAAATCGACTCTCCGATAAGAGACCCGCCCTCCTCTGACTCTGATTGGCCATGACCCTGAAACAAACCGATCAAACCAACGATGGCAGCGAGTATTACCCAATCAGGGGTAGAATAGGACGAGTTTTCACAGAATGCGGGTGGGATGATTTGCATGGGATGCTGCGTTGAAGACAACTCTGAAAATACGAGACAAACCCTGTTCCGTATTGATTCAAAACGGGACGCGCTATTTTAATCTCAAATACCGGACGATTCCGTATTTTAAGGGATGGGTGGCAACCCTAGTTGCAACAGCATGCTGTAAGATCGCCTATACTTGTGCATTGCTTGCTCCCACTCTGGTGCGGCGCGGTTTATAGAACATGCAGATTATTTTCCGAAGAATACGGTAATCATTCCGCTTCCTATCACCACCAAATGAGACACAGAGCAACAATCCGTGCTGTTTCCCTCTTTCCCAGCGGAGGGCAGAAATGCAGCGGCCGCAGTGAGATTTAGAAGTAGCCCAAAAACCCGCAACCAGCGACCAATACATTTTCAGCCGCGACTAGGGCTGCAACAAACTTATTATTTTGATAAACGACTAATCTAACGATTATTAGAACAAGTAGTAGACTAATCATCGATTTTTTCACTGATTAATCAGTATGCTTTCAATGATTATTCAGCTTTTGCAATTTGTTAAAACATTGCAAAAGAAATGTTACATTACAAAAATGCTACATGTGCACAAATGTAGGCTATTTCTAAGTTGCAGACACGGTCAGTCATAGACAACGGTGTGTCAGCTGTAACAGTTTCTCCCAGCAACGTTGTGGTAAGTTTGAGTGCTCGGGCAGCGGCAGTATGACATGACGAGCAAGCAGTTTCTTACTGCTGCTGGCATATAGCTTCCTTGAGCAAAACATCGGGAGATTTTCCGAACGGCCAGTCAAACGGCCGCGGCATAATGCACAAAAAAAATATTATAATAATAATACACGGTCGTGGGCTCAAAAAACTCACCATGAAGAAAAATAAAAATGGTTCCCAGCTGCCCTTTCCCGGACGCGGGTCACCGGGGCCCCACCCTGGAGCCAGGCCCGGGGGTGCTGCTCGATGGCGAGCGCCTGGTGGCTGGGCCTTTTCCCATGGGGCCCGGCCGGGCTCAGCCCGAAGAAGCAACATGGGACCCCCTTCCAGCGGGCTCACCACCTACAGGAGGGGTCATGGGGGTCGGGTGCAGTGTGAGACGGGCGGAAGCCGAAGGCGGGGGCCTTGGCGGTCCGATCCTCGGCTGCAGAAGCTAGATCTAGGGACGTGTAACGTCACCTCGCTGGCGGGAAAGGAGCCTGAGCTGGTGCGCGAGGTAAAGAGATTCCGGCTAGATATAGTCAGCCTTGCCTCGACGCACAGCATAGGCTCCGGAACCAGTCTCCTTGAGAGGGGCTGGACTCTATTCCACTCTGGAGTTGCCCTTGGTGAGAGGTGTCGAGCTGGGGTGGGAATACTTGTTTCCCCTCGGTTCGGCGCCTGTACATTGGGGTTCACCCCGGTGGACGAGAGGGTAGCCTCCCTCCGCCTTCGGGTGGGGGGATGGGTCCTCACTGTTGTTTGTGCTTACGCACCAAATGGCAGCTCAGGGTACCCATCTGAGTCTCTGGGGGGGTGCTGGAAAGCGCTCCTCCCGGAGATTCCCTCGTCCTCCTGGAGGACTTCAATGCTCATGTGGGCAATGACAGTGAGACCTGGAGGGGCGTGATTGGGAGGAACAGCCCCCCCGATCTGAACCCGAGTGGTGTTTTGTTATTGGACTTCTGTGCTAGACACGGCTTGTCCATAACGAACACCATGTTCAAGAATAAGGGGGTCCATATGTGCACCTTGCACCAGGACACCCGAGGTCTCAGTTCGATGATCGAGTTTGTAGTCGTGTCGTCGGACTTGGGGCCGAATGTCTTGGACACTCGGGTGAGGAGAGGGGCGGAGCTGTAAACTGAACACCACCTGGTGGTGAGTTGGCTACAATGGTGGGGGAGGACGCATGGCAGGCCCAAACGTAATGTGAGGGTCTGCTGGGAACGGCTGTCAGAACCCCCTGTCAGAAGGAGCTTCAACTCCCACCTACGGGAGAGCTTCGATCATGTCTCGGGGGGGGGGCCAGGGACATTGAGTACGAATGGGCCATGTTCCGGGCCTCCATTGTTGAAGCGGCTGACTGGAGCTGCGGTCGCAAGGCGGTCGGTGCATGTCTTGGCGGTAACCCTCGAACCCGGTGGTGGACTCCGGAGGTGAGGGATGCCGTCAAGCTGAAGAAGGAGGCCTATCTGACTTTATTGGCTGGTAGGACTCCAGAGGCAGCTGATGTATACCGGCTGGCCAAGCGGAACGCGGCTTTGGCGGTCGCGGAGGCAAAAACCCGGGCATGAGAGGAGTTCGGCGAGGCCATGGAGAATGACTTCCGAACGGCTTCGAAAAGGTTCTGGACCACCATCCGGCGACTCAGGAGGGGGAAGCAGTGCACTATCAACACTGCATATGGTGGGGATGGTGCGCTGCTGACCTCAACGGGGGACGTCCTGGATCGGTGGAAGGAATACTTCGAATACCTCCTTAATTCCACCAACACGCTTTCCGACGTGGAGGCAGAGTCTGGGGACATCGGGGTGGGGGGGCCTTCTATCTCTGGGGCTGAGGTCGCCGAGGTGGTTGAAAAGCTCCGCGGTGGCAGGGCCCCTGGGGTGGATGAGGTCCGCCCGGAGTTCCTTAAGGCTCTGGATGTTGTAGGGCTGTCTTGGTTGACACGACTCTGCAACATCGCGTGGACATCGGGGACAGTGCCTCTGGACTGGCAGACCAGGGTGGTGGTTTATCTCTTTAAAAAGGGGGACCGGAGGGTGTGCTCCAACTTTAGGGGGATCACACTCCTCAGCCTCCCTGGGAAAGTCTATTCAGGGGTCCTGGAGAGGAGGGTCCATCGGATTGTCGAACCTCGGATTCAGGAGGAGCAATGTGGTTTTGGTCCTGGCCGTGGAACAGTGGACCAACTCTATACCCTCGGCAGAGTCCTGGAGGGTACATGGGAGTTCGCCCAACCAGTATACACATGTTTTGTGGATTTGGAAAAGGCGTTCGACCGTGTCCCTCTGGGGCTCATGTGGGGGGTGCTCCAAGAGTACGGGGTACCGGATTCCATGATCGGGGCTGTCCGGTCCCTGTACGACCGGTGCCAGAGTTTGGTCCGCATTGCCGGTAGTAAGTCAAACTTGTTCCCGGTGAGGGTTGGATTCCGCCAGGGCTGCCCTTTGTTACCGATTCTGTTCATAACTTACATGGACAGAATTTCTAGGCGCAGCCAGGGCGTTGAGGGGGTCCGGTTTGGTGACCTCAGGATTGGGTCGCTGCTTTTTGCAGATGATGTGGTCCTGTTGGCTTCATCGGGCCGCGACCTTCAGCTCTCACTGGAGCGGTTTGCAACCGAATGCGAAACGGCTGGGATGCGAATCAGCACCTCCAAATCTGAGGCAATGGTTGTCGACCGGAAAAGGGTGGAGTGCAATCTCTGGGTTGGGGAAGAGATCTTGACCCAAGCGGAGGAGTTCAAGTATCTCGGGGTCTTGTTCACGAGTGAGGGAAGAATGGAGCGCGAGATCGACAGGCGGATCGGTGCGGAGTCCGCAGTGATGCGGGCTCTGCATCGGTCCGTCGTGGTGAAGAAGGAGCTGAGTCCAAAGGCAAAGCTCTCTATTTACCAGTCGATCTACGTTCCTACCCTCACCTATGGTCACGAACTGTGGGTAGTGACCGAAAGAACGAGATTGCGAATACAAGCGGCCAAAATGAGCTTTCTGCGCAGGGTGTCCGGGCTCTCCCTTAGAGATAGGGTGAGAAGCTCGGTCATCCGGGAGGGGCTCAGAGTAGAACCGCTGCTCCTCCGCGTCGAGAGGGGCCAGTTGAGGTGGCTCGGGCATCTGATCAGGATGCCTCCTGGACGCCTCCCTGGTGAGGTGTTCTGGGCACGTCCCACTGGGAAGAGGCCCCGAGGAAGACCCAGGACATGCTGGAGGGACTATGTCTCTCGGCTGGCCTGGGAACGCCTCGGGGTCCCCCAGGAAGAGCTGGTGGAAGTGGCCGGGTAGAGGGAAGTCTCGGCCTCCCTGCTTCGGTTGCTGCCCCCGCGACCCAACCCCCGGACAAGCGGCAGATAACGAACGGTCGTGGGTCGGTCTGCGTTTCAAATTCCCGGGCCGTTTTTCACTCACCTGCTGTTAAGCTATTCTGAAATCAGATTTTAGATACCACTAACTGTTTTCTCACAAAAAGCCTTTTTCTGGCACGTAACTGTATCACTGACTTAATCTCTGTAACCCCACTACACATTTATGATCACTTATTTATCCAGTTCTCTGTCTCTCTCCCTCCAACTCCTCCTGCCTCCCCACCCCTCGTAACTTTCCGTCGCAACCTCCGCTCCCTAATCCCCTCCCAATTCTCCTCCATAGTAACATCCTCCATGCCTCCCATCGACCCTGCCTATGTGACTTCACGACTCACCCCACCAACACTGCCACCAACATCCTGATATCCATATTAACTGCGTCACTTGACACTCTGTCCCCTGTCAACCAGGCCTGCACAGTCTTTTCCCTCCTGCCCGTGGCTCATGGATGTTCTTCGTGTCCACCCTTCGGGCAGCTGAGAGGATCCATTAGTATTTAAGTATCCTTAAATACTTTTCTGCTCACACAACTGATGCTAAAACCCACTACTTCCTGATCTAAATTAATTCTGCCTCTAACCCTCACAAACCTTTCTCTACCTTCTCCACCCTTCTCAACCAACCTCCCCCGCCCCCCTCCTCCCTGACAGCAGACGGCTTCTCCTCTTTCTTTGAGAAGAAAGTTGTGGATATTAGCAGTCAGTTTCCTGAACCCACCTTTCCTACTCACTCACCCTCTATGACTGACCCAACTACATTTCTAAACTCTTTCCCTTGTTCGAGGCAGAGATCTGTCACCTCATCCTCTCTCATCGCCCCACTTCCTGTCCCCTTGATCCAATCCCCTCTCCTCTCTTCCAATCCATCTCCCTCCATCATAACTTTTCTTCTCCATTTCCTTAACTCTTCTCTTACTTCTGGCACCTTCCCTTCTGCCTTCGAACAGGCCCGGGTTACCCCCTACTCAAAAAACCCTCTCTTAACCCTGCCGTCCTCCAGAATTACAGACCAATCAGGCTTCAAGACTAGACACTCCACAGATTCTTCCCTCCTGTCAGTCACTATTGCCCTACAGTCCGCCAGAGTTGCTTCAAGGTCATCCGTCATCCTTCTGCTGGACCAATCTGCAGCATTTGACACGGTCAACCATCAGATGCTGCTCGCTAGACTTTCTGAGATGGGCATCTCTGGCACTGCACTTCAGTGGATCTCATCCTACCTGTTGGGAAGATCCGACCAGGTCTCCTGGGGAGGAAAAGTGTCAGGACCCCGCCACCTTGGACCCCTCCTCTTCTCCCTGTACACCTCCTCACTTGGACCAATCATCACCTCCCATGGCTTCTCCTACAACTGCTACGCTGACGACACGTAGCTGTACCTGTCGTTCCCCCCGACTGATCCAGGGATATCAGCTAGAATCGAGGCCTGCCCCACAGACATCTCCTCCTGGATGACCAAGCACCACCTCCAGCTGAACCTTGCCAAAACTTAACTTTTCATCCCGGCCAAACCCTCCATCTCCCACATCACCCTCTCGATCACCCTGGGATCTGCGACGTTGACTCCTTCATCCTCTGCCAGTTGTTGGATCAGATGCCTGTTTCCTCCAGGAACACAATGACAATTATTGAGGGACTTGTTGCTCTTGTTGGTTATTTGTAATTGATTTAACTATTTGAACTCGCTGTGAATTATATTATTGTTGCTTGCTTTCCTCCAGGTACACTCTAGGACTTTCGAGGATCATGTTGTTTCATTGTATATTGTTTAACCATATGCTCTTTTGGTTCTACCCATTGGCACTTATTTGCTTTTCACAATGTATGCTTCAAGTTTTTGGCTACCCCCAATGTTTGGGGCATGTCGTTGTTTATGATCATTGACCTATGCACTTTTTGTAAAGCTCTCTCTTGGAAGTCGCTTTGGATAAAAGTGTCTGTTAAATGAATAAATGTAATGTAGGGTTATAAAATGATAAAAGACAAATATCTGTTTTGGCTTTTTGTAACAATATTTAGACTCTTGGCAAGAAATATTGTCAGTTTTCACTAGTTGAATTTGTATAAATAAAGGGGACATAACCGACAATATAATGATATGCCACCCTTCTGCCGCCCCATGTAAAATATTCTAGAAACGCCACAGGGGCAATTCTAGTTTTTTATTTTTTCTGCTTACAAAAACATGCACCAAATTAATATTAGATCTTAAAATTAATCATTAGAAACCATGATAAAACATACAACTCTGACATCACTTTAAAATGTTCTAAAAACATTTCATCAGTTTTGTACATTAATTTGAAAATGAAAATGTTTTCATCCCAACAGTAGGGGGAAATGCAAATGCACCTCCTGCACCCGCGGTAAAATCGCCTATGCGATTGTGTCCATTGTAAGTCAACTGTATGTAACGTTCTCCCGTGCGTTCAGAGGTTTGATATCATCACGCAGGCGTGTGCAGGCGCTACTGTGCGCTTTGCATATTAACTTGTGACATGTATTACACCTCATAGACCTGAAGGCATGGGGGTCCTATCAACTTCCTATGTGTGTGTGTGTTTGTTGGTTAATAGTCTATATTTCAAACAGTGTCAAAAAAGTAATCTTAGATGTATTTAGTGGGTGTATGCGGAATATAATAAAGAACCTCAACATATGCAGGTATTGTTCATATCAATCAGCTTTTTGTTCTTTTATTGATGAGGTAGTGGATGAGGGAGCTTTCATAGGAAAGGGCTTCAAGAGGACGTTAATACGGTGGCCGACATGTGCAAATGCCCTGCAACTTAAGAAAACACATGCAAATAGACAAAACACAAGCAAATTAAGAAACATCTTTATTAATTGGACAACACATGCGCAGCATTCAGCATACGCGCTGCAAATATAGAAACGCGCTGCAAATACACACAACACAACCAAACACATAAACGCGCTGTAAATATAGAAATGCGCTGCAAAAAGGAAAGCACGCAAACCCCCAAAACAAATGCAAACAGAAAAACACTCACTACAGCAAACTATCAGTCCAACCACAATTTGCGCACAACAGCACAAATACAGGGAAAACAAAGCTGATTAAGTAAAATGTAAACATAGCAAACACCCCTTTCAATTTTTTTCAAGCAAAAAAGTTGAGAAGCGGACTTGGCAACTCTGGCCTTCATGTGGCTCCATGAATTAGGAAGTGGAAATGTAGTACATGTAAAGTACATCTCTGCAATACATTACCCACTTGGACTTTTCTACCTATTCACCATATTGACCACAATGTGGTCTTGAGTATGGTGAATGGCCCTCATTGCGTGTTTACCAGACTAACACGTGTTGCCAGACTCTGCAACAATGATCTGACTCAGCTGTCTGTCTTTGTGTGCACAAAATAGAGAATACTGGTTGGACACCTTATAGATAAATTTAGAATTTTAATGTTGGTGCTTGATGTCATGGTTGGAGCTGAGAAGGGAGCTTTTGTAAGAAGCTGTTGAACGCTTTCTCGCCTTTACCAAGCCAAAGTTGTCATCAGACTTCTCACATCTCTAGTCTCTCCTGATTGAAATATACTGCTCTGAAGAAAATCCCAGGGAAAAATCGACTTACCTTTTTGATTGTAGCCGCAATGGATTGTCTTGGTAAAACTGGTGGTAGTGTCGGCACACCGTTATTTGTTGCCAGGATACAATCTACAAAGTCCTTTGAATTACAAACCTATTAAAAATCGGCCAAATGGGACCATCATATAGCCTACTGGGCCTGGGGCTGGTTCTCAAAGATGTTTCTCAAGCCTTTTCTGATGGAGGTCCGTGTTTGCCCTTGCTAACACGGACCGTTTGGCCGGTTTCTCTTGACCTGGGAGCCAAAGACAGGTCCTGTCTGCAGCATGCTGGGTGCTGGAGACAGAAGGTAGAGCTTCTATGATCATTATGTTGTGGGTGTCTATGCAAAGACTGTGTAACAACACTGGTCACATGTTCTACACTGTCCAGTCTGTAGTAAAACTATCCAAAATGAAATACTGGAATGTTTGGCTGCAACGGTTAGAGAAGAAATCATTCAAGAGGTTAAAAAGAGCACATCGTTATTTCAGTGATAGTAGATGAAACTAAAGATGTTCAGAAAAAAGAGCAAATCTCATTTGTTCTAAGACACTATTACAAGGGTGTCGTTCATGAGAGCTTTCTAGAGTTTGAAGTGGCAGAATGCCTGGATGCTGCCGTGTTAACTGACAAGATGATATGCTTTCTTGAGAAGCATGGGCTTGAGTATAAGAACCAAGCGAAAATAAAACAAGTAGCCAAACATGCTTTCTGTCAGGGTTAGGAACAGGACTCAGGCGCAGAAACTGGAACCTTTGCAGAATTTGGTTTTTAATACACAAGAAAGCAGACCGGGCTGGAAATGAGAGAAACAACAATCCGGCAGGGAGAGGAAGGTCGGGCTGGGTTTTGTAGGTGGTTGATGAGCTGATTGTTGACAGGTGCGCTGATGAGTGACTGGTGTCAGGTGCGGGGAGAGAACAGGAGGGTGTGTCCACAACTGAGGAAAGTGAGGGTGACAAACAGAAAAAACAAAACAAGATCACACCCACCCCGGACTAACGCTGGGTGGGCGTGACAGTACCCCCCCTCCGACGAGCGCCTCCAGGCGCTCCACCAGGCCTCTCAGGATGCGAGCCATGGAAATCCCTCACCAGGGCAGCGTCCAAGATCTGCCTCCTGGGTACCCAGCTCCTCTCCTCAGGACCGTAACCCTCCCAGTCAATGAGGTACTGTATACCCCAACCCCGACGGCGGGAGTCCAGAATCCGACGAACCGTGTACGCAGGATGGTCGTCAATCATCCAAAGGGGAGGTGGCGCAGGAGGAGGAGGCAGGAGCGGGCTGATCTTGACCGGCTTGATCCGAGAAACATGGAACGACGGGTTTACCCTGAGAGTGCGAGGCAACTTGAGGCGAACAACAACAGGGTTAATAATCCTCTCAATCACAAAGGGGCCCACGAACCTTGGTGACAACTTCCTGGAGTCAGTCTTCAGAGGAAGGTCCCTGGACGAAAGCCACACCTTGTCCCCAACAGCGTAGGATGGAGCAGGGACGCGGTGGCGGTTAGAGTGTCGCTGGTAGTGGTCATAATTCCTCAACAGGGTAGCCCGTGCCCGATGCCAGGTCCGATGGCACCTGCGGATGTAGTACTGAACAGAAGGCACAGATATCTCCTTCTCCTGGGAAGGAAACAGTGGAGGTTGAAAACCGTAGACACACTGAAAGGGAGACAGGCCTGTAGCAGAGGTGGGCAGCGTGTTGTGGGCGTACTGCACCCAGGGGAGTTGAGATGACCAGGTGGTAGGGTTAGTCGAGACCATACAGCGGAGAGCCACTTCCAGCTTCTGGTTAGCGCGTTCCGCTTGACCGTTGGACTGAGGATGAAAACCAGAGGTCAGGCTCACGGTGGCACCAATGGCTCTGCAAAAGGAACGCCAAACAGCAGAGGTGAACTGGGACCCTCTGTCCGAAACGATGTCCACGGGAAGTCCGAATATCAGGTAGATCTCCTGAAACAACAGTTCAGCTGTCTCCTTGGCCGAAGGTAGTTTAGGCAGAGGCAGGAAACGAGCAAACTTAGTGAACCGATCAACAACAGTCAGAATGGTGGTCATACCCTTCGATAGTGGCAGTCCAGTTACGAAATCCATGGAAAGATGGGACCAAGGGCGATGAGGAATCGGCAGCGGTCGCAGGAGACCAGAACTGGGCTGGTTTGACGTCTTATTCCGAGCACAGACAGGACAGGCAGAAACAAAAGACTTAACATCTGCCTCCATCGTCGGCCACTCGCACTTCTCTGCCTTGACGAAAAGGTGGTTCTCCAGCAGCCGCTGTAGAACTTGGCGAACATGAAGTACGTGCTCTGCAGGATCTCTAGAAAAAATCTGAATGTCATCAAGGTAGACAAACACTTCTTCCCAGCATGTCCCTTAACACATCGTTGACCAAACATTGAAACACTGCAGGAGCATTGGTTAGGCCGAAAGGCATGACAAGATACTCAAAATGTCCAAGCGGAGTGTTAAACGCCGTCTTCCACTCATCTCCCTCACGGATACGCACCAGATAGTAGGCGTTGCGGAGGTCCAGCTTGGTAAAGATGGAAGCCCCCCTGGAGGGACTCAAACGCTGAACTCATGAGGGGGAGAGGATACTTGTTCTTAATGGTAATGTCATTTAAACCTCTGAAGTCAATACAAGGGCGGAGAGTCCCATCCTTCTTGCCCACAAAAAAGAATCCAGCTCCCAGTGGGGAAGATGATGGGCGAATAATGCCTGCAGCGAGAGATTCGTTGACATACTCCTTCATGGTTTCCTGTTCCGGTTTGGACAGGCTGTAAAGACGGCTACGTGGATAAGTGGAACCAGGCAGCAGGTCAATCGCACAGTCGTACGGACAGTGTGGAGGCAGAGAGAGTGCTTGTTGTTTGCTGAAGACCTCCCCGAGGTCATGATAGTCAGCGGGAACGAGGGACAGGTCAGGAGCATCCAAGCTGGACTTCTGGTTAGAGACAGATAGAGGTAGAGCGGATTGCAGGCAACTGGCATGGCAGGCGGAGCTCCAGTTAGTTATTTTAGCTGAGGACCAATCAATATTGGGATTGTGCTTAACGAGCCAAGAGTGACCCAAAACCAGTGGCATGAGGGGAATCAATGATAAAAAAAACTTCTGTTCAAAGTGATTACCAGACAGCAGGAGCTGAACGAGACCGGTTCTGGTGGTGATCTTGGCCAGTAACCTTCCGTCCAAGGTGCGTGCCTCCAATGGCTCCTCCAGACGTTCAATGGGCAACCCAAGTTGGGTCACTAGCCTAGTGTCCAATAAACTTTCGTCAGCCCCAGAGTCGATTAATGCACGTAGTTCCAAAGACTGACCACTCCAGCAGATGGTGGCATGCAGCTGGGTTCGAGGACGGGAAGACCAAGGTATGGTTGTCCGGCTCGCTAGAATCCGTCCCTGAGCTAGCGAGCCCTCCGGTTTAACGGGCGGTTAGGACAGGTGGCGATGTAGTGGCCCTGTTGACCACAGTAGATGCAGCTGTTACTGGCTCTGCGACTCAAGTTCCTCCGTGGTCAACCGGTTACGTCCCAGCTGCATGGGTTCTGGCTCCGGTGAAGCCGCTCTCTGGGTTCCTTGGGGACACACAAACTCCTCCTTCCGACGAGACCCCCCAAAAACAGGAGAAGGAAGTCCTCGACGAGGAGTGAAGTCACCGCCAGCTGCTCCCACTCGCCTCTCCCTCCTCCTCTCATTGCATCGGTTGCCGATGCGGATAGAGAGAAATCAGATCATCCAGAGTTGCAGGCTCCGGATACGACACAAATTCATCCTTCAGTTGTTCAGTTAGTCCCTGAACGAACACGGCTTGGGACGCCGCTTCGTTCCACCCACTCTCGGCAACCAGAGTACGGAACTCAATGGAGTACTCGGCCACACTCCATGACCCCTGGCGAAGTGACAGCCGTCTCCTGGCTGCATCTTGTCCTTGAACAGGATGGTCAAAAACTTTACTCATCTCCTGAACGAAGGCGGCGTAGGTGGATGTCACTGGATTCTGTCTCCTCCAGTGAACGGCAGTCCACTCCAACGCCTCTCCTCGCAACAAGCTAATCAGGTAAGCTATCTTAGCCTTCTCGGTTGAATACGTCAGGGGTTGCAGGTCGAAAACCAAACCACATTGCAGGAGAAAAGTCTTACAGTTGCCCAGATGTCCATCATACCTCTCGGGCGGGGAAACCCACGGTTCCCGTGTTGAAACTGCGGCAGGAGGTGGACCTGGAGCGGCCTGGGCAGCCTGAATCTCCGCCAGCCGTGTGTTAAGCCGATGAAAACCACCCATGATGTCCTGGAGACGCTGACCGTGCTGCTCCAGGAGAGCTCCCTGCGTGGAAATAGCATGACGAACCGGCTCCAGTTCCTCTGAGTCCATCTTGGCCGGATTGTTCTGTCAGGGTTGGGAACAGGAAAATAAGTCTCAAACGAAAGAACAATAAGAGCATGTAGTTAGACAAGTTACAATTAAACAGCAAGAACCTCAAAAGTGCAAGAGTGTACCTGTGGAAAAAAAGCAAGCAACAATAATATATTTCACGGCGAGTAAAATCATTTAAAGACAGTTACAACAAACCAACAAAAGCAACAAGTTTCTCAATAAGAAACATTGTGATCCTGGAAGAAACTAACATCAGGTCCAGCCAATCATTCCTAAGTGCCGTTGTACTCCCGGAACAAGTGCGTCTTCAGCCTTTTCTTGAAGGTGGGGAGACAGTCAGTGTCCCTGATGGAGGTGGGGAGTTGATTCCACCATTGGGGGGCCAGACAGGAGAAGAGCTTGTGTTGGGACCGGGCGCTCTTGAGCGGTGGGACCACCAGACGGTTGTCAGAAGAAGACCGTAGGTGGCGGGTGGGGGTGTAAGGCTGAAGGAGAGACTTGATGTAGTCGGGTGCAGTCCCGTTCACCGCTCGGAAGGTCAGTACCAGGGTCTTGAATCTGATACGGGCCATGATGGGAAGCCAGTGGAGGGAGATGAGGAGCGGGGTAACATGGCTGCTGCGTTCTGAATCCTCTGGAGGGCGGGTTGCGCATGCTGGGAGACCGGCGAGCAGCGAGTTGCAGTAGTCCAACTTTGAGAGGACAAGTGCTTGGACTAGCAGCTGGGTGGAATGCTCAGACAGGTATCTCCTGATCTTCCGGATGTTGTAGAGGGTGAATCTAAATGACCGGGAGACCGCAGCAATGTGGGCTGTGAGGGAGAGCTCATCATCCATGGTCACCCCGAGTTTCCTAGCAGAGGATGAAGGGGTCACCGTCGCAGATCCCAGGGTGATTGAGAGATCGTGGGTGATGGAGGGTTTGGCCGGGATGATGAGGAGTTCTGTTTTGGCGAGGTTCAGCTGGAGGTGGTGCTCGGTCATCCAGGCGGAGATGTCTGTGAGGCAGGCCTCGATCCTAGCTGAGATCCCCGGATCAGTCGGGGGGAACGACAGGTACAGCTGCGTGTCTTCAGCGTAGCAGTGGTAGGAGAAGCCATGGGAGGTGATGATTGGTCCAAGCGAGGTGGTGTACAGGGAGAAGAGGAGGAGTCCAAGGATGGAGCCCTCTGGGACACCAGTGGAGAGCTGGCGTGTGCCTGACACTTTGCCTCCCCAGGAGACCTGGTAGGATCTTCCCGACAGGTAGGATGAGATCCACTGAAGTGCAGTGCCAGTGATGCCCTTCTCAGAAAGTCTGACGAGCAGGATTTGATGGTTAACCGTATCAAACGCTGCAGAAAGGTCCAGCAGAATGATGACCGATGACCTCGAAGCCGCTCTGGCAGACTGGAGGGCAGTTTCTGTGGAGTCTTGAAGCCCGATTGGTTGGGGTCAAGCAGGTTGTTCTGAAAGAGAAAGTTTGACAGTTGGTTAGATACAGCGCGTTCAATTGTTTAAGAAAAAAGTGTAGCAGTGATACCGGTCTGTAGTTCTGGGGGAAGGCTGGGTTAAGGGAGGGTTTTTTGAGTAGAGGGCTAACTCTGGCCTGTTTGAAGGCAGAGGGGAAAGTGCCGGAAGTAGGAGAAGAGTTAAGGACACAGGGCTCCAGACTGCGACCAAATGGTCGCGTGCATGTACTCGTGCATGTGTGACTAACAAATTTGGAATTTATTGGGTGTGCACAACGTCAGCACATGTTAGCAATGACGCATAGATACCACGTTCTAGTAAGACAGCGATATCAGCGAGCCCTCAGCATTAGTACCGTAGCTAAAAGTCTTGGAATGTTTAGGCTATTTTTCGCTAGGTTCCTACGAACATGTCTTTATCTGCCAGACAAGTGGGTTCCCCTTCGTTCTTTTGGTGAGCTGTCTCACAAGCCCTTCTTACCCGGCGTCATGGAGCCGAGCAGCTAAATACTTATTTAGCACTAGTGTTGTTAGCTATTGTATCCCTGCATGTGTTCGCGCTGTTGATCAGCAAGTGTGGTGTAGGACAGGGGCGATTCTAGGATCAGACCTTCAGGGGTGCTCAGCCCCCAATGAAAATGTGACATGAATACAGTGCCTTGCAAAAGTGCTAAACCCCCTTGCTAATAAATCCCTAATTTCACTGGATAACAATTAATTCATTTATGTATTATTATGCAAAATATTGATAGAATGAAAAAACTAAGGACTACCAGCATCAAATGATAATAAACAATAATAATTGTTATTTTGTTATTATTTATTTTTTTAGGGGTGCTGAGATGAAATTTAGGGGTGCTTGAGAACCCCTAAAAGGGTCTAAAATCTAAAAGCTTGCGTACGCTGGTTTTCACGTACACTTTGTGATGTATAAAGATTTACTTGACGTGAGAATGTGCGGGCCGTCACGGAAAGTTTTGAGCAGACGTGAGAATGTGCGGACCGTCCGCAAAGTCTTGCCTGGTTCTGTAACGTGGCAAATTCTAACTTAAAAGTGCCGAAACTCACCAAACATTACAAAATAAAGTTTCCACTACTACGTTTATGACGTTGACTATTCAAAAAACATACAAATAAAAGTTTGATCATTAATGTGGATGATCACATCAAAATGCCAAAACCCAAAACGGGAAATGCTAGCCTATATAGCCTTCTGTTTAATCCACCTCTGCTTAATAACTTCTGTTAAACTTGAGGGTGTCAAACGAACGACAAAATCACTCAGAAAATGCATGTCACGCTAACCCTATAGCTGCCATGCTGTTACGATGCGCCACCACTCGTTTCTTCATTTTAAGTTTTTTATCGGACCATTTATTTTTAATTTCAATCAGGAGAGACCTGGGATGAGTGAAAGATGTTTATTACAGACTAATAAATGTACTATGGTGTTTGGAGCTTGAACCCCACGGGGAATTATATAGATCAACGGGCGCCTGCCCAACGCCCGAAGAAGAATCCCCCACGGAGTCCAGACACTGGTGGCGGTGGTGGCAGCCGACGACCAATCGAGCCGAAGACTGAGACAGGAACTGGGCGGCGACGGGGTGGTGGAGGGTCGCGCACTTGATAGCATGGACAAACTACACAGGGAGAGAATCATATTTAAAGGCACAGATCATGTGACACCATTAATTGATAGCGAGAGCGCTAATCGACCTGAACCCTAGTGACCGCCCAACCAGGGAACGGGGGGAAGGTAGGGCGTTCTTAGCGGGGGGAGTGAGAAGTGTACACTACGATAAAGCCCGAGTGCAGAGATCGGTCTTGCCTGACTGAACTTGCGCAAGCTTCATTTCAATCAGGAGAGACCTGGGATGAGTGAAAGATGTTTATTACAGACTAATAAATGTACTATGGTGTTTGGAGCTTGAACCCCACGGGGAATTATATAGATCAACGGGCGCCTGCCCAACGCCCGAAGAAGAATCCCCAAAAGTAAAAAGGTAGGAAGTTAAGACCAGAACAAAAAGAAAACATACTCACCAACAGGAAGGAACCATGAACCGCTGGGGAATAAGCAACACAAACACGACACGGAAAGCGACCGACATGGGTGCACCGCACCGATCGGAGCGACCGTGATCAGTACGAGAGCGTACAGAAGGACCTAGGCTAAAAGCATACATACCCGGGCCGGAACCTGCAGGAGATGGCAAGCCATGCACGGACAGATCCGTATACATGTTCCTATACCGAGAAACCCAAAGGAAAGAGAAGCAATGATTGAAGGCGGTAGCCTCCTGGCCAGAGGCCGATGCCCTAGTGCATGAATGAGTTATGTGCTAGAGGGACCCCCTCATGCTGTCTGTGTTTGCCTAGGCTGGCTGAGGCCCGACGCCCTCAGGAGTGAACGTGATAGCCTTTTCGGCTTTGGTCGGCTAGAGGCCGACGCCCTGGGTCTATGTGGACAGCCTGTGCCGGCTGGAGGACCGACGTCCCCGCGTACATGACCTATGTAGGCTAGGGGGCCGACGCCCTTAAGTCTATGTGAACAGCCTGTGCCGGCTGGAGGACCGCGTCCCTGTGTACATGACTTATGTAGGCTAGAGGGCCGACGCCCTTGAGTCTATGTGACAGCCTGTGCGCTGGCTGGGGGACCAGCGTCCCCGTGTACGTGAGTCTAAGTGTGCTATAGGGCTGACGCCCTTGAGTCTATGTGAACAGCCTGTGCCGGCTGGAGGACCGACGTCCCCGCGTACTGATGACCCTATGTAGGCTACCGGGCCGAAACCCTTGAGTGTGTGAGCAGCCTTTGCCGGCTGGAGTGCACGTGAGCCTTTGTAGTAGGAGGACCGACGCCCTCGTGACTTGTGCTAGCAAGAGAGGCAGGAACCAGGGACCCTCTGTTTGCATACAGAAACCGAGTCGCTGTATCCGCAGGCAATGTAGCATCGAGCCTGTAAACACGAGACAGTTTAACAAGAGACACAGTAACAACACCGACCACCAGTTGTTTGCAAGTACTCACAGAGAGCCGTTAGGGCCGTAGCGATCTTTGGGCCTCGATGATGGCAGCAGAATCTGGACGAACGTACGAAGAGTACGCTGATGAAGACCAGCGGCCCAGCTGCTGCAGAGACGCAGTGGACACCCCTTGCAAAGCAGCGGACGTAGCAGCGCCTATTCTAAATGAATGGCCTGAATACCGTCCAGGGGGAAGGTTGCATTTGGCTACGACCTGTGCTAGATGGTGGCTGAACCAGGATTGTGACATAGGATTATTGCTAGGGGTTAAGAAGAGGGGGGAGAGTGGATCGGAAGGGCACCTCCTCTTTACGTACCTAAGCATAGATAAGAAAGGACAGAAAGGACCACCCGTGTTAGCAATGATGATTGAGCAAGAGCCTCCGGTTTTGGAATGTTTGAGAAGCAGAATGAAGAAATCAGGGTGAACGTTAAGTCAGAAAAACACACATCAGTGGCAGGATTGAACACGTTTGCCCGAGTTGTGAATTCCCCGCACCGTAAGAACCCATAGAAAGCCATTAAAAACGTGCAATCCAAGAGGGAATCGATGTAGGGGGAAAAGCAACCGCGTCTGAGCACCGAGAGCATGGCGTGCCTATGCCTTTGAACAGGAGTTTGACTGCTGGATTCGTGAAAAGGCTGGGGAACGAAGGATCATGGCATCTGGCATTGAATTGAATACCCGCAACCAGACCTTTAATATAGCGTGGCTGGAAGTGGCGAACATCAGTGCAGTGACACACAAAAGCACACACCACGTTAACACACACGGGTACCAGCGGGACAGACAAAGACAGACAGAACATAGCGTACGTTCTCCAGGCGAAATCGTACAATCTCAGAATCAGAATCAGAATGGGATTTATTCGCCATGAAAGTTTGCACAGACAAGGAATTTGCTTTGGCAGGAAGGTGCATACAATAAACATATACCTAAAATTTAAATATGTGGACTATCTATACTAAGGGTACATAAACTAGCAGTACTAAGTGGGATTAGAATATAATTAAATATACAATAAAATAAAATATAAGTTGCCGTAAATTACAATATAAAAATACAAATATTACAAAAAATACAAATGTACAAGATACCATTTTGTAATGCAGTGCAAAGCAGTGTGATTTAAGCAATAAGTCAATTAGAGTCAGTGTGGTCCCTTGGCCTTGTTGAAGAGGCCAACAGCGGAAGGGAAGAAACTGTTTTTGTGGCGTGAGGTATTGGTCCTGATGGACCGCAGCCTTCTGCCGGAGGGGAGTGACTGAAACAGGGAGTGTCCAGGGTGGGAGGAGTCGGCCACAATCTTCCTCGCTCGCCTCAGGGTCCTCGAGGTGTGCAGGTCCTCGAGGGTAGGCAGATTGCAGCCAATCACCTTCTCAGCAGTGCGGATGATACGCTGCAGTCTGCTCTTGTCCTTGGCAGTGGCAGCAGCGTACCAGACGGTGATGGAGGAGGTGAGGATGGACTCAATGATGGCTGAGTAGAAGTGCACCATCATTGTCTTTGGCAGGTTGAACTTCTTCAGCTGCCGAAGGAAGTACATCCTCTGTTGTGCTTTCTTGATGAGGGAGCTGATGTTCAGTTCCCACTTGAGGTCCTGGGAGAGGATAGTGCCCAGGAAGCGGAAGGACTCCACAGTGTTGACTAGGGAGTCACACAGGGTGATGGGGGTGAGTGGGGCTGTGTTCCTCCTGAAGTCCACAACCATCTCCACTGTCTTAAGAGCATTGAGCTCTAAGTTGTTCTGGCTGCACCAGGTCACCAGGTTGGCCGCTTCCCACCTATAATCAGACTCGTCTCCACCAGAGATGAGCCCAATAAGGGTGGTGTCGTCCGCAAACTTCAGGAGTTTGACGGACGGGTGACTGGAGGTGCAACTGTGGGTGTACAGGGAGAAGAGCAGAGGAGAAAGGATGCAGCCCTGAGGTGATCCGGTGCTGATGGACCGGGAGTCAGAGACTTGTGTTCCCAGCTTAACGCACTGCTTCCTGTCAGACAGGAAGTCTGTGATCCACCTGCAGGTGGAATCAGGCACGTTCAGCTGGGAGAGCTTGTCCTGAAGCAGGGCGGGGATGATGGTATTGAAGGCAGAGCTGAAGTCCACAAACAGGATCCTGGCATAGGATGCTGGGGAGTCCAGGTGCTGTAGGGTGAAGTGGAGAGCCATGTTAACTGCATTGTCCACAGACCTGTTGACTCTGTAGGCAAACTGCAGGGGGTCCAGTAGAGGGTCAGTGATGGATTTAAGGTGTGCCAGCACCAGGCGCTCGAAAGACTTCATTACCACAGAGGTCAGGGCGACGGGTCTGTAGTCATTATGTCCTGTTGGCCTTGGCTTTTTGGGCACAGGGATGATGGTGGAGGACTTGAGACAGGCTGGCACATGGCATGTCTCAAGGGAGGTGTTAAAGATGTAGGTAAACACCGGAGACAGCTGGTCAGCGCAGTGCTTGAGGGTGGCTGGAGAGACAGAGTCTGGCCCAGCTGCTTTGCGGGGATTCTGCCTCTTGAAAAGTCTGTTAACTTCACCCTCCTGAATGGAGAGAGTCGTCACTGTAGAGGGGGGGAGGTGGGAGGCCTCCTGGGTGGGAAGGGGTAGTTCAGGACTGTCCAATTGTCTTTCAAATCTGCAGTAGAACTCATTCAGGTCGTTGGCCAGGCGGGAGTCGTTAGTGGAGTGGGGGGCTCTGGGCTTGTAGTTGGTAATCTGCCTAAGCCCTCTCCAGACAGAAGCAGAGTCGTTTGCAGAGAATTGGTGTTTTAGTCTCTCTGAGTACAGTCGTTTAGCCTCCCTCACCGCCTTGCTAAACCTGTTTTTCGACTCCTTGAAACTTTCTTTGTCCCCACTCCTAAACGCAGCCTCTTTCTCTGACCTCAACCTTCTGAGTTTAGCTGTAAACCAGGGTTTGTCGTTGTTGTAGCTTACCCTGGTGCGTGTTGGTATACAGCAGTCCTCACAGAAGCTGATGTATGATGTCACAGCCTCTGTGAGCTCATCCAGACTATTGGTAGCAGTCGTGAACATGTCCCAGTCAGTGCAGTCCAAGCACGCCCGCAGATCCTCCATAGCTTCACTGGTCCACTGTTTTGATGTCCTCACAGCAGGCTTACAGCGCTTTAGCTTCTGCCTGTATGCAGGAATCAGGTGGACCATGGCGTGGTTAGAGTGACCCAGTGCTGCTCGGGGGACCGCATGGTATGCTTTGCTGATTGTAGAGTAGCAGTGATCCAAGGTGTTTCCTTCTCTGGTAGGGCATTTGATGAATTGTCTATATTTTGGGAGTTATTGAGTGAGATTGCCTTTGTTAAAGTCGCCTAGCACAATAACCAAGGAATCCGGATTTTCATGCTCCACACTCAGTATCTGGCTGGCGAGCACACGTTGAGCCTCGTTGACGCTAGCCTGCGGAGGCATGTAGACGCCGACCAGAATGAATGATGCAAACTCTCGTGGCGAGTAAAAAGATCTACAGTTAATAAAAAATGATTCCAGATCAGGAGAACAGTGCTGCAGAATCACTGTCACATCTTCACACCAGCCACTGTTAATGTAAAAACAAATACCACCGCCTTTCGTTTTGCCAGAGAGCACAGGGTCACGATCCGCTCTCAACAGTTTGAAACCTGCTAGCTGTAGCGCAGAGTCTGGGATCAGTTCACTCAGCCATGTCTCCGTAAAGCACAAAACGGAAGATGAATGAAAGTCTCTGTTTTTCCACACCAGTAGCTGAAGTTCATCCAGTTTGTTGCTCAGTGAACGCAAGTTGGAGAGAAATATCCCCGGTAACGCTGTGCGTGCCCCACGCCGACGGAGTCGCACCAGAGCACCGGCTCGCTTGCCTCTCCTACGGTGCTTTGCTGCTAGGACAAAGCCGAGGGCGGCTTTGACTATAATTCCCACTAATTCTGCCGCTGGAAGCAGAAAAGTGGGAAATAAATCCACAGGAGTTGTAGTCCTGATGTTTAGAAGTACTTCTCTAGTTAGAGAACCCCGGAAATCTTGGCAGAACACTGAATTAACAGATAAAACAAGACAAAAAAGAGCGCACCTAACGACGAGGCAGCCATCATCGGCGCCATCTTGGATCAATCAAAAAAATAAAATAAAAAAATCTAAGGGTAGAAGCAGCCAACCCCTTCCTCATATAACCCTTGGCTACCTCTAAATATGCCTGCAAGGAGTGCTCTTCTAATCTAGGACCAGTGACGCGAGGGGGGGGGGGCGGCCAAGGGCCACTGGCTGGCGTACAGGCACAGATCCCTGAACACCTGAAAATTGAAACGGGACAGGGAATCAGCTATAACATTATCGTGGCCCGGCACGTGACGTGCTGTGAGGATGAAATTATGAGTAACGGAGAGCCAAGTGATGCGTCTCATGAATGACATTATGTGTGTGGGCAGTTAGAGCGGCCCTTATTTATGATGCTCACCACGGCCACGCTAACGACGCCACGACTGGCCCCACAGGTAACAAGCGACCACAACGGGGGATTTCGCCGGCGCAGCAAAGTCATGGGGCCACGGGCTGGCGAACCACTGCTCCTGATAGAACCCCCCAAAACCAACGGACGGCGCGGCGTCGGTGAAAAACCGCAGAGAGTCCGAAGACCGAACGACGTCGTCGTAAAAGAACGACAGGCCGTTCCAACCCTCGAGCAATTGCAACGAGAACGATAAATCGGACCGGCAACCATCGTCCAAGCACACCGGATCGAGCAAACCAGACACGGAAGACGCCAGGACGAGCAACCGGGAGATGAACGAGCGGCCCTGGGGAATCACGCGCATGGCGAAATTGAAGTGCCCGAGGAGAGACAGCAGCTGCTGCTTGGACATGACTGAAGACGCCACGAGCGACCGGGCCATGCTGCAAGCCCGCTCGAGCTTCTCAACCGGCAGGGAAGCCTTCATCTCCACCGTGTCCAGCGTGATGCCCAGAAACTCCAGACGAGTGGCCGGCCCGAGAGTTTTCTCGTCGGAAAGGGGAACGCCCAGTCCGCGGAACAGATTTTTCAACAGCAGCAGGGAAGCGCCGGACGCATCGGACGGAGGATCCACCAAGAGAAAATCGTCTAAAAGGTGGAGCAACGCGGGGACCCGGACCCGGTTCAACAGGATCCAACAAAGGGCCTCGGAAACCCGGTTGAAAATGGAGGGGCTGCTCCTGCTCTCGAACGGGAGACGCACGGCGAAATAGAACCGGTTATCCCATTTCATCCCGAGCAAGTACCACTGGGACGGGTGAACGGGGACGATCTTGAACGCGTCAGTGATGTCTGCTTTGGAAAGCCAGGCACCGGGCCCCGCCAGCTTTATGAGCTTAATGGCGTGGTCCACGGTGGCATAGTGAAGCAAAAAAGGCTCGAGGGGAATAAGCCCGTTAATGCCGGGAATCAGACCGGAGCGAGGAGCAGACAGGTCCAGGATAAGACGTTTCTTACCGGAATACTTCCGCGTAGCGACGCCGAGGGGACTACTGCGAAACAGGGGAAAGGGGGACGAGTCGAACGGGCCTATCACGTAGCGTTTACCGCACTCTCTGGCCAGCAGCTGGGAAACGACAGCCGGCTCCCGCACCGCTGACTGGAGATTGCTCAAAACAAGGGAAGACGACAAGGGACATGAAACCCCCACCCTGAATCCTTGAGTCAGCCCCGTGAGTAGGTGATCAACGAACACGGAATCGGGATGGGACGAGAGTTCGAAAGCCAGTGCAGACACATTTATTGGAGTGGATGGGTGCTCGGCCGTTAGTTCGGACCACCACGACGCCCTCGCTGAGGGCGGCCCCGACGTGGACACACCGACCACGGATGGGCTTCCTGACAGCCGCTTGCGGCCACGAACGTCCACGTTCGCCTTTCCGATGGCAGCACCAAGCCCGCGAGCGCGAGGCTGGGACCCGGGATCCCCCGGGAGAACTGGAACCAGTGGACAAAGAGGAGCAGCATGCCCCAAGCCGCCGCACGTGCCGCAAGACACGGCCTGGGAGCCCCCGACCAGCATTACCAACAGCTCGGTATCCAGCACGGACCAGTCCAGCAACACATTAGACCGGGAAACGTAGCGAGCAGCCTTGCTCGAAAATTCTTTATGATACTGGTAGAACAGGTTCCTCCCGTAGCGCAGATTCAGGTTCCCAATCAGAGCCATGTAGCCGTCTAGTTCCTGCCGTCTCAGGGAAACACGGAGCACACCACATCGCGGAAGATCCCGAAAGCTACCAGAAACTCCCCGATAGACAGGTCCCTTGCCAACCTGGGGTCAGCAGAACGGAGCACCGTGCTATACTGATCGCTGGTGGAGACGCTCGCGTCACACTCGGGCGAGGGGAGGATCAGACGTATCAAATTGATATTCCTGCCTTGCAGGATGTGGGATCTTAAGCGGGGGGTAATGTCAGCCCCCGAAGGGATGTAAGGCCTACCTGCTGACAGAACAGCTACTGCGGAAGCCAGGGTGTGCAGTGGCTCCTCCATGGGCACGAGGGGCGCCGAGGCTGGGAGCGGCGCAGCCACGGGAGCGGAAGCCCCGGCGTTCTCCAGAGACCGCAGGCGGGCATCGATGGATTGGAGGGAAGACGCCAGGACCAGAAGGGTAGAAGAGAGGGCTTCCCCCGGGCCGATCGGAAACGGGAACAGGCAGAGGAGCGACGGCAGGGCCGGTAGACGGCCCAGCGTCCAAATCAAGCACCTCCGGACGGCGCGACTTCCTTGTACGCTTCCGACCTTGAGCAGCGGAGGAGACAGGGGGAGCCTCGGGTGACGGGACTCGGTAAGGAGACACGCAGTCCACCCCGACGGCCAGGGCGCGGAGCTGGGAAAGCCCCAACCCGGGCGCTGGAAGGACACCCACGGCGCGCAGACCCGCCTCTAACGCAGACCCGTCGGAGCCCCGACGAGCAGCGAGCCGGGAACTGCGTCGAGCAGCAGGGGAGGCGGAACCCGGTACCGGGACGACCTCCTCGAACAACTCCAACTCGGAATCCGACATAGCCTCCAAAAACCAAGACAAGGGAAGGTCCAGCCAACACGACACATCAAGAGCAATCGCGCACTTGATAGCATGGACAAACTACACAGGGAGAGAATCATATTTAAAGGCACGGATCATGTGACACCATTAATTGATAGCGAGAGCGCTAATCGACCTGAACCCTAGTGACCGCCCGACCAGGGAACGGGGGGAAGGTAGGGCGTTCTTAGCGGGGGGAGTGAGAAGTGTACACTACGATAAAGCCCGAGTGCAGAGATCGGTCTTGCCTGACTGAACTTGCGCAAGCTTCATTTCTGCCATTGTCCGGTTCTCTGAACCCACATAATTTATGGCCCTATAATAATAATAATGATTTTATTTGTAATGCACTTTACATTTAGCTAAATCTAAAAGTGCTACAGGTTAAAAACAAGAAAGGGCGCAAATAGTGAGTTTTCCACTCCGCCGACTTTCTTTTGTCCCTAATACCTGATGACAGGCCGACAAACAGGACACATTTTCTCGCCTCCACCTCTGTTCTCAAAACCTCAAGCTCACAGTCACCGTATTTCTTCGAATAAACGGCGCGGCGTTTATTAAATAACGTTAATTTTTGGTGCTGCGTTTATTTGAGGGTGGCGTTTTTTCGAAGAAATACGGTAATTCAGACAAAGAAATGACCTCAGGAGCGCATTTATAGTCCATCTGCATATTCATTTATGGGAGGAGGCAAGGCGGGGTCAGTGGCTCGTTCACGTGCGGTCAATCTCACGTTGATTGTGATTTATAAAGGAAAGGTGCACAGGACCTGGCGTACGGCCGGTTTTATTTACATTTATGCATTTTAGCAGACGCTTTTATCCAAAGCGACTTCCAAGAGAGAGCTTTACAAAAGAGCATAGGTCACTGATCATAACAACAAGATAGCCCCAAACATTGCGAGCAGCCAAAACATGAAGCCTACATTGTGCAAAACCAAATAAGTGCCAAAGGGAAGAACCATAAGAGCATGCGGTTAAACAACTTACAATCAAACAACATGAAACTCCCCACAAGAGTGCAAGAGTGTACCTGTAGAAAAAACATTAAAACAGTATCAACAGTCAAATATTTCACAGCGAGTACAAGAATTTGAAACCGTTATAACTAACCAACAAAAGCAACAAGTCTCTCAATACGAGTCATTGTGATCCTGGAGGAAACTAACATCAGGTCCAGCCAAGCATTCCTAAGTGCCGTTGTACTCCCGGAACAAGTGCGTCTTGAGCCTTTTCTTGAAGGTGGGGAGACAGTTATACGTGTGAATATTTCTGTGCGTAGGTACTTTTCGAGTTTTGGCCGTACACCATCTTCTGGTATGAAAGCTGCGCAATCCTTTATACATGAGGCACCTGGACCCCTGAATAGACTTTCCCAGGGAGGCTGAGGAGTGTGATCCCCCTAAAGTTGGAGCACACCCTCCGGTCCCCCTTTTTAAAGGGGGGAACCACTACCCCAGTCTGCCAGTCCAGAGGCACTGTCCCCGATGTCCACGCGATGTTGCAAAGTCGTGTCAACCAAGACAGCCCTACAACATCCAGAGCCTTAAGGAACTCCGGGCGGACCTCATCCACCCCAGGGGCCCTGCCACCGTGGAGCTTTTTAACCACTTCGGCGACCTCAGCCCCAGAGATAGAAGGGCCCCCCCTGATGTCCCCAGCCTCCACGTCGGAAAGCGTGTTGATGGAATTAAGGAGGTCTTCAAAGTATTTCTTCCACCGATCCAGGACGTCCCCCGTCGAGGTCAGCAGCGCACCATCCCCACCATATACAGCGTTGACAGTGCACTGCTTCCCCCTCCTGAGTCGCCGGATGGTGGTCCAGAACATTTTCGAAGCCGTTCGGAAGTCATTCTCCATGGCCCCGCCGAACTCCCACGCCCGGGTTTTTGCCTCCGCGACCGCCAAAGCCGCCTTCCGCTTGGGCTGCCGGTACACATCAGCTGCCTCTGGAGTCCTACCAGCCAATAAAGTCCGGTAGGCCTCCTTCTTCAGCTTGACGTCCCTCACCTCTGGCGTCCACCACCGGGTCCGAGGGTTGCCGCCGCAACATGCACCGACCGCCTTGCGGCCACAGCTCCGGTCAGCCGCCTCAACAATGGAGGCCCGGAACATGGCCCATTCGGACTCAATGTCCCCAGCCCCCCCGAGACATGATAGTTGAAAATCTTTCAGACAGGGGATTCTGCCAGCCGTTCCCAGCAGACCCTCACATTACGTTTGGGCCTGCCAGGCGTCTTCCAGCATACATCGTAGCCAACTCACCACCAGGTGGTGATCAGTTGACAGCTCCGCCCCTCTCCTCACCCGAGTGTCCAAGACATTCGGCCTCAGATCCAACGACACGACTACAAAGTCTATCATCGAACTGAGACCTCGGGTGTCCTGGTGCAAAGTGCACATATGGACACCCTTATGTTTGAACATGGTGTTCGTTATGGACAAGCCGTGTCTAGCACAGAAGTCCAACAACAAAACACCGCTCGGGTTCAGATCGGGGGGGCCGTTCCTCCCAATCACGCCCCTCCAGGTCTCACTGTCATTGCCCACATGAGCATTGAAGTCCCCCAGGAGGACGAGGGCATTACCGGGAGGAGCGCTTTCCAGCAACCCTCCCAGAGACTCCAAAAAGGGTGGGTACTCTGCGCTGCCATTTGGTGCGTAAGCACAAACAACAGTGAGGACCCGTCCCCCCACCCGAAGGCGGAGGCAGTCTACCCTCTCGTTCACCGAGGTGAACCCCAATGTACAGGCGCCGAACCGAGGGGAAACAAGTATTCCCACCCCAGCTCGACGCCTCTCACCGAGAGCAACTCCAGAGTGGAAGAGAGTCCAGCCTCTCTCAAGGAGACTGGTTCCAGAGCCGATGCTGTGCATTGAGGCGAGGCCGACTATATCTAGCCGGAACCTATCTACCTCGCGCACCAGCTCAGGCTCCTTTCCCGCCAGCGAGGTGACGTTCCACGTCCCTAGAGCTAGCTTCTGCAGTCGAGGATCGGACCGCCAAGGCCCCCGCCTTCGGCCGCCGCCCGTCTCACACTGCACCCGACCCCCATGACCCCTCCTGCAGATGGTGAGCCCACTGGAAGGGGGTCCCACGTTGGCTCTTCGGGCTGTCCCCGGCCGGGCCCCATGGAAAAAGGCCCGGCCACCAGGCACTCGCCATCGAGCCCCACCCCGGGCCTGGCTCCAGGGGGGGCCCCGGTGACCCGCTTCCGGGCAGGGGCAACTGGGAACCATTGTTATTTTTCTTCATGGTAGGTTTTTGAGCCACGCTTTGTCTAGTCCTTCGCCTGGAACCTGTTTGCCTTGGGTGACCCTACCAGGGGCATAAAGCCCCCGACAACAATTCAATCGCTAGCTAGTTACCAATCTAGCTCTTGTACCCTAGAGCCCTGCCCGTAAGTCTAGCTAACACAAATAATGAAACAAGGTCAGATTAACGCACTAGTAAGATGACAGTCACGATGTTCACTCATCAGAAACACAGATGCACTCTGACCTGAGCAGATTCTAGGAGCTATTTAACCAACTACAGTCGATGGCCCTAATTATAATATCAACAGAGCTGGGTCTGCAGTGGCGAGTACCCTGAAACTCAATCGTTAGCTAGTTACCATAAACCAATCTAGCTCTTGTACCCTAGAGCCCTGCCCGTGAGACTATCTAACACAAATAACGAAACAAGGTCAGATTAACCCACTAGTAAGATGACAGTCACAATGTTCACTCAGCAGAAACACAGATACAACTTAGCGAAACCCAAAGAGGTCCAGACAGACAACAAGGGCACTTCAAGATAGTGTCATCCCTTCCACCTTGGGACAGCATGTAGTTACAGATAGCAAACACACTTTTTGTGTCAATGTGTACTATCCAGTTATGGATAACATCATTGGAGAAATAGAAAGACGGTTTTCTAAAACAAATTGTAACATAATGCAAGGTGTCCAGGCACTGAATCCGTCAAGTACTACTTTTTTGAGAGAAGAGGTTGTTCTTTTATTGGCTTATGCTTATGATTTAAATATTGATGATCTTCAACATGAATTACATCAGACGAGGAGAGTACTAGAGAGAAAAAAAGAAGGAAATGGAGTGTCCTACCACTCTGTTGGAGTTTGCTCAGATTTTGGACCCATACCAGGATGTTTTTTATGAGTTGTTCAGGTAGTGTAAGATAGAAGTAGTTTTACCTGTGAGCAGTGCATCGTGTGAACAAAGTTTTTCAACTGTATGGATCACAAAAAATTATTTATGGTCTACTATGACAGAGAAGAGATTATCAAGTTTGGCTGTGGATCTAAATAAATTTGTGAGGCGTTTTGCTGAACAACATGGTAATAGCCGCATTCAGGTCTTGTAGGAATGCCAACATCATGCTCTGCTCACTGGTGAAATGATATGTAAGTGTATTTTTTTGTGGGGCACTGACCCCCCAAAAAAGTTTTACATTGTTATTATGTATGTATGTATACTGGATGTAAGTTAAAACAGTATTTTTGTTGTAAGGCGGGATAATCAGTTATTATTCATTAAATTTGCCACCTAATGTTTCTAAGGCTTTAATAATGTGCCATAATAATGTAGCTTAATGTTTTTGAGCTAAAATGGCTTAACTTGGGGGCATTCCAAATAAACATTGATTAATTAATTAAGGGAGTCAGGTGGCTGAGTGGTTAGGGAATCGGGCTAGTAATCAGAAGAATTTGTATTTTTCACCGGCAGTGAAAAATAACATTTGTGTCCTTGGGCAAGGCACTTCACCCTACTTGCCTCAGGGGAATGTCCCTGTACTTACTGTAAGTTGCTCTGGATAAGAGCATCTGCTAAATGGAAATGTAATTAATATGACTGCGATTAAATCAGCATATATACTTCTGCCACGGGGTGCCACCCCTCAAAATCTCTTGACACCCCATGAATATTTTTCTAGATATAATAGCAAGTGTTGCTATTATGTTTTTGGAAAAGGGCGAAGTTCAGGTTGAATTGTTTAAAACCAAAAAGGAGCTTGTCGGCAAGTGTGCAGTCACTGGAGAAGTAGGCTAAAGATCAAGCTGAGGAGCTGAAGTCTATGCACATTGCACAAGCAGGTCAAACATAGAGCAGCAGAACTGGAAGATCTGCACAAAGAAATGGCAGAATAACTGGAAGAGTGCAGAGGACAACTTGAACCCCATCAGCTATTTATGCGTGTGTGTGTGTGTCAGGCACAAGAAACCCAAAGCAAGGTAATTAAATTGTGTCAAGGGCTCACATTAACTCTGTGTGTAATAAGCTTTTTAATATGTAATGTAATGGATGTTGGGTCACTGTATTTGAAATGTCCCTGGTGTACTGGGTAGATACTTTGTGTTTTTCAGAAAACTATTGTCAGGACAAATGTTACGTACGCCACCCCGGAGGGTGGGGACCGACAGCCCTCTGCTCAGTGACAACCAGTGGACAGTGAAAAGGGCATGGAGTCGTGGGTGCGAGCAAGGACACAGAGGCGAGGTGTACAGTGAAATCAAAGGGTTTTATTTACCCGGTCAATGCTGGACGGAACCAAATCAAAGAACTGAAAAGAAGACGCTCCTGCCGCCTACCCGCCCTAAGCTGGCACACGATCAAGGCGCCCTATCCAAACACAGAGGGTGGTCCGCCCAGACCTTGCCTAACGCGTCTAACAGGGTTTGTCCTACGGGAGTAAAAAGAGAAACAGTTAGACACCAAAACAGTACTGACAAATGTCCGACCCACCAAATGAGAGAGAGCGCAAACTGAAAATTGGACGGCTTTTATATTGTCCCAAACCAGCCTCAGCTGGAAGCGCGCTGATGAGAGGGTGGGGCTTGACGAGCACCAGATCGGAGACACGGGCTGGAATCAAGGCGTACTCTCCGACCCGAATGGTCCCTGCTTGGTGACATACAAAACACAAAACAGCAACAAGCAGAACAAATAGTAATAGTAACCTGGGGGACATAACACGCCCATCACAAAACGAGCAAACCACCACGGTTTGCGATTCGCAATAACCATACACAAGTCTTCAATAAAAGAGAATCATGAACCCCAGGGTTACGCTCGGGACAAAGCATCCGCAACCACGTTCGCAGATCCCTTGAGGTGCTGTATATCTAGGTTGTACTCCTGTGCCACCAGAGCCCACCGCATAAGCCGGCGGTTCTGATTGTACATCCTATTTAAGAAGATGAGTGGGTTGTGGTCAGTAAAGACCTGTACTGGCTGAGAGCTGCATCCCACGTAAACCTCGAAATGTTGTAGTGCCCACAACAAAGCTAGGGTTTCCTGCTCTATTGTGGAATACCTCGACTGACAGGGGTTAAACTTCCGGGAGAAGAAGCTGATAGGCCTATTTACCCCCTCGACGTCCTCCTGCAATAGGGCAGCCCCCACGCCCACAGCACTGGCGTCCACCTCCAGCTTGAAGGGTTTACAGAAGTCGGGGGCAGCTAACACAGGTGCACTACAGAGCAGTGCTTTGGCTGCCTCAAAGGAAGCGTTACACTCGGGGGACCATACAAAAGGTACTTTCGGGCTTAGCAGAGACGTGAGTGGCGCCACAACGGTGGAAAAGTTCTTAGCAAACGTGCGATAGTACCCAACCATACCCAGGAACCTACGCAACTCTCTGCGAGTGGTGGGAGCAGGGAACACAAGCATCGCCTCCACCTTACTAGCTAAGGGACGTACCTGACCCCGTCCCACCTGTTTACCAAGGTACGTTACAGTTGCCTTGCCGAACTCACATTTAGCGAGGTTGAGGGTTAGAGACGCCTCCTCCAACCGCTGTAACACCGTTCTCAAGGTGGATAGGTGGTCAAGCCAAGTAGGCGAATGGATGACTACGTCATCCAAGTACACTGTACAGTTCTCCACTCCTGCGAATACAATATTAACGAGCATTTGGAAAGTAGCTGGCGCATTGCGCATTCCGAACGGCATGACAGTATACTGTGCAAAACTGTCAGGCGTCACAAAGGCAGATATCTCCGAGGCACGAGATGTAAGAGGGACCTGCCAGTACCCCTTTAACAGATCTAGCTTACTCACAAAGGCCGCAGACCCAATGGTGTCCACACAGTCATCGATCCTTGGCATAGGAAAAGAGTCAGGCACAGTTACAGAATTCACACGCCGGTAGTCCGTACAAAACCTAGAAGTACCGTCGGGTTTAGGTACGAGGATACACGGCGAACTCCAGGCGCTGCTGCTGGTTTTGGCTTTTCCGTTCTCCAGGAGGTAAGCTACCTCCTTTCTCATCACCTCCCTCTTCGCAGCGTTAGCCCGATAGGGGTGTTGGCGTATCGGGGCAGCACCTGCAACATTCACATCATGCTCCAAGACGGTTGTCACGCTTGGGACATCGTTAAACACATTGGGGAAGCATTCGATAAGGGCCACAAGGTCCTTAGTTTGACTGTCGTCTAAGTGCTCGGTGAGAGAACCCAACTGTGTAAGCATAATGGGATTACTCAACCTCTCACACTGCGGGAGTGAATTGCGGAGCTGTAACCCGTCCTCGTCTTGTTCCTCCAGGTCGGAAGAGCACAGTACCACCGTGGCCACACTGGACTTGGTAGACTGGCTCAGAGCACCTGGACATGGAGAAGGTTTACGGACATGATATGGCTTCAGCATGTTGACGTGGCACAGTTGAGTCGTTCGCCTCCGCTCTGGAGTCCTAACCACGTAGTTGGTTTCACTGACTTTTCTGTCAACGGTCAGTGGTCCAGTGTAACGAGCCGACAAAGAGGAGCCCTGAACTGGCAACAGCACTAGAACCTGGTCACCTGCTTTGAAACCGCGGCTCACTGCCGATTTGTCATAGCGCTGCTTCATGCGTTGCTGAGCGGACGAAAGAGACCCCTGTGCTATGGCACACGCGTCATGAAGCCGGTTACGCATGTGGTGAACATATTCAAACACATTCTTCGGAACACCGGTAGGTGTGTCCGTTGAAAGGATATTCTCCTTCATTACTTGTAACGGACCCCGCGGGGTGTGACCAAAAACTAAGTCAGCAGGGCTGAAACCCAGTGACTCCTGCACGGTTTCCCTTACGGCAAACAACACGAACGGCACCCCCTCGTCCCAGTCAGCCTGGGTGTCCCTGCAATACTTGCGTAGCATGACCTTTAGCGTCTGGTGCCACCGTTCCAGCGCCCCTTGGCTTTCCGGGTGGTACGGACTGGAGACCTGATGTTCGATAGACAGATTCCGCAAGACGTGTCTAAAGAGTTTGGACATAAAGTTACTACCCTGGTCCGACTGAAGGACTCTTGGAAGGCCAAATGTGGTAAAGAACTTTATGAGTGCCTTTGTCACTGCCTTAGCGGTGATGGTGCGCAACTGGTAACGAGTAGCGCAACACATAATCGTTAGGAGAAACTGGTTTCCTGATCTGGTTTTGGGTAACGGGCCTACGCAGTCAATGATCACCCGCTCAAACGGTTCCCCCATCACTGGAACCGGACACAGAGGAGCGCAGGGAATGACCTGGTTTGCTTTACCCATTACCTGACACACATGACATGTCTTACAAAACTGCACAACATCCGACTTTAGCCCTGGCCAAAAGAAGTGCTGGAGAATGCGGTTGTACGTTTTAGTTATGCCAAGGTGGCCAGACCAAGCCTGGTCATGGGCCACAGACAGCACCTGCTGCCGAAACGAAGTGGGCACCACAATCTGGGAAACGACTCCCCAATCACCATCCGCCTCATGCGCTGTCCATTTTCGCATGAGCACCCCGTTCTCTGAGTAGTAGGCATTTCTCTTGGCCTTAGCCTCCTCTGGGGAAAACACTGCTTTAAAGCACTTAGTCAGACTGTCATCCGCTTTCTGGGCCTCACATACCTTGTCATAGGTAGCAGACAACAGTACTTCACTCAATTCGGCTTTGTCCTCAGCTCTAGCCTTGTCACGAGTTGTGACATCACATGGCACCTCGGTACGCTCGAACACAGAGTCAGCCAAGTCTACAACCTCACCCAGCTTACGAGCTTGTGCTCTGGTGACCACACAAGCGGGGAATACATGGGGAAAAGCGTTGGACAGCTCATCATCCTCAGCCCCTGCGGGTGGTCCATCTATGACCTCTAGCACGGGGATCACTTTTCCACCGGCGATGTCGTTTCCGAGCAGTAGAGCAACACCACTGATAGGCAACTCGGGGACCACCCCCACACGGAAACAGCCAGAGACAAGGTCGGTTTGTAAGTTAACCCAATGTAATGGCGCAGAGGTTATACCTTTTCCTAACCCCTGTAGGAGGATTTGGGTCCCCACCGACGTACTGTCGGACCACGGCAGCACGCTGGCAAGAATGAGAGATTGCGCAGCCCCAGTATCGCGTAACACATTAACAGCCCTGGTGTCAGCCACACCGGCGGCTAAAGACACCCAGCCCTTCGAAACGAAGGGTGAATAACTCGGATCGGGCACAGAGGTGGGTTTACATGACCGTTCTACTGACTGAACCAACCCAACCTCTTTGGACTGACGTTGGGGTGACTTAGGCTTACTCTTCAAGGTAGGACAGTCAGCGATTATATGGCCTACCCTGTGACAATAATAACACTCCCTCTGTTCCGGTCTCTGGCCTGCCTCGCTAGGCAGTGGACGAGTACCACGGGTTGGTGTTGTAGGCTTTCCCTCATAACGGGACGCCGGGGCCGCCGAAAACACGGTTTTATGCGTCAACGCATACTCATTGGCTAGAACAGCTGCCTGGGATAAGGACTCCACCTTTTTCTCATTGAGATGCACTACAATACGGTCAGGCAAGTGGTTCTTAAAATCCTCTAACAGGAGTAACTCCCTGACTTCTGCCAATGTGTGGGCCTTGCTAGCAGCGCACCACTTGTCAAACAACATTTCCTTGTCCCTAGCAAACTCGACATATGTCCTCGACTGCACTTTCTTATGGTTCCTGAAGCGCTGCCTGTAAGCTTCAGGCACCAACTCGTATGCCCGTAACACCGTGGCCTTTACTGTGTCATAGCTCAGACTGTCCTCCAGGGAGAGCGAAGCCACAACTTCTTGGGCTTTACCTGACAACCGACATTGGAGTAAGAGGGGCCAAACCTCCCTAGGCCATTTGAGAGCCGTTGCCACTCGCTCAAACGCTGAAAAATAGCTATCCACCTCGGCCTCACGGAATGGTGGAACAAGAGCAATGTTCTTGCTCACTTCGAAATGACCCTGCACACCGCCAGGCGGAGGTACTGCATCCAAACCAGTGTCCAGCTCCATCTTTCTAATGCGTACCGCCTGATCTGCCTTTATCCTTTGTCTCTCCAGTTCGAACTCATGTTGCCTGGCCTGTAACTCAACCTTTCTAGCGTGTTCTCTGTCCTGTTGCTCTGCCTGCAACCGGGCCAAGCGCAGCGCGAGACACGCTCTATCAACCGGAGTACTCGTAAGGCTGGTAGGAGAGGCCGGATCAAACCTGGGGAGGGTAACAGGAGCTTCCTCAGTTAGGCTGTCCCTCGACAGCACCGGCGAGAGGTGAGGTAGTGTCACCTTCTCCTCCTCGTCCGCCTCCTCTTCCTCCCCCTCTACAGTGAGAACCTCCTGTTCTATCAAAGCAGCCTTCACGGTCTCGAACAATTCCGTTTTGCGGGCCTGCTTCCTAACCGCTATCTGGTAGTGGTCCACAAGCACGTACAAGTCCGCCTTGCGCAACCCCACCAGCAACTCCAGAGACGGGGCCTCAATGAAAGCAGCTACCGCCGACTCAGCCATCCTGAGCGTCACAGTACAACTGAACTACCACACAAAACGCAACCACTGACCACACACGGACACACTAGCACCAAAACAGCCCCAATCGAGACCACGTAACCAGTCCCTACTCACTCCACATCGAACACCACACCCAAGACACCAGCCACTGATTCGCCGCTAGAGCATTGGGAATCGATCCCGGATGAGCCCCCACCTGTTACGTACGCCACCCCGGAGGGTGGGGACCGACAGCCCGCTGCTCAGCGACAACCAGTGGACAGTGAAAAGGGCATGGAGTCGTGGGTGCGAGCAAGGACACAGAGGCGAGGTGTACAGTGAAATCAAAGGGTTTTATTTACCCGGTCAATGCTGGACGGAACCAAATCAAAGAACTGAAAAGAAGACGCTCCTGCCGCCTACCCGCCCTAAGCTGGCACACGATCAAGGCGCCCTATCCAAACACAGAGGGTGGTCCGCCCAGACCTCGCCTAACAGGGTTTGTCCTACGGGAGTAAAAAAGAGAAACAGTTAGACACAATAGTAACCTGGGGGACGTAACAACAAAGAAGAATGGTTGCTTTGGTCTCATGCTTTTCTGGAGAAGATCTCAGAATGCATAGAGGTACGTAAACGCCTCCATCAACCACCCTCTCCACCTCCCTACAACCTTTATCAACCCAAAACCACCATCATCTCCACCACAAACCACTGTGCTGACACCCATGCATTCTCCTTACCACCATCCATCCACCTGTCTTTTTTTGAACACATACACCCTCAATCACCCTTACACCCTCCCCTTGATATGTGCATCATGCATATCAGCATGATTGCATACTTTTGTGGGGGATTTAACATTTACAACAAAAATTAATTCAAAATAAAAGATGCCTATGTGAAAGAAATGTTGGTCATATGTACAATGAATGTGTTTTAAAAGAAGTTTACAGTTGGCTAAAAAGCTTGATACAATGAATGTTGATTCAACTCCATTTGGTAGAGATGCCACCTGTAGTTTTATGACACCTAACTAGGAGACATGAAGTCTAGAGACGGGAAGTCTGGGTGACCTGGAAGAGTTCTTGTCACCTGGGGGGAGGAGACAGTTGGTCTGAAGACAATGTGGATTGAACTGTATTGTTCTAAGGAGTTAACCAATAACAGAAGAGATTTGGTTATGTCTGTAGGATGGACCAATGACTTTTGAGAGCTGTCGTATCTATCAAATGGTCTGTTGAAGAATGTTCTAGGGGGGTTCAGGGCCATCAGCTGCGTAGTGCTGGTGGGCTGGATTCTTCTGGTTCCATTCTAGAATACTAGATGGAGCTGTATGGAATTGTCTTTGTGTTATTGTCTTATGTTTGTGTGTCGATGATGTTATGTTGGTAACGTTATTGTTTACGTCATACGTCAAATAAACATTAATTGTGTTCCGCCTGGTTCTGTTGGTAGAAGCCTATTACCAGTTTCTGATATTAGCTCCTGCATAAAAAAAAAAAAATGGAATGGGAAACTGAAGTTAACAAATTACTTGACATGTGGGAAAAAGTTAGCGTCAACCGAACGTTATTTAAATTGAGCAAGAAAGACAAGATCTGTGCTAATGGTCGTCTGATGATTATGATGAATGATTTTACGCTAGCTGAAATAATTGAACATTGGTGAACAGTAGGAGTCCATAAAAAGAAAGCAGAAAGGAAACAAATGTTGAAGATTACTGTACATTTTATTGGCAAATGTCTTCTCAACTCTGTCCTCAAAGCAGCGACACCTTTTTGTGCCACAAGGCAATACACCGCTAACAAAGACAGTGAAGAGACCAGCCATGCTGGCTCACATTCTACTGAGTGTTCAGTCACAGACAGTGGAATTGTTGCGCAAATCCCCAAACTGCGTTCTACAAAGAACCGTCGAGTTCCTGATCTGTCGCGAATTACTGCCATAAAAATGGCGACTGAGGTAAAACCCAAGCCCCGGCAGCCCACTACTAGACAGTATAACTTCTGTAAAAGACAGGGACACACCGAAATGCAATGTTGGGATCTTGGCCGAGGTAGTCCGCCTGCACACTATAGAGTGGTTTATTCTAACGACAAAGTTAGATTTTGTCACACTTGTCTAAGAAGTGGTCACACTGAGTCCAAATGTTGGGATCTGGGAAAGGGTAGGCCTCCCCCATTTTTCATGCAACATAAGCTGAGCCTACATCAAGACAAACAAACCTTACACTTTTAAACGTGATTACATGCAATTCTAACTATCTTACATTTACTTAATTCAGGTCCAAAGTGTGATATTGCTACATTCCTACTGTATTACATTTAGTCATTTAGCAGACGCTCTTATCCAGAGCGACTTACAGTAAGTACAGGGACATTCTCCCCGAAGCAAGTAGGGTGAAGTGCCTTGCCCAAGAACACAACGTCATTTGGCACGGCTGGGAATCGAACTGGCAACCTTCAGATTACTAGCCCGACTCCCTCACCGCCCTCACCCCACCTGACTCCCTGTATTACCCGTGTTTAGTCTTTGTTGTACTTCAAAGATTCGTTGGGGACAGTTTTTTTGTTGCTGCTCCAGTTTCTGTAGCTGCATGCACAGTGCATATGGTTTGTCCATCCATGGGTTCCTATGTTGGTTTGTGAGGATGAGTGTTGGGTATTGTGGATCAGTATGTACCCTTTGTGTGTTTTATATGGTAAATGTTCTAGGCTTTAGCTAAACTCACAATGGTTCCTGACCTGTAAATGTAGATTGGTGGAACTTGTATTTTATGTTATTATTACTGTTTCATTTGTGTTTTGTTTTTGGACCCAAGAACACTGTTTTGCTTTAACAGCCATATTGCTTTACTTTAATTTCTGTTCCCCTGAACCTTTCTATGTTCCATGGGAACAAAAGGGGGAAACTGTAGGGCTGTTTTGGCAGCCCCTTTGTCACTGGTCACCCAGACACTCGTCTGGGACAGTCGTTGATTTGCATGAATGCTAAAATGACAATCACACCTTAATGACACACCTCTGGAAAGGTGGCCTCAACAGTTGAAGAGGAAGGTGGACATAGGAAGATTCTGAAATTATCATTAAAAGTTGTGTTCTTGTAAATATTGTTCTAAACAGCTTTTAATGTAATGTTTGATATGATTTTATTATTTTATGTATTACATTCTAGAAATAATTCTAATACTGTAACATGTACAGTTACATGGTTTATGATTACAGCAGACCAACGTGTTAACATATTCCCTTGTCTTGCAAGGGCACCACTTGGTCTACTGCAGCCTTGATTAATGATCCAATTTGAATTTGTATGCGTTAGACAACTTTTCAGTCATATGGCCGGTGTCCCCATTTTAGTCAGGTTTGGGTGTATATAGGAAGAAGTTTTTACCAATAACTTTGAGTTCTGTTTACGATACAGCTCCGGTGCGTTAGGCGCCTAGTCTTCATTGTGAATACCGTTGTTAACCATTGCTCTGAAGGTATGTTTTGTATTTGATGATATTTCATTGGGTGTGCTCAAGCCTTCGGCGAGAGCACAACCTTTGTTCTCTCACATATATATTTGTGAGAATGCTGTTCAGCATTCTCACTATTGTTTTTCAACTTCTTAGTTCTTCCGCCGTTTTTTGGCCTTTAACTCGTTCTGCATACTTTAACCGATTCCTACAACTTTTGTATCAAAACGTTCAGCTCCTTCAGGAGATGATGGCTATGACTTTTGGTATTTCTCACTTTTATACTTTTTAAGACATTAAGGTTTTTGTGCAAATTATTCTCCCATTAAAAGTAATGGTAAATCCTTTCAAATCATTAAAAATCTTCCTCCTCTTTCAAACGTAACTACTTCAGCTTACTTTCAGCTAGAGACACCATTCAACCTTTAAAATGTTCACAAGACATTCAGCTATTCCCAAATGATTCAGCTTTTTCAAATGTTCAGCCAATTTTGAATTATGACCGTTTGAAATACATTAAAATGTTTGCTCCTTCTTGATTTTTATGAATGTTTTTTTTCTGATATTCAACTAATTTGTCAAACAAATTCCTCTAACGTTCATATAGTTTAACTTACAGAAACAAGTTATACCTTAAAATGTAGGAAAAATTGTCCTCTTTCAGCCAATGTAACTACTAAAGAGCTCACATTTACAGATTTTCAGCTATGAGCCTTGAAGCGAGAGCAGCCTTTCAAATTCTCTCACTAACTTCAATGGAGAGGTGAGTAAAATCAGTCAGAGAAAGCAAGAAGGAACAAGATTTTGAAACTGCCGATAGAGTCGTATTTCTGACCGCACATACATATAAAGGACATCTCTGGTTTCGGCAGAGTCTTGGGTCTCGGAAAATATCCTTATATTTTGGATTGGACGTATAGTTTTGCGTCTAGGTCAACTTGTTTGAGGTGTGGATGCTAGGTAAATGTTCGTTTTTCTCTCTGCCTAGCTCGTTAGCTATCACAGCTGCGCCATCACCGTGGCAACCAAACAAACAAGCACCAGGAAAGCAAAAGGAACACGTTTTTGAAACTGCAGGTAGAGTCGTATTTCTGACTGCACAGACATAAAGAATATCTCTGGTTTCGGCAGAGTCTTGGGTCTCTGAAAATATCCTTATATTTTGGATTGGACGTACAGTTTTGCGTCTAGGTTATCTTGTTTGAGGTGTGGATTCTAGCTACATTTCTCTTATTCTCTGCCCTCAGCGCGTTAGCAATCATAGCCGCACCATCACCGTAACGACAGACAGCACCACTCAGTCTCTCACACAGGTGATTGGTACGTTTACTTGACCATGAGAAACACGATTACTAGCAATTGTCGGTTTATGCCAATAATACGATTAATCAGTTTACATGTGTAATTAGTTATGCGATTACTCAATAAACACGTCTACATGATTCTTTTTTATTAATCGTTGTATGCTCCACGGACAAAACTTGCACCATCATCCTTCTGCAACAAAGTGTCGCCGTGTCTTCCTGTATCGGCCCTACTGCTGTATGTTTCATTCCATCAACACATTGAATCCAACTAAGAAAGCCGAGTAAACGCATAGGCTACATCTGCTACTGCTAATACTATCCCAACTATAATTTAATCTGTTAAAACGATAATATTCTTGTTACGACTAGCTAGCCTACTTCTTCTTCTGTTTAACAGTTCAGCTTTCAGCTTCTCCCACGTTGTAGGCTATTTTAGCTCTTAGCTTTGTTAAGATGATGCAGTTCAGCTTCCACACTGCGTCTTTTGTGCGACTCACACATTTTTGACATTCATTTCAGCTTGCGGGTATTTTCTCATTTCTCACTTTATACTTTTTAAAATATTAAGGTTTTTGTGCAAATTATTCTCCCTTTAAAAGTAATGGTAAATCCTTTCAAATCATTGTTGGAATGCTGCTCCAGTCCCTTTCAAAAATACCTTTCGGTTGCTTTGAAGCTTCAGCTTATAACTTTCTACTAAATTGTCACTATTTTCAGCTTTTTTAGCATGGTCAGCTATCCCCATTCAGGTTTTCAGCATTCTCACTGCTGTTTCGCAGGAACAGCCTTTTCTAGTATTATTTATTGTTTATTTTCGCCCCCCTAAAACTCAGTCAATATTTGGCCTACATACACAACGGCAGGGTCAAAAGGTTCGTCTTGGTAGCGATTGCGTTGCTTCTATTGGAATTTACGTTCCGTTGCATGGTTTGGGCTTAAGTTAAGTTTTTGTGGCGAAAAGTGAAGCTAACGGTGGCTAATTTGCTAGCCACAGTCACTGACGTTACTAACGTCACTACGTCACTAACGTCACGAAAACACGCGTGACTACCTTTGGCAGAACATTCGTTTCGCATCTGTTAACTTGGGGGATAGCTAGGCTAACTATAGCTTTACTGCAAGGCAGCTGCAGGAACGCCACAAGCAAAGAGGCCAGGGTGATAACTATTTACTCATTTTACTTTGTGATATGACACACAATTGTGATGTGTAATGTACAGTATAAGCTGATATTATTAAGGAAGTACATCTACTTTCGGAAACAGTAATCTACTATTTCACTGAAGTATTAGCATCATGACATTAGCCTGTGTTGCCCGGGCAACACATACTACAGTGGTCTATGATGTATCTGTTTTCAATCGTTAAAATAAACATTCCTCACATATACATTTTCGTTGTAGGATTTATTCTGACATTAGTAAACGATTTGTTGTTGAAATTACCATTACCTGTGGTTTCAAACCAGTGTAGCTCACTGCAACGCTGTAGCTTACGCGAGACACTACAAAAACATCTACACTACACAGCTGTTTAGGAAGTCGGAACGGCGACAGAACATGTTCGGCACTCCCCTTACGTAATTCAAAAGTCTATCTAACTACTAACCTGAACTTCATTGCCACATCCTAAACGTTGTCAATCTGTTCATGAAAATAATTAATTTCAGTTTAAACCGTACAACGGAACGTTAAATCCAATTCAACCAACGCAATCGATACAGTACCAAGAAGAACACAGCAGTAGTCTAGTACTGTACCGTAGTAGTACAATTTACCGGGGCAGCTTCTCCATACAGGGCTATATCGCATTTTGCGTTGTTACTGACAATGATCGCTACCAGTGTGCTTTTTATAAATGAGCGATTTTCCATTAAATAAATGTCAAGCTTATTTACGTTTTGGGGGGCATATTTTCAGTTAGCAGATGGTACTGTTTGAATCGCGATTCCATCTTCTACTGCCGGGTAACGTCGTAGAATAATCTTCAAAGGGGGTTCTTTATTAATGAATGAATGCAATGAGTAGGCTAAATGCCTGAAAATATCATGAGAAGGGAAAAACTTAAAAGGACGTTTAAGTCATAGAGATTAGGTCAATTTTTACACCGGTCTGCCAAATGTATTCGTTTTGATTCAACGATGAGGCTGCCTCTTGCAGGGGAAATGAGAAGACATCTATTTCATTCTACACTTCACTTGTATTTTCAGTTGTAAATGAGCAGCAAAAAAAAAAGCTTTTAAATCTATGTAATCTTTATAAATAATAAGTATGCATTTTTATATAAAATATACAGAAATATCAGTTGTAAAAATGTCATTCAAAAACGGACCCCTGTGCAACCGACGCAAGCAAGCACATCCTACAATTTCCCCAGAAATTGTACCCTCTCTAGTTATCATTGTATTGATTATCTTACTATTTAGATAATAAACTATTATTGTGCATTTTTAAGTTACTTGTTCTTCTTGAAACGTATCTATCACGCTACGGCGGTGAAAACTTTGATCTAGTCTGGTTGATGCGGCTAATACTGATTATAAACATAGACTTTTGAAGTAGGTTTTAACTTAAGGCCTCTGAGTCACTTACGGTGGATCTCCACGCTCCGAAGGAATTTACCGGAGCCTCTGAGTGATTGGTTTACATACTAGGTCTACTATGGTTAAATCCATATTATAGTAATGATAAACGACTGATTAGTGAACACACATACTTTAGGGTCGATGCTCTGATCAAGCAGACGATTTTTACCTACGCCAGAGTTTCATGTCATTAACTGTTTAGCGCTCAAGGTTACAGGTAACGCACTTGTGCACATTTCTAAAATTGGAGTCAGATATTAAGGAGTCAATTATCTCCCTGAACATCTAACCAGAATTGAATTGGGTTTCCCAAGCCGGGGACAAACACCAAGCGTCTCCTGCCTTACGAGATCTTCCAAAACCTACAAGCTCAATATGTAATCTTTTAAATACTATATCAAATGTAGGACCCACAGTTAGGTTGGCGGTAATGGCCACGGGACTCCCCCACTACTCTTATGTAATATTTGTGTTTGGTAATTGGGTGTGCTCACGCCTTCGGCGAGCACAACCATTGTTCTCTCACATATATATATTTATTATTATTTTCATTGTTTATTTTCCCACCCGCAAGGATCCGTCAATATTTGGACTACATAGACAACGTCTGTGTCAAAAGTTTAGTCTTGGTAGCGATTGAGTTGCTTGTATTTTTATTTACGTTCTGTTGCACGGTTTAGGCTGAAATTCAGTTTTTGTGGAAAAAAGTGCCTTGTGTCAACAAAGGGAACTCAGTGCTAGCCTACGCACCACACGTTAGCAACGATGCATGGATACAACGTACATAGATGTGCTGTTGCACAGCCGTGGTGTACTAGCAGCACATGTACAGTAAGTCATGTCACATTAAATAATGTATTTAAACTCAAGCTTGTGTGGTGCGTCGGTGTCTTCAATGCCACAGCCTAAACTTTATGTCAAATGAAACATTCTTATTTCCGGCGCCATTTTCCCCTAAGTAAATGTCAAGCTTATTTATGTTTTGTTTTTTCAGTTAGCAGATGGTACTGTTTGAATCGTTATTCCATCTGAAATACTGCCGGTGACAACGTTGTTACAGTAGCTTGTTTCAAAGGGGGTTCTTAATGAATTATGCAATATGAGTAGGCTAAATGCTTGAAAATATCACTAGAAGGGAAAAACTTAAGGGGACGGACCCACCTGCAACCGACGCAAGCATGCACACCCTACAATTTCCCCAGAAATTGTACCCTCTCTAGTTTCTGTTGTTTTGGTCATTCAGAATGCCAACAATAATATTTTAGTAGGGCAATATGGGGTTGCGATTGTTGAGGCTCAGACAGGCACTTCGGGCAGCTGAGGTGTCCTTTGGAAAGACGGTGCGGGAGCAAGTGCTCACATGTGCAGTAGAGGAGTAGAGACCAGAGAGAGCGGGAAAAAAGGTAGCCACGCTGAGCTAAGATGTACCCCTGTATGTTCCTACAATAAATACAAGTATTCAACCATATGCACACCTGGAAGACATCAGAATCAGAATGGGTTTTATTCGCCATGAAAGTTTGCACAGACAAGGAATTTGCTTTGGCAGGAAGGTGCAAACATTAAACATATAGGAATCTAAAATTTTTATGAAGACTATACTAAGAGTACATAGGGTGCAACACAAACAATCCCTTACCCTCTACAATGTTCTATAATGAAAGGCATGAAGCTGTGTGTGTGCGCGTTTTTCTGTTCAAAGAGTAAACTATAAGGAACACATCTGCCCTCTAATTATGGAAGCAAATCGTTACCAAAATTCAAATGCAAATGCATTTAATGCTGATGGAAATGCAGAGCATTATGCATTGCATTTTAAGAATGTGGCTGCATTATTGGACTCATAAATAAAATTAGTAATCAATCATCCTATTTGCATTTAAATTTTCTTCTTCAAGAGTGCTCAATCTTTCACTTAATGAAAATGAAAAAGAAATAGACATTTGAGATTTAATTTTCAAAATATCCCCCAGCAAATAGATACCAAAATTCAATTTGAAATGTAAAATTTGAAAATGAAAATGCATTTGCAGAAATGCTTTTTCATTTTAAGAATGTGGCTGCATTATTGGACTCATAAATAAAATTACTAATCAATCATTCTATTTGCATTTTCTTCTTCAAGACTCCACATTTTATTCCATAATCAAAAAGAAAACAGAGCGGACATTGCTTTTTCGTTTTCAAACAATCAGTTAGCTGAATTATGGGCAGTACTTTGCGGGCAGACCACGAAAATGAAAAAGCAATGTAAAATGTGCAGTCTTGAAGAAGAAAATGCAAATAGAATGATTGATTAGTAATTTTATTTATGAGTCCAATAATGCAGCCACATTATTAAAATGAAAAAGCATTGCTGCAAATGCATTTTAATAAAAATGTTGGTCACGATTTGCTTCCATAAACACTAACTATAGGTTGGTTGCATTTAACCCATGTGTGCCCAATTTTTTCAGAATGGGTTCATGTATGTTTTTGGCATCTATCTTAATTTTCTTGAGCTTTTTTCTCAGACTCTGGCACAACTGTAACATTTGAAATAATTGCAGTGGGATTGTCTGCGTCAAGAATATCCAAAACCTCTGCCAAAGTATACCTGAAATAAAATTAAGATTTTTTTCATCAGATGACTGACTGTAATAGGTGATTTCATATAAGAATGTAAATGTAATCTCAGTACTTGGCTCACTGACATTTCAACATTAAAATGGAATCATAAACTACATGTCAAGAAAGCATTAGGGTCCTTGACCGATTGGAATCAAATGCATCCAAACTGGATGAATGGCCACAATATTTTGCCCCTTACAGGACGTATGAGAAAATGGAGTAAAACATCCTACAACAATTAATCCCATGATGCTTATGTTTAGGTGGGATTTTATATAAGAAAAATTCACTAAACAACACTAATAATCTTAATTTATTAACACATTAGCACAGTATACATAATTGGGTGTGCTCGAGCCTTCGGCGAGCACAACCATTGTTCTCTCTCATATATATATATATTCTTTATTCTTTATTTTCCCACCCCTAAGGATTCCTCAATATATGGACCACATAGACAACGTAGGTGTAAAAATGATCGTATTGGTCCAGATTGAGTTGCTTGTATTTTTATTTACGTTCCGTTGCACGGTTTAGGCTTGAATTAAGTTTTCCCTTGTGTCGCACAAGGGAACTCAGTGCTAGCCTAACGTCAGCACACGTTAGCAACGACGCATAGATACAATGTTCTAGTAAGTCAGACAGCGATATCAGCGAGCCCTCATCTCTGGAGGAGGGGATCCCTCTCTGAATTGCTCCTCCCAAGGTTTCTTCCATTTTTTCTCCTGTTGGGAGTTTTTCTGGGAGTTTTTCCTTGTCTTCCTTGAGGGTTTAGGTTGGTTGAGGGGCAGTTCTATGGGCGTATGTGAAGCCCTCTGTGACATGCTTGCGTGTAAAAGGGCTATACAAATAAATTTGATTTGATGTCTTAGGCCTACTTTACCCTGCACTCACACAGGCAGCGACAATAAGTGACAAAGTGACAGGACACAATTCATGGTCGCTGGGCAACACTGAGCAACATGGACAAGTCGCCTGGCAAAAAAATTGCAGCGACTTGGCAAAAAATACATAAATCAATGCACTCAATGCAAATGAGCAAAGACAGTCAAGCAACCACCAATTAGAGGGCAGATGTGTTCCGTATAGTTTACTCTTTGAACAGAAAAACGCGCGCGCACACACACAGCTTCATGCCTTTCATTATAGAACATTGTAGAGGGTAAGGGATTGTTTGTATTGCACCCTTGGACACCCTTGTATTTTTTATATTTTTTATATTGTAAATTACTGCAACTTATATTTTATTTTATTGTATAGTTTATTTTAATTCTAATTCCACTTAGTACTGCTAGTTATGTACTCTTAGTATAGTTAGTCCTCATTAAAAATTTTGATTCCTATATGTTTAATGTTTGCACCTTCCTGCCAAAGCAAATTCCTTGTCTGTGCAAACTTTCATGGCGAATAAAACCCATTCTGATTCTGATGTCTTCCAGGTGTGCATATGGTTGAATACTTGTATTTATTGTAGGAACATACAGGGGTACATCTTAGCTCAGCGTGGCTACCTTTTTTTCCTAACAAACTTCTCCTGGGTATATACACTTGGAGTGTCGATCAGGTAATTATACATCTCTGTGCACTGTATGCAGGGCTTGACATTAACATTTTGAGGCACTTGTCCTTTGTACAAGTATATTTACGTTTCACTTGTCCATGCACAAGTCAAGGTCTTGTGTCACAAGGTCTCAGTCACTTGTCTGAGACCTTTAAATAGCCTGACCGAGTGAAAAGGGCAAAACTAGCCTGGCTAACAGAGGTCACTTTCTCAGGCAAATGACAAATGAAACAGGCTTGGTTAAAGAAATCAAAGATGCTGGCTATCTTCAACAAAAGGCAGTCTTCCCTGACGTTTTTGGTGTAGAATGGAGTGAAATACAACATTGTGAACACACTGCCAGTGAGCGACCCGAGTTTGACTAATGTCAAAACAGTGTTAACGGGGACGCAGTCTCACTCAGATTGCCAGTTTGACACAAATCACCAAAATAATCGGACCATCTGGCTAAAAGCAGAATTCCCATATCTCTTGAAAGCGGCCCTGCTCGACCTTTTTGGTGTAGAATTGACCGAACCAGTGTCGGTCCTTCCTATAGGCGACATAGAGCCGTCTAGGGCGGCATGAAGAGGGAGGCGGCAATTTCCCAAGTGCATCCATTTAAATGAACCCTCCCGCTGTCCTTGAGTTTCACACGCACACGCACTGGGGGTGCCTAGCGCACTGAATCTGTACAGCAACTAGCTGCCAGACAAAGTCATTCATATTAAATTAATGCACATACACACCCAAACCCAGGCCCACACCAGTCTACAAACCATGTTAGTCTAGGAGCACAACATACCACAGCACACTAAACCCTAAAAACCACTGACATTCAAAACCCCATTCATTTGTTTATTCACAATAATTTCCAGTATCAAGAATTGCAAAGCCACTAGTTTTAATTGACACCTTCCCTTGTTGTGAATGTATTTCTTTAAACTCCTCTCACATGTCAAAGTTCAGCACTTGGTGTCACAATAATCTCTGGATTTAGAGACTCAATGTTCTTTCTCTTCCCACCTGACCTGCTGAGAGATAGAGAGAGCTCAGACCGAGAGTTAGAGAGACAATGGGAAGTATCCCTCGCTTTACTCCCGCTCAGAACTGAGCTCTGAAAGAGAATATTGATTTTGCCGCTCGCCACAAGACATTTTCAAATGTTTCCCCTTACTCCTTGTTGAGAGGAAGTACAGTATGAACATGATGCTGTATCAGGAGTAAACTGGATCTTTTAGACTTTTGTAAACTAACACCTCGATCTGTGGATGACGCCGTTAACTTGGCCCTCCACTTCACCCTACAGCACCTGGACTCCCCAGCATCCTATGCCAGGATCCTGTTTGTGGACTTCAGCTCTGCCTTCAACACCATCATCCCTGCCCTGCTTCAGGACAAGTTCTCCCAGCTGAACGTGCCTGACTCCACCTGCAGATGGATCACAGACTTCCTGTCTGACAGGAAGCAGTGCGTTAAGCTGGGAACACAAGTCTCTGACTCCCGGTCCATCAGCACCGGATCTCCTCAGGGCTGCGTCCTTTCCCCTCTGCTCTTCTCCCTGTACACCAACAGCTGCACCTCCAGTCATCCGTCTGTCAAACTTCTGAAGTTTGCGGACGACACCACCCTCATTGGGCTCATCTCTGACGGGGATGAGTCTGACTATAGGTGGGAAGCTGACAACCTGGTGACCTGGTGTAGCCAGAACAACTTAGAGCTCAATGCTCTTACGACAGTGGAGATGGTTGTGGACTTCAGGAAGAATACAGCCCCACTCACCCCCATCACCCTGTGCGACTCCCCAGTCAACACTGTGGAGTCCTTCCGCTTCCTGGGCACCATCCTCTCCCAGGACCTCAAGTGGGAACTGAACATCAGCTCCCTCACCAAAAAAGCACAACAGAGGATGTACTTCCTACGGCAGCTGAAGAAATTCAACCTGCCAAAGACAATGATGGTGCACTTCTACACAGCCATCATTGAGTCCATCCTCACCTCTTCCATCACCATCTGGTACGCTGCTGCCACTGCCAAGGACAAGAGCAGACTGCAGCGTATCATCCGCACTGCTGAGAAGGTGATCGGCTGCAATCTGCCTACCCTCGAGGACCTGCACACCTCGAGGACCCTGAGGCATGCGAGGAAGATTGTGGCCGACCCCTCCCACCCTGGTCACTCCCTGTTCCAGCTACTCCCCTCTGGCAGAAGGCTGCGGTCCATCAGGACCAAAACCTCACGCCATAAGAACAGTTTCTTTCCATCTGCTACTGGCCTCTTCAACAAGGCCAAGGACTCCCATTGACATTCATTCACTTATTTAACTATTATAAGTCCATCTAATGGCAATTCAGTATGCATAAGCCACTTTATCTCAGTATCCGATTGCACTATGTTGACCATTCACGCTGCTCATTCTATTCTTATTTTTATATATATTTTATATTTAAATGGTTGTATTCTTAGATTGTTTAGTTCTTAGAAATAGTTAAACTTTTGTACTTTTACTTAATTTAAGATCTGTATATGTTAAGTGTTTTGCACCTTCCTGCCACAGTAAATTCCGTGTTTGTATAACATACATGGCGAATAAACCTGATTCTGATTCTCACAGACAGCTGTTGGTTGGTTTGTCGGTCTGGGCAGAGCAGAATATTTTCTCACAGAAGACCACTCATATTACAATACTACAGTAGAGCTCAATAATGGGATAATGAAATCATTTTTATCAAGAAACAAGTACAGTAAGAGTCCAGCACACAGTGCGTCCCATACAATATACTGTATACACACAGTCACACATGTAAACACACATTTAAATGTGTTGATTCCAGCAGTGTGTGTGTATCAAGCTGCTTAATCCTAGATTTTACACTGCTTTTACACAAGCCTCACCTCTGAAACTGTGAAGGAGAGATCCATAGACATGTTATTGTCTTTCATTTGGCTTAAATCAATCATATGCTGTGCATTATTTATACTTTGGAAAATATGTTTGACCAACACACACACACCAAAAGCTACGTGTGTGTGTCAACCTCAGCCAGGTTAAAGGGTGCTCCAGCTCAGGTGGACTGTATGTAGTAGGTAGTTGTTACCATGGTGCCACACTCCCTTCTATACCCCCCCCCCTCCCCCCCCAAACAGTTTAAACAACATCACCAAGGCCGCTCCAGATGTTACTGTTGCTAGGCAACCCCCCCACCCGCCCTCTACCCAATCAGGATTCAGGGAGACGTGAGAATAAAAGCTGTAAAAAAAGAAATGATCCTGTGTTGCTGCTGAGGAAACCCTGTGTGTCCCAAGGCCTAATACTAACTACTGCTCTCTGTAACCTGTTAGGTCTGGATGGAAAAGCCAAGTGGATCAGAGAAGCTTTAAAGTGCATTGGGGCAGCGAACGTTAGCATTGACCGATCAAAGCATTCAGTATATACAATACATTGTGATAATAAGTAACCGATATCCAAGAGTAGAGTTGTCAACGGACACGGGTTCATGATCATCACCCTTGTTTTATACTATTACTTGTTGATGTTTGCTTTAAGCCTCACAACCCACATTCAATTTAAACCACTTCATCGACTCTCCTCACATTTAGGGACATCATTGTGATGTATCGAGAGTGCCCTCTAGAGGGTCCATTGGAGAAAATCTATATTGTGGACCGCTTACAACAAACCGTCTACCCTGGGTGAAATCTACCCATGACCACATGAGGTCAGCAGAGAGTGTTACTCTGCAATGTGCTCCTGGACATCAGCATGTGAGGTCAACTCTGTATAGGGACTTGCCTCTCCATACCCGAAAATTATCCCTTGACTTCTGGCAGAGAGAAACACGTTATAATTCACCAGCAAATACAGCAGGAGGGGAAAACAAAAGAGACGCTTCACATTGGGGTTACATGAACTACTCTGTAACCACATAGCAAAACCTATTGTAAAAACTTTGTAGGTACATAGGAAAGGCTATGTAAATAAATGTTTATGCACTACGGTAATACAGTTAGTGGTATGAGTTATTACAAAAGTGTAGGGAGTGAGTTAAGGGGCAGTTTAAGGTTTTAGTCCGAAAACAAAATCAACATCAACACCCATCTATCCCCTGCCCTGCCTTACAAAATGTCACACATGTATTAACTTGTACTACTAAACTATAATCAAGTGTAACTACATAGTGCCTATGTAACTAAAATGTTGTCACATTATGTATTGCTATATAGTTACATGGTAGTAAATGACAATTTAATGTAAAGTGTTGCTAGAAGGTGTGGAGAGGAGATTAGAGTATAAGAGAAGGGGATGAGAGGAGAGTACAGGAGAGGAGAGATGGGTTGAGAGAGAGAAGACCGAAGAGTGGAATTGAAAGCTGAGATGACAAGAAGATAGATGTGGAGACTATCCTCTTCCACCCTAAGCCAAGAGACACGTCGAATGACAGTAGGCTTATAGACACGGAGGTCTGAAGTACTGGTATTAAGTCACATCCTTCTAAGTCATTTTAGTTGTAGTCCAGTGCTTCTTAATTCTTGACAGGACTTCAATGCAGCTGGTTGAATATTTATGATTAAGTGTGCAGCAGCTTCATTTAGTCTAACAGAGACAAACACTCATATTGAAACATATTCACCATTCCGTAGTTTGTGATGGGAGACTCAGAGAAAATCTTACGCTTCATATACATGAATACAAAGGTTGCTAATCCCTCTGGGACTCTGGGACCTAGTTTGTTAGTTTGTCCAGTCTGTTTTGATGAAGTTTGGAGCAGGAACAGTGTGGCATCTTTGATTGTGTGTCTGACAGTTGGTAATTCACCCATCATACAATCTCATCTCGAACAAGCCTGTTCCTTTCAGTGTAAAGAACATTTTCATGCTGCATGCATGCATGCATCACCCAATGATAGGGTTATGGTAGCAATGTCTGAAATTAAATCAGCCAATCTGTTGATTGACAATTCTCATGTACTACAGTAGCTATGTGCTTGCCTGAACTGAAGTAATGTAGAAAGAGAGAGAGAAAGATGCAACACTGTTTTCAGAGCCTAGGGCAGTTGCAAACCAAATTCCTCAACACTTAAAAAGTTAAGAAATAGTATAAAATTAAAGAAGACCTATCGCAGCAAGCAAGTGACATGGAGTCCAGTGGAAGTCTTGTTTCTTCAATTTCCCTTGGTGAGATCATTTTTATTGATAGCTAGTCTTGTTAATCAACCTCAACCCTCTCTAGGTTAGCTGCTACTGCTTTGGTATTACATGCTAGATTCAGTTGGATGTTAAATTTATATCAGTCTGCTTGTTTGCTGCTTTGCTGCCACAGTTGCTGCTTGCAGTTTTGAGATTGCTCTCTAAGCCATGCTAATATAACCCATCTCCATGTGCATGTTCAAAGAACCTTTAGGTGAAATCTTAAGGGGATATCATGCTTATTTTTGTTATTTAAAAAAAACATGTAATATTTCACACCAGTCATACTGTCACACTTTCTCGTGAGATCCATCGCTTCAACTTAATAAAATGCCTGATTCAGACATTCCTGCCTTTAGTTAGGTTACTAATACTAGTGCAGTGCCCGTTGACGGCACCCACTGGCGGCGAATGCAAGTGCAGGACCCGTTCTCATGACATCCATGACTCAATCGCTTAGTGCGGCTCAACATGGTGGTGAATGAGTTTATATTTACTTCTCACAAACTGCTCATTCAAACAATGACACGACACATCCTTGGGTCCTGAGCAATACACCTTGGGGAATTGAACACACAGTGCCTGGTTTTCGAGATGTTCAAGCCACAGACACACACAGACAGATTCATGCCTATGTTAACTGTGTTTATGAGTGTAATGATTACTCAGGTTTGTGTCATTGTCCGTTTATCGATCAACTTTTTTTTTATCCTTGTGTTCTTCTGAACTCCTTTCACATCATCTGTCTTGGCCAAGTACTGTTCCAATCCAAAGAACGCAATTGACTAAGAATGCTTAAAATGCCCGGATCTGTTCTCTATCCAGGAAGCATGGAAGCATGGGTTGGTGACTTGGCGAGCAGGAACGCATCTAATATCCCAGAAGTCATTGCATTGCATTCTTGTACAACTATATTTCGGTTTGTGGAAGATTGAGAAGAGCGAAGTTGATATTTTTATTGATGGCAAGCCATCCTGCTTGATTTGGTAGATAATATGGATGGGTGAAAAAGTAATGCTTTAAAAAGCCACATTTTATCTGCAAAGAACTTTGTCCATATAATTTAGCATGATTGAAAATCAACTTGGACCTGAAATACTTAAACTCATCAGGGCACTTTTCTTAGAGGTAGTTATACCCATAATCTACATCGAAGTCCCAAAAAAACAAACACCCAAGCTGTGGCAAGAATTCTTGGATGAGTCAGGTGTAAAATGTTTGTTTCCCCCCCCCCCCCCCCCCACTGGGACTCTTTAGCAGACTAGTCTACTTACTGTAAGCTGCAGGGACTGTGGAGCGGCTTTTTCAGTTAAGATCAGTTCATTAATAATATTCTTTACATGTATAATATTGAGAGATACTGAGTTTCCGTCCATCTATTTGTCCTCCTGCAGAAAGGATTAGTGGAACTGGAACAAGAGGATCCTGGATGAACCAGAACCTGAGCACTTGAAAGAGTACCCCATAGTCCCTTCACCTGCCTAAATAATGCATATTGTCTGCTCACTGAAGTTAATTGTCCCCCGTGACATAAGGTAAGTATATTTAGTTTTACAAAAATTATCTGACTAATTGCCTTGTGATATGCGCTATATTTTTTTTCATGTTTTTTAAGACAGGAAAACACTGTATTGAAATGTGAGTGAAATGTGAAATGGGAGTCAGATGGCTGAGCGGTTAGGGAATCAAGCTAGTAATCAGAAGGTTGCTGGTTCGATTCCCGGCTGTGCAAACCAAATGACGTTGTGTCCTTGGGCAAGGCACTTCACCCTACTTGCTTCGGGGGAATGTCCCTGTACTTACTGTACTGTAAGTCGCTCTGGATAAGAGCGTCTGCTAAATGACTAAATGTAAATGTGTAAATGTAAATGTGGGCGTTACAACAGCAGAGAGACAGGCACAAATAGGAGCAGAGAAAATAATGAATAAAAAATAAGCAAAAGCTGGGGTCTCTGGCTTTTACCTGCCTGGTTGCTGTCAGCATAAAGGAATGCCTGAAACGCTCCTTCTTGCACCTGGGGGGGAACGAGCCTGTGGCTCTGGGTGCTCTTCATCTGCCACAGCCCATCATTGAGAAGATGGAAGGGATTGCCCCGGGATGGTCTTGATTTTATCTCTCATCCTCCTCTCCACTAGCCTGGCTCTGCCCTCCTACGTACTTCTGCTCAATTTTGATTTTGCTTCTGTACTGCGTCTGGGCTTGACCTGGCCTCTCCACCCCAACCTCCAGGATGTCCAGTTTTAGTCTAGCAACAGAGCAGGCCATCCTCACCAGCTTGTTTGAGTCTATTGGTCTTCCCAGCCTTGATGCTACCTCCCCATGATGAAACAAAAGTTCTGTACGTCTTCAGTCACTTTTCAAGATGTAAAAACAGCACTGGAACTCAGCAGGGTTGATGCAAAGTGTTTTATTGGTTCTCAGGTAACAAAGATTGCCAATAGAACGTGAGCGTGATCCCGGGATCAGACTGAAGTTTTCTCCGGACAATTTAACTTATATAGTCTTCTCCCCATTGTATGTTAATATGGTACTATATTTGTTGGTTTCGTAGACATTAGGTAATCTTACAAAGCGGATCCCTTGTCTCCGGGGATTCAAAACAGGTACTTTCCTACATAGACACTTCTTCCAATTAGGCTCTTTCTGACCTTGAACAGCCAGCTGCATTAGGCTTCTGGGCGAAAGGCCACAAATATGTCTCATAAGTCATAGCTGTGCGTCCTGGTCCTTTATGAAAGCATACCCATGCTCCTCTCCCCCACTCATCCTTTAATTATTTAAACCTTATTTTTGGGCTTCATGTCTCCTACTATTGTTTAGGAATAACAATAATCAGCAAACAGCTTTGCATCTGGTTTCCTATAATATAACTTGTAATAATATGGTTTCCAATAATATAGCATATACCAAAGAGTGATTACAAATATCTTTAAGTCCATACTCATTAACCATCTTCATAATTACAACAGTATGATGTTTTTTCCACAACACCCAGCACACCGCAGCAATGAACGGCGTGATGATACAGACTGGTGGAACATCTGCAGTAGCCTGCCGCAAACGTCAAAGCACCTGAGCTTCCTCAGAAAGATTAGTCTGCTCTGTCCTTTCCGATAGAGGGTCTCCGTGTTGTCTGTCCATTCCAGTTTCCTCCCAGGAATATGTGGGAGTCCACCATCTATATGTCCTCCCCCTGGATGGTGATGAAGAAAGTGTTTTGTCCATCTCTTCATAAACGGAGTGACTAAATTTGGAATGTAAACATAGATAGTGACAGTCAGGCAGTAATGACGTTACAACAGTCTCAGAGGAAGAGATTCACAGCTCCCAACACATGACCACTCAGACTAGAGAGATCATAGTTGCCGCTCTCCTTGTAGTCATGACAAAGGACGTTTACCCAGTACTTTCTCCTGATCACGAACATCTATTAACCCTGACACATAGACACAATCTACTCTTATTAATAGCAAGCTTACATGAGAACATACTAACTAGTATCCAATGACTAGTTATATTGATTAGTGAATAATGTAAGCACACTGGAAATTGCAATTTCTTCCACAATGGTAATAGGGGTTGGAGGCTTCCTGCATCAGAAGTCCATCACCAGTTCCCTGGTCTAGCTGATACTGAGCTTGAAGTGGTTCTCAGACCATCTGATGATGCTCCCTACCACACAGGGATGTAGTGGGGGCTAAACGCATGTAAACGCCGTTCACGCACCTCCCGAAATTCGGAAATAGTTTATGTATGTACATACGAAGTATACACACATACACGTTGTGGATTAGTCTACCTGTTCGGAATGGATTAATTAGCCATGGATATCAGGCGATTTTTGAACAGACCATCGAGTGCTGCCACTCCCACAGATGCCCGCAAAAGGCCTCAAGTACAGAGTAAGATCAATTCACGTTTGTAAACGTTGTTTTGGTTTGCACAACATCGCATTAAGACAGGGACAAACGGCTAGCCTACTATTATTAACCTTCTTTTAAATATGATGGTGGAGATACAAGCCAACCTTACCGGTTCCATCCAAATAGGCGTAATGAAACGTAAAAATGAATAAATAAACAGGGTTCTCAAGCCTCTGTAATGTGGTGGAAATTTGGAATACAGTTATAATGTGTGTGTTTTAAAGTTGGTTGAGAAGCTTGATACAATGAATGTTGAATCAACTCCATTTGGTAGAGATTCCATTTGCAGTTTATGACACCTGGGGAGGATGAGACAGCTGGTCTGGAGACAATGTGGATTCAATTGTATTGTGACCTGAGGGAGTAGTTTAAGATAGATGAACTGATCAAGCTGCTCTGACCCTTCCTGTTGCATGGGTGGTGTTAATTAAATATTTGTTTGAAGATGTCCACACAAAGGACAGTTGACCATTTGACTGGTGAACTCCTGTGGCTTTAGTATCTACTGGTTTGGGGAGAGATGCCACATCAAAGAACTGTGGGACACTTGGTATGGAGTCAAACTGTCACTGAGCAGTGCTGACCAATCACAGAGTTTGCTACATTGATGGATTGACCATCAGAAGAACCATTTGATCTAAAGTTTATATAACGCAGGGTTTTAGGGTTGTTCTTCATCACTCTTGCGAATGATCTGTGGCTAGCACCTCCTTCGTTATGACTGATCACAAAGTACTTTGTTAATTCTTAATTTGTACAAGCTAAATAAATGTATTGAAACCGCCATCTCTTGACTATTCAAATCTACACAGTGCCACTAGAATTTTTCCACAACAGTAAAGGGGCTGAAATGCGTGTCTCACGGTCAATGCGTGGGGGGGGGGGGGGGTGAAACAGACGTGAAAGCTCGTCTCGGGGGGGGGGGGGGGGGGTATCATCGTATTTGAAAGCACGTTATTAATAGTAGGCTAGCCGCTAGCGTTTGTCCCTGTCTTAATGCGATGTTGTGCGAACCAAAACAACGTTTACAAACGTGAATTGATCTTACAGTCCCACAGATGCCTTTTGCGGGCATCTGTGGGAGTGGGAGCATTCGATGGTCTGTTCAAAAATCGTCTGATATAGCTACATGGCTAATTAATCCATTCCGAACATGTAGGCTAATCCACAACGTGTAGGGTGGATTGCCCTAATGTGGGACACTGCCTAATGTGGGACACCTAAGCTCCGTGGGTCTGGCTCTTCCCCAAACTAAAGAATGTCAGTGAAAACTACGGGAAAGTAAAACTGTAGTGTTATCAGAATTAGAATTCTGTTTATTTGCCATGTATGTTATACAAACACTGAATTTACTGTGGCAGGGAGGTGCAAATGTGTCATGTGATCAAAATCACATGACCTTTGAACTGTCCAATCATAAACTAGGGAGGGAAAAACATCCAACAGGAAGTACCTTCTGTGAAAGCTACCAGAAGGTCAGTTACATACAGTTTTGACCAAATTGGTGTTAAGAGTATAAATTCATTATTATCAAAATAATCTTGTTATTTTTGTTTTTAATGTGTTCACAACAAAATTGTATAGCATGGTGTATATTTAAACTATATATTTGATTTTAATTGATTTTTCCATTGTCCCACTTTGGGACAAGTAGCCTACTTGTCCTAAAGTGGGACAGTTATAAAACTACAACCCAGTCAAGAATGTGTGGTTATGCAACAGTAATGGTTATTTACATGTTCTTAGTGATCTTTTGCGGTATTAAAATACTTTATTACTACAGATATTTAAGGTCAAGGGACATTTTTACAGCGGTTTGAAGGTTGTGTGTGTGTGAAGGGAGTCCTAAAGAAAATAGCAGAAATAGCAACTCAATAAGGCCCTTTCATTTTATTCCATGAATATAGTGTTGACTTTAATAAAATGTATTTCAGATCACAATGGCAAAGGCAAGAAACACAGAGAGATCATCAGACACAAAGAGAAAGGCAGGCAAAGGATAAGACAAGGAAATTAAATCAGTGGAAGCAGGACAGGATGAAAGGAGCAATAGAGGAGTACAGGCAGGTCATTGACAATGGTGGGGTCCCTAACATGAGACTGCTGGCTAGGGCATGGAACATACCCAAGTCTACTCTCCAGCGCAGGGTAAAAGGTAATGGTCACTCTGAGCACACAATAGGTAGAAAGCCGATCATCAGCAGTGAGGATGAGGTAGAGCTCGGGGAGATGATAGTCACATTAGGAAAACGAGGATTTCCCCTGAGGATGAGTATTATACAGCAACTGGCCTACCAGTTTGCCACCAAGAAGGGAATCGGGATTCAGTAAAATAAAGGAAAAGGCTGGTTACAAATGGTTTAGGGTTTTTTTGAGACGCAACCGGAATCTCAGGATCAGAAAACCCGAGGCTCACTCAGCCAATAGAACCGCTGGATTCAATCCCACTGTTGTGAATACGCGGTTCCAAAAATATCAGGACAAAATTGACAGACTGGGGTTGGAGAATGTTCCAGAGCATATCTGGGATTGCGATGAGACTGGGCTCCAAGATCACTTCCTTTCCACCAGGGTGGTTGCCGAGGCTGGGGCACCTTGTTTTGAGATCACTGCTGGGGAGAAAGGAGAAACCTCAACCTGCCTTTCCAGCATCAACACTGGTGGTGGGTATAGGCCAAACCTGATCATCTTCAAGGGAAAGAGGATGAAGGCAGATTGGCTCTTTGGGGCTCCCAAGAATATACCTTCCTCAGGATGTCGGATAACGGGTGGATAAACACAGAATTATTCACTGAATGGGGGAAGTTTTTTCTCCAAAGCCTGCCCAAAGACGATCCACGACCCCACTTGCTCCGTGTTGATGGCCACTGTGGAAGAAATTGCGATTTCCGGTGTGCTTACATTATTCACTAATCAATATAACTAGTCATTGGATACTAGTTAGTATGTTCTCATGTAAGCTTGCTATTAATAAGAGTAGATTGTGTCTATGTGTCAGGGTTAATAGATGTTCGTGATCAGGAGAAAGTACTGGGTAAACGTCCTTTGTCATGACTACAAGGAGAGCGCTAACTATGATCTCTCTAGTCTGAGTGGTCATGTGTTGGGAGCTGTGAATCTTTATCTCTGAGACTGTTGTAACGTCATTCCTGCCTGACTGTCACAATCTATGTTCACATTCTTGTGCCCTATTAAAGATGGTCCTTCGGCTTTCGGAGCGGAGAGAGACATGATTGAGACCTAAGCCTGGTGTTGTGTTGTCATTTATTGTCAGAGGTCTGGTTTTCTCTCCCAATCTGCAGATTGATAAATACGTATTAAAATCCAGAACTCAACTGAACTTAGTCACTCCGTTTATGAAGAGACGGACAAAACATTTTCTTCATCACCACTCCTCCCATGTGTACAACATTTATTTCTGAATTTGATAAAAGACAACAATGTGTCACAGCCACAGCCGTGCCCCCCCCGGTTTCAGTTTTTTGCCCTGCCCTAGTGTTTCCCTGTCATTGTCTTCACCTGTCTCGTTAGCTTCATTGTGTCCACCTGTGTGTCGTTTGGTTCTGTGTATTTAGGTTTCTGTTTTGTGTCCAGTCTTTGTCTTGTCCTTACTACTCATGTCACTGTGAGTACCCTATTTGTTTTTCCGTTTTTGCTAATAAACCCTCTGTTCAATGCCTCGCAACTCCCTTGCATTTGGGTCCTAACCCACCTCACACCCTGACAGAAGGACAAGACCACAAATGGACCCAGTGGAGATTTTTTGAAACCCTTTCCTAGGGACCCGCCTAGCCTTCGGTCGACCCCGAAGCCTGCAGAGGAAGACCAAGACCTGGCTCCAGCCCGAGCCCCGACTCCAGCCTCTGTCTTGCCCTGGGCCCCTACCTCGATCCTCCCCTGTGCCCCTGCCTCATCCTGAGGTTGTGCCGCCCAGCGCCCGGACGACCAAGGTTGTGCCGCCCAGCACCCAGAGCACCGAGGCTGTTCCTGCCGGGGAGTCACGGCCGCCGGTACCCAGCCCCGTTCCTGCCCTGTACCCCTGCCTCGTTCCTGCCCTGTGCCCCAGCCTCGGTCCTGCCTTGTTCCCCTGCCTCGGTCCTGCCCTGTGCCCCAGCCTCGGTCCTGCCCTGTGCCCCAGCCTCGGTCCTGCCCTGTGCCCCGGCCACCGCCTCCTCCGCCGGAGGAATTCTGGCCACCTCCTCCGCCCGAGGACTTCTGGCCGCCTCTTCCTCCGCCCGAGGACTTCTTTCCGCCGCCTCCTCCGCCCGAGGACTTCTTTCCTCCGCCCGAGGACTTCTGGCCGCCGCCTCCTCCGCCCGAGGACTTCTGGCCGCCGCCTGCCACGGCGTCCGCGCTCCCAGGCGCCTCCTCGTCCGCGCTCCCAGGCGCCTCCTCGTCCGCGCTCCCAGGCGCCTCCTCGTCCGCGCTCCCAGGCGCCTCCTCGTCCGCGCTCCCAGGCGCCTCCTCGTCCGCGCTCCCAGGCGCCTCCTCGTCCGCGCTTCCTCGTCTTTGTCTTGTCCTTGTCCTCCCTTGCATTTGGGTCCTACCCCACCTCACACCCTAACAACAATGTATGTGAGTTTAGCCTCCCCCCTCACACTATCTGCAGCCTGCAGATAGAGCTCTGTTCAAGAGTCTAAAACATTTATGGAGGCTTGAGGGACGAAGGGTCACCGTGGAGGGAAGCGACTTGACAGGGCGTTGTTCATGCCACTCTTTTCCAAGGCCTGGAAGAAAGCTGCAACTCCCTCAAATGCCCAGGCTGGATTTTGTGGGTCAGGGATATTCCCACTCAACTCAGACAAGATAAGACAAATCTTCATGCCATCAGAAACAACGGAGAGACCCTTTGGAGAGACTCCAGTAGAACCTGTATCTGCAACTCCAAGCCATCCTCCATGTGATGACAATAACGGGGATGATGATGATTGTTACCATCAAGAAATGTTCGATCTTCCAGAGCACACCCCTTACCACCCTCTGCATGATGCTGTTCAGCCAGCAATCTCTCCTCCACAATCTCCTCAGCACCTTCTTCTGTCCGCCATTGTCACCCCACCACCTCTGGCACAGGAAGTTGAAGTGGTGACACAGCCAGAGGTCTCCTTCAAATCACTGATCGCCCTTCCTGTCAGAGAACGCCCATCTACCAGCCGCCAGAGGGTAAAGCCTCCTTGATCTGACCAGTGACGACCATTTTTCTTTTATTAAAGAAAAAGCGGTGAAAAACAAAGGGGCAAAAGTCTACAGCAAAGAAAACACTCAACCAGGCCACAATCAGTCAAGGCTGTCACGTAAACCAGGATCCTTGTACTATCTGCCAGCATTCTTTTGGCGACTAAGGACCCCAAGTCCACAGACGAGTGGGTTTTTCTTGTGCAGTGTGTTCCCATTGGTTTCATGAAAGCTGTGCAGAGGACAATGGGGTGATTGACGACATTGCCTTTACATGCAAAGCTTGCCTGTTTCCAGAAATGTAGCGACTTATGAACTTCTGCGGGTCATTTGCTATCTGCTGTTTGTTATATTGTAACAGGCCTATGCTACATTTTAGATATTTACCTTTAAATATACTTCATGAGTTTATAATAAATGCATCAAAACCATCATTGTTTTATTTGCTTGATGATGCTAAATTTTCCATGTTTAATCATAAACCTTGGTTTTGTAACAGGAACAACATTGCAAATGGTAGAATGACTGAACATAAAATTAACCTACAGAATTACTTATTGAGGAAGTTTTACTATCATTCATGAATGAAGGTGCACCATGGTTTAGGCCTTTTAACATACACTTTAGTGTCCCACATTAGGCAAATGACAGTTTGGCACGAAGAGGACTGATATCTGTATCATTTCTCTTGTTTTGATTAGGACACCCCCTGAGGGTTTCAAAATGGTATTGGGTGTGGATTTAATGTGCTGCCTTCACATCGTTATCTACAAAAGTCCGAAAACCAAAAAATGTCCCACATTAGGGCAATCCACCCTGTGTTTACATTAGTCCTGTCAGTTAAACGCGTTAACGGCGTTAACGCAAACCCATTTTAAAGGCGTCAATTATTTTATCGCGAGATTAACGTTCATTTTGGCCTAGCAAACTTTGTAGTTTTTTTCACATGCTGTTGCAACAACTACTACAATCAAGGGACTTTTAGAATAGATAAAAATTTGAGATTAATTGCGATTAATCGCTAGTTAACTATGACATTAATCGCGATTAAATATTTTAGTCGTTTGACAGCAGTAGTTTACATACTTCGTGGATCCCGATTGGTGTCGCCACCGCAACGCATTGATTGGAGGGTCACAGACCATATACAGCGCAGATGAAATTATTCAGACTACAGCGTTTATATGTTCAACAATATGAAATTTAGTCTTTGGTGTTTTAAAATTACACCAAATTTATTTTGGATTATTCCAACGGCAGAATACGAGGCGCAGGGAACTTAAATGTGCGTAAACGCGCCTAAACGCTATTTAGAGGTGAATTTCCGCAATTTAGAGGTGGATAAACGCTATTTACGAATTTCGGGAGGTGCATAAACGGCGTTTACGTTTAGCCTCCACTACATCCTTGCTCCTCATCCTCACTGATGCAGCCCACCATGGAGAAGTCATCAGAGAACTTTTGAAGGTGGCACATTCCGGAATGGAAGCTGAAGTCAGAGGTGTTGATGGTGAAAAGAAATGGTGAAAGTACGGTTGCTTGGGGCTCGCCGGTGTTGCCCCTCACCACATCTGACAGGCTGTTCTGCAGTCAGACATCCTGGGGCTTGCTTGTGAGGTCATCTGTCATCCAGACCACCCTGTCATGGTCCATCTGCACGGTCGAGAGCTTGTCCACAATCAGGAAGTGCAGGAGGGTGTTAAATGGACTGGAGACACAGAACATGACTCTCACTGTGCATCCCTTCCTCTCCATGTGTGAATAAGCCTCTGTGCAGCAGGCAGATGTCTGGTACACAAACTGCAGGCATCCAGGGGCTTACGGTGTGGTAGAAGTCACTCGAAAGTAAAACATTTTTGGGTCCATTGCAAAAGATAAGAAAAAAAATTATAGGAAAAATAAATCACAATATCTACTGAATCACAATACATTTGATGTTGGCATCCAATTTTTGGGATATTATCGTGTTGTCACGTCCCTGTTGATTTGCATCCCAACTTGATAAATGCAACCAGAAGACAAGATTAATGTGTTGTGGGCACCTGCTGAGCCTACTGACACTGGTGTAGTAGGACTGTTTCATAAAGAACAGAACGAGTGCACGCTAATGAACAACATAAACTGGACAAGACTGACTTGACTAAATAAGCATGACAGACTAAAACACTTACAAAACGCTGATAAGAAAGGGTTAGGGTTAAATTAAATTGTTTCGTTATTTATTCATCAGATGATAGCTATCACATGTAGCAATTTGTTCACTACTTTAGTTTAAAACCTCACATAGCAAATGATGGGAGTTGTCTGTTGAGATGAGCTCATTCACTTACGCACCATTTTCTCAAGGACACTGTACACCCCTTCTCTCCTACAAACCTAGCAATGTTTACTCAATACAACCCCTCACCTACTCCCCTCACAAGTGGGTTGCGCAGGGTTGGCGGTAACTGCCTAAGATAGAGCAGTTCCTGCACGTGACAGCAATAAAGACAAAGGAGACAGGATTCTGAAGCACATATTATGGCTGGTACACTTTAGGATGACAAGTAATCAATGCTGTTAGATGCTTTAGGAAGCCATGAAAGCAGCTGTAAGCACATCAACTGTGATTATCTAGCCTTCCTTTCTTAACCCTCGTGCTGCCTTCGGGTCACATGACCCAAAGGTTCATAACGAACCATCGTTGTGTTTACCCAATTTTACCCAATACAAAAACAAATAAAAATAATTTTCTTTTAACCTTCGCAATGTGGGGGGTCTGAGACAGCCCAACGGTTAAAAGAAAATGCTTCACTTTGTTTTTGTATGCGGTAAAGTTGTCGCAATACGACGGTGGGTCACAATGATGGGTCAGAACGACCCGAAGATAACACAAGGGTTAAGGGGGTCCTATCTCCCTTGCTTCGCATCAAACTGGGCCTGCTGACAGCCATAACACAGCCTAGAGGAAGAGCCAGCAGGTGTTTACATGACAGCAAGAGAACCACTTACTGTAGATGGCTGAACATGTTCTCCCCCCAACCACGACCCTTCTAGGGGCTTACTTATGTTGTCTGCCTACCCAGGCTCCCAGGGACCTGGCCCCAAGGATTACTTTCAACAGCTGCATTGGGTCTGGGGGGAGGGAGTGGAGGGGCCAAGGACCGGATAAGATATGATCTGTCATGTCACGCTGAGTGACAAGTGTCCTCAGAGCCCATCTGTTAGTGAGGTTAACACCACAGAGACAGGTGGCTGAAAATGGAAAAAGACTACCTGGTCCTGGGGGAGTTGCGTCATAATTTGAAGTAATGGGCTGCAGTGTAAGAACTGCCTAAAATCCACAAAACAAATGTCAAATATTGACATTTCAGAATGCATCAAATCTTAACGCGTCGACAATCAGACTTGGGTAGACGTTTTGAGAGGTGGGCTTCCACAGGTACTGTGGGTAATTTGAAGAGGAAATACTTGTTGAAGCATAAACATCTCTCTGTATCTTTATCTCTCTCTCATCAATTGAAATTCAATAGAGTAATCCCACAAGGCACCTTGAAGACTATCAGTCAATCTCTTATCTGTCGCAAGAATTTTCTATTCTGTACTTATTTCTACCTCATGCAGTTTTATTGACAAATTCATCGAACAAATCAATAATCCAATTACCCACAGCTCAAACAGCAACGATGGAAAGGTGTGAAGAAATACACGGACAGACAAACATACACATCTCACACATAAAACCAATACAAATTACATAGGAAAATTTGACAGCTGGCATCATTATGAGTATCATTATCATGTCATTCTGACATTGTCAGACTTATAAAACCCAGAGTGAAAAATGTAAGTAGCTAATAGGTGCCAGTCTTATCTAAACAGTACCACACAAAAGCAGAGCCACCTGGGCTCAAAAGAGAGAACGCCTTGAGTCTGAAAGTAGAAAACTCCCAGGGCCTCATGTATGTTCATTTGCATATGTGCGCCATGGCCAACCCGCAGATTGCGCACGCTGTGATACTTCAGTTTACGTTGTATTTACGAAACCTGCAGTTCATCGGGTAATCAGCGGCTTTCTTCGCCAACTATACCGTAAATTGCGAGCATTTAAACGCGCAATTGAATGGGCCTCCTTCTCTCTTTCTATCATGGATCAGCCACCAAAGTCAAAACAGCAAAAACAAAGATTTAGTGATAACGAAATTGATGTGCTTGTTCATGAGGTAACAGCGAATTTAAATATTATACAAGGCCGGAATTTCACACCGACAATTACAAATTCCAGTAACTGTAATATTGCATGGCTGCTTAATCTGTAACGCGTAATGATTTCGTGTTCACTCAACTCAAAAAGTGTGATCCTTGTGGCAAAAATCCTTTGGCCTATGTCTTCGTCTTGCTCGGGTTACTGCTGCCATTTCACCAGGAGGCATATTGGCATCCTGGTTTACACCTACTTTTAACAGGCGGACAATTTTCACCGCAAAATAGAGGTGCGCTCTCAAAGGCAGTTTTTGTACATAGCGCGGAATACATCATTTGGCACAATTTACGCATCCACTCCCATCTCTCTATGGGAAACTCCCACTTTCCCCTTGACCCTCCCGTGAATGCATATGCATGACACAGAAAAGCACAATTTCCATTTTCAGTTCCCGCAACAGGCAGTCTGTGCTTTTACCTCAGTGCGGCATTTTTGTACATACCTTGCCATGCTTTTACGCGCACGTTGCGAAACAAATACGCCTAAAATGGGCGTCAAAGCTTTAGTACATGAGGCCCCAAGAGCAGTGGCGGTTCTAGACAAATTTTACTGGGGGGGCCAAGGGGGGGCCAGTGTTTAATCAGAGGGGCAAAAAACGGAAACCAATGAGATTTAAACATTAAATACTTTAATTTTGCTTTACTTTAAAATCATAAAAACGGCTCTGGCTCTCCCTCTTCCAGCTCTCTCAATACCTTGATATATTTCTCTCACTTTTTTATTTACTGGGGCAAAAAAGGTTGCAATGTCCCTTCCTCTTTTCATGATGACTACTAGAAAAAGAAAAACAATGTGTAAAAAAAAAGCTCAGGGTGGCCACAGGGGGGGCCAGGGACATTTTTACAGGGGCACTGGCCCCTGTAGGCCCCCTTGTAGAACCGCCCCTGCCCCAGAGAGAGAGCGAATATCCACATACAGTACATACAAGTAGTTTCAACATGCATGATGAAATGTCCTCTAAGCTTGTGTAAACTGCAGGAAAGTTCTATAGGCAGAATCGTTTTCTTTCTTGATTCAATTTTGATAAAGATACAGCGCACAGTGAAAAAAGTTTATACTGTACATTGAAAGTCAAACTTAAGGATTTTGTGCATGGAGTTGCGTTTTGAGTTCATGTCAGTCACTGGGCTTCTTCAAATCTAAAATTCCTATTTTGGACATGGCATGAATACTGACACCTTGACATCCCAAACACTTTCACAGTATCCTCTTCACCAGGGACAGTATGCATACTGTATGCATAATGTCAGTACTTGCATCAGGCATTGACCAGTCAAATTCTGATTAGAGGTGAATGTTTAATATGATTTAGAAAACGGACAAAACAGCAGCTCACATTCAACATGCAACTCAGCAGATAGGGCTCTGCCTGCAGAGCGTTGGGCTACTCAAAACTCTGCCCTTGAGCACATAACGACGAAAATAGTTACCCTCTGAAAAGCCTAAACTTTCCCAACACATGTTTCAAGCCCACATTTACATTATCTTTGCCTCTAGCGAGAAAAAATATGATTCTGAAAATCCAAAAAAAGGTGAACTCCTTCAAGCTGTGTCCTGTGAAGTCAGTCTCCAGAAACAATTATTTGTTGTTACTTACCTTATTTGCATAACACTGAGAATCCTGTGCAAGGTGCTTGTTAATTCAGAAGTGAGGTATTTGGTGGAGTGCTTCTTTCCGAACAAAAAGGTCTGGAACTCTCTCTCGTCTTACGTCTGTCCTGTCTCCTTGGATGCCTGATGCCCAGAACACTCTAAAGGACTTCAGCCTTATTTTACTGTTACATTTTAACAAATGTGAAATCCAGGTAAAGGGTTGACTACTGGACTGTGAGCACTTCAGAGACACAGTTACTGGCTGTACTGTTCTCTATACCTGTCTTGCCCGGGGCAATAATCATTGAATGCTTTGGTTGTCCCCATGTAGCTGCCAATAGCCAAAAGCCCTCCGACTTTATTTAGAGTTCCAATTGTCTTTGTAGAGTCCACAGTCCTTGTTAGCTGCATCTGGTCCATTGTGAATCTATACAGCACGCCTCCGTTTGCTCTACACAAAACACTTGAGCAACTTGATTATGCAGCGCATAATCAAGTTTTCCTGTATGTATTCACGTGTCAACATTCTGACAAGACGGTTACATGAATGTATGTAACGTATTAGCAATTTCTCCCTATCTGTAATCTTAATTTCTATTACCTTTACTAATTTTCTCTCATTCCTTTCTCTCTTTCTCTCTCTCTCTGCTCCAGCTGGTGTACCGAATTTCTAAAGTATCTTTTACACTAGCAAATGGAAAACAAGGAACAAATAATCCACCGTGAGTTACTCGGACAACAGTTACAGTTTCAAGTCTAGAACTAGAGACAGCGAGGCAAAATGTTGACTGAGTGTCTGTAATGTTCATGCATTTTCAGATGGCTTCCATACAAACCAACTCTCTCTGGCATTTATCCTTACATTCTGCTCAGTTCTCCCCTGTCTTATTGTCTTGTATCAAATGTTATTTTAGGAGGCTAAGAACAAACATTTTAGCATGGTTGCAGTTAGTGAGGTAAATTTGTAGCCTGACAACAAGATTCAAGACTTGCTCATTAGAGGTAGCAGAGGTCATGTCTATCCACAGAACTGTGAGGACTCTCTTACCATGATGATGAAGTCTTGGGTTACAGTTTTTCACAATTGTTAACACACGTTTCTCAAAACAATAACGGCTTTCTCAAAACTGCACACAAAAAACTGAAAACCTCACACACAAAATGCTAAACCTTTCTCTCCCTTTGCAAGATGACTCTTTGCCATCAAATCTCTTACGTAACTGTTCACAAAATGGAACTCGTGTTTTCATTTGGTACACACAGCCATATTTTCAAATGAGACACATACCATTCATTGAGTACACACACCTAAGCAATTGTCTGCACACTACCAAGCATTTACAGCACACTGAAGTGCAACATTTAAAACACAATTATAGAAATTGAACACACCATATGAATGACAATGACTCTGGAGAATGAGCCATTTCTCCTTTTGTAAAATGTCTCAGTGTAGGCCTACTTTTTTTCATAGTCAAACATAAAACAGCACACAAATATGCAGCAAAACTTTTGCTGCATATTTGTCCTGCACCGTCCTGCTCCCCCCCCCCCCTCACATACAGTTTTTCTGAATTGCTAAAACACTAAAACCCATTGGCTGAACAAAGTTCTCAGTTGCCTGAACTCATGTAGCTAATTGTGCAGTCTGTTGTCAATACCTTAAACCATTTCACATGGTAAAACACAATTTGCAGATCTCACATAGACTTTTCAGCAAAACTCTAAATTCATTCTCATTCTCAAAACACATTCTGCACTCTAATGCACATGTCATCCATACTGGTAAACACAAATGGCAACAATCAAATACAAATAGAGAAAACATGTAATTGACAAAACACAACCACTCAAAATTGATTTCACTTGTATATTGATTTCACCAATATAAGCCAGTTCAGAGAGCAAACAGGTTGTTGAAGGTGGGAAAATATTGCTTGTGATGTCGACGAAGTGCTCTGGCCTGACCCAGCCCAAAGACAAGAAAAAGCACATTGATCACATGTTTACTCCTTAGATTTTTGTCCCTTTTACTGTAGTATTGTATACTGTAGTACAGTGCATTGTAGGCTGTATACTGTAAAATGAACAAATTGTATGGCCCTGAACATTGTGCTTTCCATTTGTTACAGTAACAGTACTGACTGCTCAATAGATTTTGACTGGTTGCAGGTTCATATCAACAAAGAACAAGAGTGAGTTGTGAGTAGTGAGATGCAGGGTACAGTACTGTATAGGGATACAAGGAGGAGAAAGAACAAAAAAAATAGCAAAGAGCAAAGCAGAGTAGTAATTTCTGATACATTTTGAGCTACTATGATAGAACATGTTGTTCTTCATCAAAAGACAATGACGGATAAATATGAAATTTGTTTTGAGATTACGTAAAAATGTACTTCTCCTTGAGAACTATATGTTTTGAACAATGTGTTTTCAATTTTTTTGTGTATTGTTTACTGACTGCTTGATAGTGTATATCATTTAGATCACTTTGTTTAGGATTTGAGAGCAGTGTTTGATTTTGAGCACAGGTAAATCTGTTTTGAGGCGAAAGCTTGATTTTGAGCACAGGTAAAACTGTTTTGAGGCGAAAGTTTCATTTTGCAAGAAGATTCAGAGGTTTTGTAAATAGTGCTTGAAGATGAGGTTTTGTGTTTACAGTTTTGAGAAAATGGGTGACTGTTTCAAGAATGTGTTTTAGCAATTGTGAAAAACTGTAAAAGGAATTAGGCATCATGCCTCCAGTTCCTGTGTCATCCACACTCCTTGATGCGGTCTGTGTTCCGGTTGAATGGGACCCTGTACACCTGTTTCATCCGCATGGCATTCCTGCGAAGAATACGGTCCAATGTAGAGAGGCTGACGGTCTGGACATTCCTGAATGTAGCATGGTCAGCCAGGATCCTAGTTTGTATTTGTCCGAGTGTGATAGAGTTGTTCCCACAAACTATATTTACAATTTCAGTCTCCTGTTCGGCTGTGAAAGTGCGTGTTCTTCCCCCACGGTGTAGTTGTCTTTCAGTCCTGCAAAATACAACTACTGTGAGCACACTGTATTCTATTGATATGCAGTATTACAGTACACAAGGCAAATAGATTTCTTACCTGTTCTCCATCCTGAAGATTCTAATGATGGCAGCAACTGAAGCGGCTGAGATTTGGTTGGACCCTCTGGCCAGACTCCCTCATGCTCAAACCATGGTTGAGCACATGGTCTACCACAGTGGCCCGAATCTCATTAGAGACGACCGTTTTCCTTCTTTCTCCTCCTTCTTCTCCTTCTCCTTCTCCTCCTCCTCCTCCTCCTCCTCCTCCTCCTCTTCATCCTTGTCCTCCTCCTCCTTGTCCTCTTCCTTGTCCTCCTCTTCCTCCTCTCACTCTCACCCATCTCCTTCTCTGGTTGTCGATCTCTTCAAAGTTCTCCATTGTTCACCAAACAAAACAGAGGCCCAAGGCCCTTTTTATGATGCAGTCCTGATTGCAAATTGCTCACCAGACCTGAGTGTTTATAGATTTGAATATTTGTGTTGTAGGTTGATGCTTTGAGATTTTACCTGAGAACACCACTGCCCCTTCCCAATTTCCCCCTTCCAACTTTGCTCATTTGCTATCACCTTCCCTCACGTGATGGAACAGTAGAGGCTGCTTCTTGAATGTGTCCACCTGTCTGGCTCATGGTCAAATGATGAACACTTCAGCCCAGGCCCTGAGGTCATAGGTCTCTGGGGCGGTCAGCTGATGTGGGGTCGTCATGGGTCTGACAACTGCTTATGACAGATGTGTCCCCTCAGAGCCGTGGCCAGAAAAAAATTGTGCAATGTCTTTCTATCGATCTCTCTCTATGTCTTTTTCTTGTGGCCCCACTCTATTTATTGACACACACTCTCTCTCAAGGATCTTCGCACACTATCTCTCTCTTTTTATCTCTCTCTCTCTCTCTCTCTCTCTCTTTCTCACTGTCTCTTTCTTTCTCTGACACCTGATGGTCTGATGGTCTGATGGTCTCCTGGTAACCATGAAATTGGATGGTGAGACAAATCTCAAGGGAGTGTATCACATCGAGGGCCGTGATGATTCTAACTCAATCCTAGCCTGCAGGGTAGACATTCCTTACCTAGAGAAAAATACCACTGGTGATGGATCCCACTGGTGAAAAATGTGCAACATCTTTACCATGCGAGAAGCCTTTGAAAAGATGCCAATGTTTCATACGTTTAATGTAAATTAATTTAGGTGTTCAACATACTGATACATTATTTAGTGTTTTGGTACGTAATGTCTTGGTCTGGCTTTCCATAGCCCTGTTTGAATTCCGACGGTGGAATTTGTACACTAAAAAGTGGACACAAAATCTCCCATAAAGAAATGTGAAATGTGTCTTGCAAAAGCGACACCTAAGCAGTAAAAATACAAATTTCAATAAACATCCTTATATTTATTTGTGTGATTTAAGTTAGTAATGATTGTAGATGCTAAAATCTAACTTTTTTACAACACCATGCCATCTTATCGGTCAAAAAATGACAAAGTAGTAACACAATTGTGTTTAAATCCTACTTATATTTCAGTTATTTTTATCCTATACAAGACCTCTAATTAATGGTTCAAATGTAGGGAATTGGGATTGAGTGAATGAGACCAATATTCTATTTGTCTTTTTAAAATTATTATTACATTTATGAAAATGTGAATCTGAATTTGGGAGTCTGGGTCTACGTCTTTAGGAGCTGGATCTGAAATGGGTCAAGATCTGGGTCTCAGATTCTACTCCAGCCATGGTGGCCACAGAAACAGAGGACTGTCTCTCCTGTCATCTCTTCTGGATAATCAAAGATGGAGAGGCAATTAAATGCAATTGTCTCTTTGAGGACCATGATGGCTTTGAAGAACCTTCCGGAATGTTTATTGAGGAGACAAGTGACTCAACATGCGTTATAGCACTAATGGTACCTGACTGTCTAATATAAATGCTTAGAAACTTGGGCCCTTCACTGCAAAAGAAAATGTAACCTTGAAGATTGCCTGCCATTTGTCTTCTCTTTGGATTTAAACATCGGGAACAATAGAGCAATAATCCAAGGACCGTCACCGTCCTTATTCACTTCCATCGTTAATGAATGCACCAATTGTACTCCCTCAAAGACCGACCTCTTCAAGCAAAGATACCTGAATCATACACTAACTGCTTGGAGAGGCGTTATGCCACGTCCATTCTCCACATAAAATGAATGCCCTTATTGTCAACACAACCTAACCTATGGTGCTTTGGTCATTCTGAACACACCACAGAGTGGTTTTCTTAATCGGTTAACGAGAGGCTTTGCTTGTTAGCTCATCTGTACTCTTCGCTCTTCCCCCTGCCTTTCCAGGCATCCTTAATGAAACAGAATTAACTCTGTTGGTTTTAATTACCGAGACAGGGGTGGCGTGAAGGCCAGAGGACTGAGTGAGCGCACACAGGGGAGGGGGATGTTCAATTTCAGGGCAACTCTGGCTACAGGAGTTGGGACATCCATCTGACACGCCCTAAATAACATCCTTTAAATTGGAAAAGGTTTTGGGGTCCCTTGCCTTTAAGTAGCCTTAGTGAGATTGGAGTGTATCAGTGTTGTTCCCAGAATGAAAACACTGATATCAGCTCATCTTCCTCTGACAAGGCACAGCCAGATGACCACCTACGGGAACACAGGAAAGGAGTCTATTTCCAGCTAGATCTGTCCGGATTAGTGCTCATCAGGGGAGTAATGACAAAAGGTGTTAACTTACTGATGATGGCCCCAAAAGACTATGGAACAAAGACATTGTAACAGTTCCACTCTGTCCAATGTGATTGGTAGACGATAGAGATCGATAGATAGATTTTGTAAATAGATAGAGGAATCGTGGCTCAAAACTTTATTAGCAAGATTTGCCAGTAACTCGTTTGTGTCTTGATACGGGCGGTGAATTAAATCAAATGAAAATATTGGCTGATTTAGTTTCAAATAGCCGACACTTGAGATGTAATTTGAATGAAAGGAAAAGCAATGTTGACCAGGCTGTTACTGTGCTGCATAGTAAATTGAATTTCCTCTGCTAATTCCACCCAAAACTGGAATTATACATGTCACTGTTACCCATATAGTACTATATACAGTACTTACCTGATTAGAATACAATTTATTTTGACTGGGCTTGGACTCAGTGATGGAAAGGAGATAGAGAGAGGAATGGGATTGGGAGGCGGAGGAAACTTATCTGCGTGGGTCAGGGGGGAAGAGAGAAAGAAAGAGAGAGAAATATTAGGTGCCAAGACCATGTCAGACTTGTCACAGTGAACGTTGCTAGCCAGGAGAAATGTAACTTGTGAACGTACCAAGACGTCTGAGATTATTTATGGGTTAGTAAATCCACCTATCTTCAGGCATGGGATTCGGAGTGAACAACATCTTTGCATGTCTCACACACACACACACACACACACACACACACACACACACACACACACACACACACACACACACACAGTAAACAAAAACAATACAACATTCAAAAACACACATTCACTTATGGCACATACGGTACACATACGGTACACATGCATGAACAAGCATTCAAGCCTACCACACACGCCCACAGCAGTGCAGTAGTCTCTGACGGAAAGGGAATGTTATCAAGTGCACAGCAGAACAGCCCCAGAAGCCCCTGTTTCCTATGTAATTCTGGCACTTAGAGTAGTGACTCTATTACACAAGTTAGCAAATCCATCCACACTGCATTAAGGTATCATCTATTTAAATTGGCTTGCAATACATGCACTTTACATTGAAAGGGCTGGAGGACTAACGTTGTCAGTCTTTAGAGTTAACACTTTGTCAAAACGAGAGGACCTGTCTTTTCATGTCTGCTTATCCTTGATGAGATTAGAGCAACGTAGGGCCCTCCAAGCACGCCTGTGTCAGGCCTCGGCCATGGAGGTGATGTCTGTTGATGGAGCTAGCCTGTGGCTAGCCAGTCAGTGAATTTCAGCTAGAAGAGGCCCGTTGCTTTTTCTTGCCCTTTACCAAGCCAACATATCCTCCCACCCAATGTCTAGCTCCGTAGCCCCTCCCCCCCCTGCGGTGACAAAGGACAATGGTATCTGATGAAATCGATGAGGTGATTCACTTCCGGCTAAACATGTGTCCAGGGCAGGAAGAAGGAGGAGTGGTGGAGAGGAGGTCTGGGTGAGAGAGGAGGAGAGAGAGACAAGTCGGCAAAGGAAAGGAGGGAGCAGGGTAACACACCAAGCAGTCTTTCATTTGGCTGGCTGCCAAGAGCACTTCAGACCCCTGAACTCATGTTGCTCACAGGGGGTGAAAATGCCACTATTTTCTTGCTCTAGTCGATCCGTATTGCCTCTCTCGTCTCATGCTCTTAGACAGTGTCCAGCTGGTAATATCTTTCTAGCTATTTCCAGCTTTCAGATTACATTGTTGAATCACTTGCTAATGTTGCCAGTCAGTCGGATGTAGGATGGCACAAAAAGCCTTGTCACCCCGCATGTGTGTCATGTGCACAACAATAATGGCAAATAAAAGATTCCACCGGGAATCCATCTTCATACAAACTGTGGATCGCCATGACCACCCACACAGTCAAATAGCGATCCAGTGATTCCTGCTCAATAGGCTTGGTGGGCTGCTAGCATTACTGGGTTGGAGATGAGAGAGGAGGGAGGGACAGAAATGGAGGTAGGGAGTTGGATGAGATAGTTCTTGCCTTGTCTCTATTACCTCCAAACAGAGTCCTGAAACTGGCACACTGCCATTTGGGGATATGTGAAGGATTTATACCTTGTGCTGTGTCACTCTGGACCACAAACTTTAATTATGTTTTGTTCAGCCTCCCACAACTCTAAGCCCAAAATCCTTGTGGTGCTCGATTCATGTTTTCCTTTAGAATGATCATGATTTTTTTTAGATGGCATGGTAAAACATCTTCAGTAGTGTCATATTCCGGCTGAGCTGGACATGTTTCCTGAAAGAAGCTCCCTGGTGAGACCAGGGTGTCAGCGCAGGGTTTAAGGTTCAGACAGACAGACATGTATCGACTTGTCTCTCCACCTGCCGTAGGAACCTGGCAACCCTGGCCAGAAGGAAGGACTGACACCGTCCATCTGTTGGCTGGCTAAACAGACAGCCCCCAGGGGTGCGACTGATTTAAAGGTTGTTGTTCAAGCTCTCTGATACTTGTCTTTGACCACTGGGATCTCAGTTTCAAAGCAAGCTTTTTTTGTTTGTATACCTGGGAGAGCTGTATCCCGTTTAGCTTTGTTTGGTCTCTTTTTTTGTTTGCATTATAGTCACATTCTGGTCTTTTAGATAGTTTTACCTCAATTATTCTTACATATAGTATTGAACAGAAAATTCATGTTGGATTTCTGCATTCAAAATCTTTTTATAGGACATTTTGAAAATCAGTAGGACCCAGTGACATCCAAACGTATTGAAAACAATGAAAAGATGACATAGTCGTGGCCATAAGTTTTGGCAGTGACAAATGTTGTGTTTTTCATAGATGGATAGTTTGCTCGTTCAGTATTTGTGGATTTTTACTGGAAAATAATAGTACACATTTCATAGGTTTTAAAAGCTTTAATTGGTGAAAATGTTAAATATATTTACATTTATTCATTTAGCAGACGCTTTTATCCAAAGCGACTTCCAAGAGAGAGTTTTACAAAAGTGCATAGGTCAATGATCATAAACAACGAGATAGCCCCAAAAACATTGCGGGTAACCAAAACATGAAACATGATACATTGTGAAAAGCAAATATGTGCCAATAGGAAGAAACATAAGTGCATGTAGTTAAACAAATTACAAATTAAACAACATGAACCTCAAAAGTGCGAGAGTGTACCTGTAGAAAAGTAAGCAACAATAATATAATTTACAGCGGGTAAAAGTAGTTAACTAACGAACAAGTGCAACAAGTCACTCAATAAGTGCCATTGTGTTCCTGGAGGAAATAACCTAACATCGGATCCAACAAATCTTTCTTAAGTACCGTTGTACTCCCGGAACAAGTGCGTCTTTAGCCTTTTCTTGAAAGTGGGGAGACAGTCAGGGCCCTATCTTGCACCCAGCGCAATTGACTTTGTCAACGACGCAAGTATCATTCCTAGTTTGCACTCGATGCAAAGCGGACATTTCCCACCACAGACGCATGTCGGTAAATTAGGGAATGACCTTGCGTTCCCGGGTACGGTGTTCATTTTAGGACATCCTCAGATCCCAGACTCAATTCTCATTCTCAAACGAAAAGGCGTCAGGTCTCAGACCAAAAGTCAGCAGACTCAGGCGAAAAGGCTTCAGTCTCAGAAAAACCTTTGTCATTCCCAGACAAAACGCTGTCAAACCAAACGGCATCAGAAAAACCTCTTTCATTCTCAGGCAAAACGCCGTCAAACCAAACGGCGTCAGAAAAACCTTTGTCATTCTCAGGCAAAACGCCGTCAAACCAAACGGCGTCAGAAAAACCTCTAGCGTGGCAAATCCGCCGTTATTTACATTTATGCATTTAGCAGACGCTTTTATCGAAAGCGACTTCCAAGAGAGAGCTTTACAAAAGAGCATAGATCACTGATCATAACAACAAGATAGCCCCAAACATTGCGAGCAGCCAAAACATGAAGTATACATTGTGGAAAACCAAATAAGTGCCAAAGGGAAGAACCATAAGAGCATGCAGTTAAACAAGTTACAATTGAACAACATGAAACTCCCCACAAGAGTGCAAGAGTGTACCTGTAGAAAAAAACAATCAACAGTAAAATATTTCACAGCGAGTACAATAATTTGAAACCGTTACAACTAACCAACAAGAGCAACAAGTCTCACAATACGAGTCATTGTGATCCTGGAGGGAACATCAGGTCCAGCCAAGCATTCCTAAGTGCCGTTGTACTCCCGGAACAAGTGCGTCTTGAGCCTTTTCTTGAAGGTGGGGAGACAGTCAGTGTCCCTGATGGAGGTGGGGAGTTGATTCCACCATTGGGGGGCCAGACAGGAGAAGAGCTTGTGTTGGGACCGGGCGCTCTTGAGCGGTGGGACCACCAGACGGTTGTCAGAAGAAGACCGTAGGTGGCGCGGGGGGGGGGGGGGGGGGGGTGTAAGGCTGGAGGAGAGACTTGATGTAGTCGGGTGCAGTCCCGTTCACCTCTTGGAAGGTCAGTACCAGAGTCTTGAATCTGATACGGGCCGTGATGGGAAGTCAGTGGAGGGAGATGAGGAGTGGGGTAACATGGGAGCGTCAGGGTAGATTGAAGACCAGACGGGCCGCCGCATTCTGAATCCTCCCAGCAGCTGGGTGGAATGCTCAGACAGGTATCTCCTGATCTTCCGGATGTTGTAGAGGGTGAATCTACACGACCGGGAGACCGCAGCAATGTGGGCTGTGAGGGAGAGCTCGTCATCCATGGTCACCCCAAGGTTCCTGGCAGAGGATGAAGGGGTCACCGTCGCTGATCCCAGGGTGATTGAGAGATCGTGGGAGATGGAGGGTTTGGCCGGGATGATGGGGAGTTCTGTTTTGGCGAGGTTCAGCTGGAGGTGGTGCTCGGTCATCCAGGTGGAGATGTCTGTGAGGCAGGCCTCGATCCTAGCTGAGATCCCCGGATCAGTCGGGGGGAACGACAGGTACAGCTGTGTGTCGTCAGCATAGCAGTGGTAGGAGAAGCCATGGGAGGTGATGATTGGTCCAAGCGAGGTGGTGTAGAGGGAGAAGAGGAGGGGTCCAAGGACGGATCCCTGTGGGACACCAGTGGAGAGCTGGCGGGGGCCTGACACTTTGCCTCCCCAGGAGGCAATCCGCCATGGAACAAGTGCGCCTGCTCTTAAAGGGTGCTCTTAAAGGTGCTCTTAAAGGTTCTTAAAGGGCTCTTAAAGGGTGCTCTTAAAGGTTATAATATCAATCCGCCATGGAACAAGCGCGCCTGCTCTTAAAGGGAATGTGAGATGACGCTCTGATTGGTTTATTGCACGCCCAAACCACACCCATTAGTAATGTAGCTACTTCAGACCAACCCATTTTAGATTTGCGCCAGACGCAAATTCATTTATCCCGCCGGTATAATAGCAACAGCGCCGGAGTCCCGCCCACAAAGTTACCTGCACTTTGCGTTTGGATACTTGCGTTTCAGATAGTTAAAATAGGGCCCTCAGTGTCTCTGATGGAGGTGGGGAGATGATTCCACAATTGGGGGGCCAGACAGGAGAAGAGCTTGGTTTGGGAGCGGGCGCTCTTGAGAGGTGGGACCACCAGATGGTTGTCAGAAGAAGACCGAAGGTGGGGGGTGGGGGTGTAAGGCTGGAGGAGAGACTGGATGTAGGCAGGTGCAGTCCCGTTCACCGCTCGGAAGGTCAGTACCAGGGTCTTGAATCTGATACGGGCTGTGATGGGTAGCCAGTGAAGGGAGATGAGGAGCAGGGTGACATGGGAGTGTCTGGGTAAGTTGAAGACCAGGCGGGTCTTCAAATAGTCCCCTGTTTTACAGCAATCAATATATACATATGCCATGTTTTATATATGAGTGTAAAGCTGTCTTTCAAAATACCAGCACTAAAATCAGTTTTCCTTATATCCTGGGGAAATGGTGACAGTCAAATAAAAACGGCGCTTTTTGTCGTTCTGTTGAAATGTAGACCTACACCAGCAAACATAAAATGTGATTGTGAGGCAAAGACTTGTGACAATCTAGAAACGTTGCATTTTCTAGTGTGCTATTTAAACACATTAGCCTCACCAGCACATTTCCATTTCAAAGCCAACACCATACACACACCCCATTTCATATCAGCCTTCTCCAGAAACCTTTAACGATTAATGCTTTATTCAGGGTGTTTAGCGTTTAGATTAGTGGACCATTTGGAGGTGTGACCAAACCAATGACCTTGTGTCCCTGGCGTGGTCGCCACCAAGGGAGGCCAGGAGGACTGGCGAATTAGATTAAAGAATTGACCATATCGCTACAGGAAATTACACACTATTATGCCAACACTTTAATAAAGGCTGTAAGTATTTATCATTGAATGAAGCAGCGTATGACTGAGAGAAGAAGAGAGAGACGAGAAAATAAATAAAGAGAGAGAGAGAGCAATAACAGAGAGAGAGAGAGAGAGAGAGAGAGAGAGAGAGAGAGAGAGAGAGAGAGAGAGAGAGAGAGAGAGAGAGAGAGAGAGAGAGAGAGAGATGAGGGACTGCAGAAGAAGGTCAGAAGTCTGAACATAATAGTTTTTATCTGCCTCTCAGCAGCCGGTTAAAGAAGATGTTTAAGGAAGTAATCAAGGAAAAGCAAACAGAGATTAAATAGACAAGTTGACGAGGGAGATATCCAGCCATTTATATTCAGTTTCTGCAGAGCAAAGGGGAGAGGGATGTTAAACTGTTGGAGGGGAGGAGAAGGGATGGAAGCATGGGAAAGTAGGGGTGTGGAGTGGGGACAAGAGGGGGGAGCGTTGTGGTTTGGGTGGAGGTATCTAGAGAGGATCAGCAGGAGAACTGTGGTTTACATTTCTAGACTAAGATGAAGTGGACCCTCTTAACCACAAGGACAACAGCCGTACATGTCATATGGCTATCTTGTTTAAACAGGGAGTACAGTTTATTTGTAAGCTGTAATCAATCAGCTATTTACGCCAACAGTCCCTAAATTAGACCATCTTTGTCTGTTTGGTGGAAAGGATAGTGAAAGGATTGATTGTCATTGATTTCTCAGCTCTAGATGGCTGCTTGATTGTGTGAGTTTGTCAATGGTAAAGCGCAGCCTAGCCTGGTGCAATAACCTACAGAGAACACTATTAGAAGCCATTGCTACCAACTGCAATTACCCAGCTCTCCTCTGCAAGCCTACTAGTTATGTCTCCCAGGACACACTGTAGGTATGAATCTCTCTTCAATTGAGGTGTAAAATGACCATTATCGCAACTATACCACTGATTATAAATTGCACAAGTAATAGCTATGAAAGGCTCAGAATCCTGAGGGAGGGAGTGGTATAAACGGAGGTTAAAGGAGGGAGAGGGAAAGAAATAGAGCTATTGGGCTGCTATAATTTTATTGAGTACTTTTGGAAAGTAAGTTTCACTCTGTAAATTTGGGGTGAGAAAGCATTAAAATTCAGCATTAAAATGCTGAATTTTGCCCTTTTGATGAGTGACATCTTTTTGTTTAATGATTACAGGAACAAAAGAGAACACTCAGAGGAATGAGAAAGAAAAGCAATTTATTCAGTTAAATCTGTCATGAAATAGATGATCTTGCGTAAATAATTATCTGACATCCAGGTTTTTCTCCTTTGCTGCTGTTCACCAAATGAGCCTGCTTTGTATTGTGTAAAATGTAACAAGACAGTGTTGGATATACAGTGCATCTGGAAAGTATTCACAGCGCTTCACTTTTACGTGTTACAGTCCTATTCCAAAATGGATTCAATTAATTTTTCCCCTCAAACTTCTACACACAATACCCCATAATGACAAAGTGAAAAACGTTTGCTTAATCTTTTGGTAACACTTTACAATAAGGGTGCATTAATTAGCGTTCATTAATGCTTTAACTAATGCATGAGTTCAGTTTTCATCTTTTTCTATGGCTCTGTGGTAACTGTATTCATACTGTTTCATGTTGCCGGCTATTTAATTTTCGTTTGGGCCCATGGGTTGTACAGTGTTGAAATTATATGTCATGTGTATTTGAACCTTGATAACTGAATGACGGAATTGGTTTTCTAAGTAAATGATTTGTTTCTTTTAAACAGTTGTGTGTACTGATTTTGCATAGCTTTAGTTAAATAAGAAGCCCCTTCTAGATTATTTTAAGAATTCAGGTTAGCCACCTCTCATGATAGCCTAACCTGGCTAGAGAGGTGCTACATGACTATTAGATATATTTGGCTCACAGTATCTTAAATTATCTTCAATATGTAATATGACATTTCAGATTTAATTATTGCAGCTTGGCACATTTAATCTCTACAGAATGATATGTGATACAGTGTTAAATTGAATGTCTGTTGACTCAACAGCATTATTTTGTGACATAATTAAATGTGACTGAGGTGTGATTAGAATCCTGGTTTCCCACATAAAATATTTCACCACACCTTTCAGCAAAAGCCTTGGTTTGCTTCTGTTTGTCGTGTCAGATAAGCTACAAACACGCAGAACCAGCTATGCAACACAGACACAAAATCGGTCAACAAATAGCGTTGTTAGGCCTCCTGACATGGGAAATCAAACTGGTGCTAATCCATGGGTAGTCAAAGGAATTGTTTCTGAAAGGTAACAGCAAAAAGGGATCCATGTAAGAGACAGTGATCTATAGTGCAGTTTTTCTAACAGGGTGCATGAGTTTGTGTGTGTCTATGTGGGGGTGGGGTGACCCAGATCAGTAGAAAAAGACAATAGATTAAAGATACCAGTATCCCCTATGTAACCTACTGAGCTCATTACCCATGGTCAATCTGTTTGGGGAAAACACACACACATGAACACAGTGTACACTCATTGTGGTGTCTATTTGCTTCAGTGAGCTAAAATATTGGAGCGGCCTTGGGTAAGCCTTGCATTGAGGCAGCTACCGTCTCTGTGATGACCTGCAGAGGTATGGGAGAGAACAGCTCAACTGGAGCTCTCTGACATTCTTGTTTTGAACTTTTCTGAAAGTCCACAGTATGAATAAACCATCTGGTATCTGCTAACAGAGAGACAACTTCCTGACCGAAGACATCTCTCTCCACAGTTGTGTGCGTGTGGGTTTGTGCATGAGCGTTGTGTGTGTCTTTCAGAATGAGCCTTCCTACCATAACTCCTATAGTTATAAACAAACTTTCAATTATTCAGTGAGACAATGACTGGTAAAACCTGACCTCTGTCAAATGAAACTAGTGAGGTTTACTGCATTCCCTCCCAGCCCTCCCCGGAGCATCTCATGCATTCTTAACACGCACACACACACTAAGGGCCCTATCTTGCACCCAGCGCAATTGACTTTGTCAACGACGCAAGTATCATTCCTAGTTTGCACTCGACGCAAAGCGGACTTTTCCCTTCACAGACACACGGCGGTAAATTAGGGAATGACCTTGCGCTCCCGGGGGCGGTTCAGCGAAAAAAGGAGGCGTGTTCCGGCGCAAACGTTCCCTGGTGCTATTTTGCAGTTTCCAAAAAACAATTCCACCACAGACCAGGAAAAACGTAGTCTAAAGTCAATGGCGCATTATTCAGGTGTTATTTTAAGGGCTCAAGCTTGGCCCGTGCATACTGCTGGCGAGGCCAGGGTCTTCTTCCTGCGACGCTACATAGTTTTGATTTATTGTATGGCTGTGTTACATTTCTTTCATGTCAATGATTAAAAAGATATTCATGAGAAATCTGTGTGTGAACTTGATTTGTAACAATTGTGGCAATTTCCTCCCATGCCTGTTTAACCGAAGCTAATTTGGGTGGGTTTCTTCTCCCATCCTAGCCTGGTCCTAACCAGACTCTCGTACATTTCATTTGTACAGAGAGTCTGGCCTCGCTCCATTGACAAGCGTTGACTTCCTTGTAGGCGTACAACAGTACTCTGTTGAAGTTTAAAACTATTGGATCTGCCCAGAGCCACTCTGATCTGCCATAACCAATCGCTAGCGTTCGCCTTAGCCAATTCCTTCACCACTACTGTAACAGAGCTAGCTGCCGTAGCTGGAAAATCAAACTGTTCCCGAAACCCCGTGGGGAGGAGGGCCACAACATCATGGCCACCAACAAAACTCAGAAAAACTTGTTCTTGCTCTGGCTTTAGCTTATGGATATTCGGCATCGTTGCCACAACCGACCGAATGGCTTCGCTTGCATCTTTCTCCGCCGCCATTACGGAACTACAACACAAACTCGCACGACAGCCACTCCCTCTGTTCACTGATTGGCCGGTAGAAAATTAACCGGAGATATCTGACTTACTTACCTCATGGCCAGACCTAGTACAGAAGCAAAATCAAAACTGAGCGGAAGTACGTAGGAGGGCAGAGCCAGGCTACTCCCATCCCAGTCAGGATCAGAATTTGGTTTATTCGCCATGTAGACTATATGTTACACAAACACGGAATTTACTGTGGCAGGAAGGTGCAAACAATAAACATATACGGGTCTTAAATTAAGATAAAAAGTACAATGGTTAAACTAATTCTAAGAATAAACAGTTTAAAAATATAACAATTTAAAAAATACAATATATTTAAAAATAAGAATTTGAATGAGCAGCATGAGTGGGCAACTTAGTGCAATGAGAAAACTGCTCTGCCTTTCCTATACAATGTCACTTTTCTATCTTTTACGGCCATGACGAGAACGTCTGTCTCCTCGGCTTTGAACCGCTCCTGGCGTGCGCCTGGAAAATCCGCCGTTATAATAGCAATCAGCCATGGAACAAGTGCGCCTGCTCTTAAAGGAAATGTGATGACGCTCTGATTGGTTTATTGCACATTACGCCCAAACCACACCCATTAGTGTGTGTGGTTAATGTAGCTACTTCAGACCAACCCATTTTAGATTTGCGCCAGGCGCAAAGTCATTTATCCCACCGGTATAATAGCAACAGCGCCGGAGTCCCGCCCACAAAGTTACTTGCGCTTAGCGTTTTGATACTTGCGTTTCAGATCGTTAAAATAGGGCCCTAACACTGATCTTCATAAATATTAATATTCTGTGACATTTCATGTCTATTTAAATTACTCTATTAAGAACAGTGTTTCGGCTGTCCTAACGTATAGGGGGGCAGGGAGAGAATCATGTCAAAAGCCTGTTCTATAGATGATGATAGAGTAGGATTGGCATCATATTGTTAAGACTCTGCAGTGGCTCTCCTGTCTCAGAGCCTTCTTCAGTGGTACTGTGACAAGTGACAATAATGACATTTGGATACATGGTTCTGATGTTTGAGAGTCCTCCTCTGTATCACCAGGTTGAGAGCTCATCTTGTCAATCACACAAATCACTCCAGACCAGGGGTCTCCCACCCTGTTCTTGGAGATCTACTGCCTGTAGATAATTCACTCCAACACTTATCTAGCACAACTAATTCTAATGATTAGCTGGTTGATCAGGTAACTAGTGTTGAATACTGTGGTTGGAGCAAAAACCAACAGGCAGGTAGCTCTCCAGGGGCCGTTTTTTTTTCAAAAGTTTTAATCTGGATCAAACTGATCCAGATTTGGAAATCTCTTTCTGCTATCCAGGATCACATAATCCATTTTATTTTTATGCTGGTTTTTCAAAGCAATGTGGGATTGGATTACGCTGATCCGGATTCAAACTTTTCAGGATTACCAAATCTGGATTACCTGTGGTCTAAATGGGACTATCACAATTTAGCTATGTAAAGAACAACAGGTAGAATAGTGTGGGGTCACTCCAATATGCTTTATTTGAACAGAAAATAGGACTGAACGGAACAGCAAACAAACAATATAAACACCCCCCTCCATTATCCATTTCTTGGAAACAGGCAGTCCACTCATCTGAGCCCTACAACCAATAAATAAATACATACTTTCCTCACAAATACATTATGGATGTTTCGAACAGGTTTCAAACAAAACAAAGGCTTAAATGTCCAATACTTAACAAAATAAATTACTTTTTAGTTCTTGTTATGAGTAGTTCTTTTTATGAGTTCTCCTTCATCATCATCATCATCATCGTCTGCTGTGGAGAGACCAGCTTGTCCAAGCTTGGCCTTTAGGAGGCGGATCTCAAGTCTGGTCTTGGTTTGCTGCAGTCGGGCAAGAACAAGCTGTTCCTCTGCTAGATGGATCTGTACTTCTGCCCTTTCAGTCTCTTTTTGCAGAAGTACCTTATAGGCATCATCTTTCTTTGGGTGCTTTGAGCCTCTCTCTGGGGGTCCTGTGGGAACTAGGCCTTCTGGCTCCACCTGTGATTGACCTTCTCTGCAACATCTTGGATCCCATGCAGAGCTTCCGACTTTCCACCTCCAATAATATCAAGGACTATGTCTGTGTATTCACCCCTCTTATATGGGTTGTTGCCTGTTTGGCTGTTCTTGGCTTCAGCGTGGTCTTTTGTTGCCCTGGCCTTAAGATTCTTCCACCAAAATCTTAGTTGCTCTGTTGTCTTCTTCTGGCCAAACCCCATGGCATTCACATGTTGTGTGATTCCAGCCCAAATTTCCTTCTTAATTTTACTGCTCACTTCACCACCCTTGGCAGAACTAAAAGATCCTACCAATGACCTATAATGGCACCTAACACCCTCCAGTAGGGCGTGGGTTACAGCAGCAGAGAAATTCGGGCTTTTTGAGTCCATGGTTCCACCGCTTTGATGTAGCAAGCATCATTTTATAGGCCTTGGGTATGATTCCATTAATTGAACACAAGCCAAAGCAATTAAGCTAACAGGTGTGTTTGGGAATACCAATTTACACAGCCATATGTATATCCAGCCTTTCTCAGAGGACTCAGAGAGAAGGTCAGGCAGTGACATGGCAGGTGTTGTCCATCTCCACCACTGGAGAAGATACCGTCAAAGGGTGTATGTTGAGCATATAGATCCACTGCAGAAATATACCAATGAGGAGCTGTATGCTCGGTTTCGCTTCGGAAGACCTGATTTTCAGTATATTGTGGACCTTCTCAGGCCCAACCTCCAACGCAGAACCCAAAGGAGTCATGGTCTGTCTGTTGCTCTTCGCTTCTATTCGTGTGGGACTTTCTACCAAGTTGTGGGTGACTACATGGGTGTGGAAAAATCAACAGTTTGTGATGTTCTGAAAAGTGTGTCAACTGCATTGGCCAGCCTGATTAATGAATTTGTTTCATTTCCGAAGGATGACCAGATCATCCAGGCCAAGCAGAATTTGTTCTTTTGGGGAATATGCCCAATACTATTGGAGCAATCGACTGCACCCATGTGCACATACAAGCACCTCATGAGAATGAGTGGGAGTTTGTAAACCGAAAGGGGAGACACAGCATCAACGTTCAACTTGTGGGCAACGCTGAGCTCCTCATCACAAACTGCGTTGTGAAGTGGCCTGGGTCTGTCCATGATGCGCGCATCCTGAGGGAGAGCGCTCTATATAGAGAGCTCCAAACCAACCAACCAAATGGTATCATATTAGGAGACAGTGCCTACCCTCTTCTACCATGGCTGATAACCCCTTTTCTGGCTGCAAACACGCCTGAGCAGGCACGCTTCAACACTGCTCATTGCAAAACAAGATGCACCATTGAGCGCTTACATGGAGTTCTGAAGAGGCGCTTTGCATGCCTTAACTACTTGAGAGTGGAACCACAGAAAGCATGCAACATAATACTTGCTTGCATTGTCCTACACAACATCGCGACCAGGAGCAAAGTCCCTCTCTGTGATGACGTCTCTGATGCACCTGAGCCCATTGGAGACACTGACCAACCTCCGGCATTCTGTCAGAATGAGGGCCCGACTGGACGACCAATAAGAGATGCAATTGTTAGACACTATTTTTGATAAGTCCATGACTGATGATTGTGTCAGTGTGGTTAATGTTTAATGAACAAAGACAGAATTTATTATTTGAGTTCAATATTGACAGCTGTTTGGGGGATTATTTTATGGGGCTGAAATATTTATAATTTATAATTTGCTGTACTGAAAGGTTGCTAGCCTACATAGCCTACCTACTTTATTTACTTCCTGTTGAACAATTCAAGTGAAATTGATGAATAAATATAAATACTGTAAAATGCATGATATAAATGTTGTATTATTTAACTAACCAATTTTAGTTACCTAGTTTTATTACTGATATCCACCATGAATCCACCCTCCTGCTGGGATCAGTTTAATCCTGATTTTTGGGATCAAAATGATCCCAATCCTACCAAAAGGTTTTGAAAAACCCAAACTCAAGGTTTGATCCGGATCAACAACAAGATTAGATTACGTGATCCAATCCAATTTCTGAATCCTTTTTTTCTTTTGAAATACCCATTTTCAAGATTTGATCCAATCCGATAGCCGTAATCCGTTCAGATTACTTTTGAAAAACCGGCCCCAGGTTCTCAACCCTGGTGCTTAGGGACCCTCCTGTCCTGCATGTTTTAGATGTTTCCTCTTCCAACACACCCAATTCAAATTAATGGGGCGTTATCTAGCTTAGAAGAAACCTCGTAACGAGCCATTCATTTGAATCGGGTGTGTTAGAAAAAGGGAAACATCTAAAACATGCAGGACATAGGGGTCCCTGAGGACCAAGGTTGAGAACCACTGGTTCTCAACCTTGGTTCAACCAAACCCACTTCTGGATTCCAGATTCCAGGGCTGAAGAGATACAACACATCACATCTCTGATCAATCTGCGAGGCATCTGACTCTTGTTATCAGTCAACATAGCGCAATGTACTCAGTCAGCCAGCTGGATGAACAGCCAAGTGATATTGCCAGAATGTGTTTTTAATAGTTAATAGAGTTTTCCCCGGGAACTGCTGTATGCATTTCTGCTCAAGCTGAAACAAAGTCTGCTCTTTTATCACGCAGGACACGTTGGGAAAAATCACGAACAACCCGCATCAGATTGATGTCTGATATAAATTGCTTTGGCTGATGTGTTTGGAAAGGTTATTTTATGAGTACTGAATGCCACTGGGTGCTTTTTCGCATGCCGTGCGAGGGGCCTGACCTGGCTCTTCCATCTGTCGCTGCTTCCGTCTTGTATCGTTGAGATTCACACGCTCTCTTACGCACCGCGAGCCACCACTTACTGTATGTCACTTGCGTCGCCTTATCACTTCATGTGAGTGGACAGGATGAGGTGTTGGCGAGCCTTAGTCTATATGGATTCAGCTGGGATTCCCAGAGCCACTCATGCACAGTCAAACACAGATGACATCCTGTAAGGACATCTGAAGTGTGCAGCAGAGGAGAAGTGGAGAGAAGGAGGAGAGGAGAAGAAAGGGCATACATTAAACACCATGTATGAAAGTCTCTGCTGAATTCTGGACTGAGATGCCACAAAGACGAACATGGAGACGAACAGACAAGACAGACAGTAATTGACAGATTGAACGGACAGAGACTAACAACTTGTGACATGGGTCCTGTCTGTGTAAGACCAGTTCTACAGAAAGACAGCTCCTATCATAATAGTCAGAGGTGTCAGAACCAGGCCTTGGCCACCATATATCACACACTCAATACGCTGGGTCTCAGCGGGAGACAGAGAACTTTCAAGTTGCAAGCCATCAACACACTAACTTCTGCTCAAATGATTCCATGTAACATAGTAGCCTGGTCACCCTGGAGAACCAGTTCACCACGAAATAATTCTCAAATTGAGTTCATCACAGTATGCTGGCCAACTTGTGTTCTGATCCTCTTTGGGCAGCTGTGATGTCGCCCAACAAGGTCTCATCGAAAGCATGTCTCTTGTCTCAATAAAATATAATGTAAATGCCTTTCCATTAGATTCCATTAGAACATGCCAGAGGTAGGTGCCAATTAGACTCAGAGGTGTCGCTGGGTTAAGCTACAAGACCTGTTGATTCTGGATTCATGTAGTGAGCCAGCCAGAGGACCCACATCAGCCAGAAAAGATTGTCCTGTAATTGGTTAAAAACATGGCTTTATGGAGGTGAGCAGCCTAGTGCTAAAATTTCATCAGCACCTCAGATACTGGCAAAGCTGTAGATCGTAGGTTTCATGTTAAAAGTATCCTCATCCGCATCTGTAGCATTTTAGTCAGAGAAAGTCATACAGCTAATGTAGGAGCCATTATTGTGCACTTATGGGTTAATGGGGCTTGTTTCATTTGGGTGTGGTTTGTGGTGGCTGGGTTATATAGGGCCACATGCACCATTTGACGGGAGGCCAGGGTGACGGGAGGTCATACTGTTTTTACCGCTTTTATATTTAATAAACGGGAACACCCCAAACGAACGCAATTCCGTCTGGACATTGGTTCTGTACACAGCGCGTCATGAACTGGATCCCCCGCACCCAGAAGCGACTACAGAACTGGGTGGTCGCTACAGCTAATTTTCCAGAGATTGCACTGCTAGCCAGTCTCTATTCCATTGTTGGCTCTTATCTGCTTGAATAACGAGGCATCCTTCTACCTTGGTGTCTTACTGTAGCTTAATCATTTGTTCTCTTAAAAAAATATTTGAGAGAAAATGGAATACTGAAACCTATAATGTTTATTGTTAATGTGCATAGTTAATAATGTATGGATGCATTATCCTTTCAAATCACATTGCATTAACTCAATGAACACCCTAACTATGATGAATACAACTTCAACTTTTTGAAGTTTGAGTAGAAAGAGAATCCCACCTAGTAGATTTAACCTGACACATCACAACAACATAGGGATGGTGTTGACTACCAAAAGCATGATATTATGGAATTTTCACATGCTTTTTCACGCTACATAATGATATGCCTGATTACATGTGGTAACTACAATGAGTTATTTGTGCACCTGCAGTGCAGCTCAAACATCTCTGGCTAGTCATCAACAGCACAGGCTGTCAGTATATCTTAGTTTTATGGCCCAACAACATCTTCAAATCTTCATCTAAATTCCCCATAGATGAGCATTGTAAGAAATAAAAACACAAGAATATCAAAGACGCTGTGTCGTTGACATCAACGGTTGGAGTTATTGTGTAAGCACATGCCATTTTCAAGACTTCAAGACGTTTCCCAGAGTGAAACGGATGGGATGACACACAAGGGTGTCTCAACTCAGCCAAATCCTCCCTGATCCTACCTCAGAGCATGAGCTTTACCGGGACTAGCTTGTTTGTCAAGCAGGAGAGTTCTCCTGAGGTCTGGATCTCAGGGAAGCTGTTAACGAAACATGCTTCTTCATCTCCCTGTCATTCCTCCAGCCCTGGAGCAGGACAATCTATGGAATTCCATTTACAGCAGAGATCCATCCATCCATAGATTAAGGGGGACATGTTGCCTTTCAAGGACCTGCACACCTCGAGGACCCTGAGGTGAGCGAGGAAGATTGTGGCTGACTCCTCCCACCCTGGACACACTGTTTCAGCCACTCCACTCCGGCAGAAGGCCGGTTTTGGTCCATCAGGATCTCACGCCACAAAAACAGTTTCTTCCCATCCGCTGCTGGCCTCTTCAACAAGGCCAAGGACTCACACTGACTTTAACACAACACTTTATCTGCACAAGACACCTTGCCATGTTGCCCTATTTTGTATTTGTATATTATAGCTATTTTATATTTATATATTATTCTAAGTTTTTTTTATACATATTTTAGCCCCTTAGCATTAGTTAGACTTTGTACCTTTAGTATTAGTTAGACTTTGTACACTTATTTAAGATTCTTCTTGTTTAATGTATGCACCTTCCAGCCACAGTAAATTCCTTGTCTGTGTGAACTTTCATGGCAATTAAAACCAATTCTGATTCTTTCCTGCGCTACAGTATCTTCTCTGATTTGTCTTTGGACTTGATTGGTTCACATAACCTGGTGTAGGCCACACCTAGGTAAACCCACCAAGTTGTCAAGAAAATGGATCCCTTTGAAAACGTGAACATCTCGATCAGATGGTGTGCATTTTCAATTTCAAGCTGCAATATCAACAGCTTGTTGCTATTTATTCATAGCTGTCCCTAATTGTAATAGGCTGAGCACGATAAAACAGTTTTATGCACATACTGAACTATAATTCAAGGGCAGGTAGACAATTCTGGTAATGCTCGATGGAGCGTTAGCCTGGAGCTAACGAGCTGTCCCTGCTCAGGAAATTAAACGTTTACTCAGGCTGATCATTCGCCCTCGGCTTTCTTGGTGATTTATCTCAGTCGCAACGTGTGTGTATGTTTTTTGGCATTCATTTTATGTGTGTGTGTGTATACGTACATCCAGGATACAGGGCCTGCATTGAACCTAGCAAGATAGATGTGCCTCGTGCGTGCGCAGAATTAAAACTGTTTAATAGTGATGGGTCGTTCGCGAACAAACCGGCTCTAAGAGCCGGCTCTTGAAGGTGAACGTCGGGAGCTGGCTCGCATATCTGAAGAGCCGACTCTATTTTTAATAGATTAATACAGCCTATAACAACTAAATGATTATGAAATAATGAATTTTAATTGTATTTAAAATAATTGACTAATTCAAAGAACAACGAAAAAATACTTGTAGGCTTAAAGGTGCACACGATCATCGTCTGTTCCTGTCAATCCTGCATGAGGGAGGGCCGAGCCAACTCACACAGTCAGAGAGTAGTCAAAACTCGGAGGAGAGCCATGACAAATCAATGCATTTTTAAAGATATGTGGTTACGGTCGAGTATGATTTCATTTAATAATTTAATCAAATTGTTTTCACACCTATCATAGTCAAATTCATAGTTAAAACATGTATTTTTTAAAGAGCTGTTAGGGAGCCAAAAGAGCCGGCTCTTTTTAGTGAGCTGAGCCATACGAGCCGGCTCACGAAAAAGAGCCGGAATGCCCATCACTACTGTTTAACCCCACCTGTAAGAGGGACATGCGGTGGACCAACTATAGACGAATGGAAGCTTTTACAAGATGGGTTTCAAGTTGCCCTTGTGTCCCAGTTGCCAAATGGTCGCAGGTAGTAAACACCCTCCTCCAAACCACCTCTATGAAATAAGTAGCGATAAAGGGTGAGGATATATAAAACACCTGGTGGGCTAGACCACGAGTTGAAGGATGGAAACAAGGATGATGAATGCAGAAAATATTTAAACACCAATTCTGTAAACAAGGCCAAAATAACACCAAGCTAAATTTGAGCAGATAATTTGATTAGGAGCTCTTCAGAGTGATTGATTAGAAGAGAGGACCGGAAAAGGTGATGACACTAAGCTTAGAGGTGGTAAATATGATTTGGAAGAGGTTCAAACTAAACACTAAATTGTAAAATCCAATTTCCAGTGATTCACTGGGTTCAAAGGATTACTTGCTTCTCTACCATCTCAGAAAGAATTGTTCCGAAATGATTACTCAGACTTCCCTGTTAATGAACCCTGTGAAAAGCCTCTTTTTGGAGCTGCTAGACCTTCCTTTACTAAAATTGGTCTAGCTGTAAGTTAGATTATCGTAAATCGTACCTTTTTAGTCTGGGAATGTTTGAACTCAATTGAATAAATTGCTCTCAATACATAAATGCTCTCTTGACAGATGTGGTGCCCCTTGTAAATAAATGTTTCTCTCCCACAGGAAAAAGACAGAAAAACGGTTCTTGCACCAGTTCCTCTCACCAGCTGCTGTGTACGTAAGCAGTGTCTGATAATCAGAAGCCTATCAGAGCCTATCATAACTGCCAATTAAGAGAGAGTATGTGGGAAGAAAGAGGAGGTATGTGGTAGTCTGTGTGCTTATCTGCAGGGAGGTGAGAAGAGACGGTGTGAAGAGTCAGTGTTAATGAAGGTACCAAAATGAACAAGGAAATATGGAATAAGTGCCAGAACCTTTCCTCAATTGGGATTTTAAGGAACCTCACAGCTGCTCTCGGTGAAGGCTTTTCAGAATGTTCTGCTGTTTTGCACGTTCTCCGATATGTCTCCATCCTTTCCTTGTTCATCGTACCCTCTTCTTTTTCTGTATTTTCCTTCTCTTCCATCTCTCGCCTTGAGTGATCTGATATCTCGCCTTCTCTCTCTCTCTGTCTATCTATATGCTCTGCCGCAGAGATGAGGGAGGTCGTGAGCGAAGCTGCAAAGTTGACGTGTTCAGATTTTTAAGCAATCCTCTCAGTGGATCATTAGCAATATAGTTCTGAAAAGTAAAGGTCACTTCCGTCCCGAAGACAGGAACAAGTCTGTGATTAGGAAGGAATCGTTCCCCTCTACGCTGAGTTTAATATGTGAGCTCTGCTCTTAATTAATTTCTGTGAAGTGAAGTCCTTTGTCTTATTCTATAGTCTTTAACATTTTTACAGTGGCCTTTTTGTGGGGATATTATGCTCTAAGCCTCAGAGACCAAGATCCATGTCTTTTAATCATTAATTGGCATCAAGGTTGATTTGTGTCTATTAGTGGAGCTTGTAACACAGATAACTTCAGAGATCTGTCTAGATATTAGGCCCTGTCCTCTCCAGAAAATAGGCTGTCCAGGGGTAGGGACCCAACCTTTTCAAATCTCATCCAAGTGCTATTACGAACCCTTCCCCTGGGTTTCTATTGAAATCATGGTTTTGTTTGGCTTTCTCTTTCTACTCAAATGCAAGCTAGAGCTTTCAGATGACAAGATGTGTTGTGACATGAGAGAAGAACTCGGATGACTGCCGGTGAAAGTTCAAGTGACCAAATAAGTTGGGGAAAAATGTTAAGTAAAGAGCAATTCTAAGAGAAACGCAGGGAGCATAAGTAACTGTATCTCAAGATAACAATCATGTCCAAATATTGTATACGTTTAAGGAAATAATGCATTCTAATGTTCATAGTATATACATTTTATTAATGTTCTTAATCTGGCCTTTTTTTTTGCAGCTTCAATGAAAGAAATACAGATTCCATCTGTCATCATTCTTGTACTGATGTGGCTCATTTAAGCCCTATTGAAAGACATACTGTATACTGTAGCTAAGAGAGAACCATACAGTACAGCAGGGCTCTTCAATTAGTTTGGAGCTGGGGCCGGTTCTTGAAACTGAGGCAAAGTCAGGGGCCGGAGGATATGAGTAATCACGGTAACAAATGAAGAAATTACAACAACATACTGAAGGAGTCAATATATTCTATTTTGTAAGTGCATATAACAACATATGCCCAAGAGGCCGCATAGGCCCAAGGATTCAAAAATCAAACCAGGTGAGCAATAACCAAGCCATATTAACAGACAATTGGAGAAAATGCAATTAACTAACAAAAATGGAAGACTAAGGGCGGTGGGGGCCCCTGGGCTTGGGTCATTTTTGGGCCCTACCAACTATACTTGACTTTAAATGGAACAAAATGATACATAGTTACACAAGCTATATGTATTTAGAGCTGCACAATTCTGGATAAATTGAGAATAAAATAGAGATCACGATTCTGAACAAACAACTAAACAAAATAACAATTTATGTTAATTGCTGAAGTCTATTTAAAATGTTTAATTAATCTGAATTATATATTTTTTTAAACTTGGTTTGAATGCATGATTCAACTACTCAAATACTTCACTTGTTTCATGGATGAATCAGCATTTTTGAACGAATCTCCTGAATTAACGATTCAATGACTAAATGTTCCCCAATGACAAAACATTTTTTTAAGTTATTATACCATGGTCTGGGTGAATACTCGATTCTGATTGGCTGCAGCCAATCAGCCAAGTAGTTCGAGCAAAACTGTTAACCGTTCTAAATGATTGAGCTGGCTACATTGTATGAGCAAAGAACATCCTTCCTTGGTATGAGCCTGTACAAAGTGTCTGAAATAAGTAACAATACGCACTCAAAACCTCCGTTTACAATTTTGAGAAACTTTACCAAGCTAACATGTAATTACAACAATGAGTGACTTCAATATTTCTTTTAACCTATTTGGAAAATGTTACCTTTCTGAATTTACTGTGTCAGTCAGTGTCACGTAACCGCTCATCTCACATCCCATTCGATTCACCTCGCTAGTCAACCTAGCTCTACTTCAGACATACTGCGGCCAACACATAAAAATCTTGATTTGATTTGGGGACAATGACATGGCTAGATTGCTGGCTAGTCTTGTTGTTAAACATACTGACAAATTATAATTACTGTTTGGAGAATATGTCAACTTTGATGCGATCATCTCACATCCATTTGCTATTCAACCCGCTACACATGCCGCGGCCGTACTGTAGCCTAGTACTAGTATATGGCCGATACCCTGTTCGTGAAAACCTTGATATTGATTTGGGGACAATGACATGGCTTGTTAGCTAGCTTCTTCTTGTCAAACATATTGTCAAATTATATTTACGGTTTGTCAACCGTACACAATGTTCTTGTCTATGAATCTTGCTAGCATAACTTAGCTTTCTGGCTAATAGCTCAGTCCTCCGCTGCACGTAAACGGGCGGGGCCCCCTACAGGACGGGGCCCATGGGCTGGAGCCCAGTCAAGCCCAATGGTAAGTCCGGCCCTGGTCACAAGTGATTTATTTTTTGTCATAGTCACAAACTGAATGAGGTTACCGGAGCACACTCCGGGGGCCAGTCCAAAGCTGCTCTTCAATAGGCCGAATACGGCCCGCGGGCCGCCTATTGAAGAGCCCTGCAGTACAGGTTCAAGTGGTTTCATTTTATTGTGGCATAACAGGTATTCAGTGGAGGATGCAGAATGACCTCTGGGCCTTTGGACAAAAATGAGATTGATCCTTCGAAACTCACTCAGCATACTGGAGATTGTTATCTCTATCGGAGGAAGGTTCACTGTATTTTCAAGGAAACACACGAAGAGAATCTTGAAGGCAAACAAATCAGATGAATCCTTATGAGACCCACAGGAGGAAGAGGGAGGGAAGAACAAGAGCAGACTGCAGCGTATCATCCGCACTGCTGAGAAGGTGATCGGCTGCAATCTGCCTACCATCGAGGACCTGCACAACTCGAGGACCCTGAGGCGTGCGAGGAAGATTGTGGCCGACCCCTCCCACCCTGGTCACTCACTGTTCCAGCTACTCCCCTCTGGCAGAAGGCTGCGGTCCATCAGGACCAAAACCTCACGCCATAAGAACAGTTTCTTTCCATCTGCTACTGGCCTCTTCAACAAGGCCAAGGACTCCTATTGACATTCATTCACTTACTTAACTATTATAAGTCCATCTAATGGCAATTACAGTATTCACAAGCCACCTTACCTCAGTATCCTATTGCACTATGTTGACCACGCTGCTCATTCTTATTTTTATATATATTTTATTTTATATTTAAATTGTTGTATTCTTAGATTGTTTAGCTCTTAGAAATAGTTAAACTTTTGTACTTTTACTTAATTTAAGATTCGTATATGTTTAGTGTTTTGCACCTCCCTGCCACAGTAAATTCTGTGTTTGTATAACATACATGGCGAATAAACCGAATTCTGATTCTGATTCTAAGAAGTACTCTATTATAATTGCTCTGTGGCATTGAGCGAATGAGTGACTAAAGGATACAGTGAGGAGAACATAGACCGCTTGGTTCTTGCGGCTGATAATTACCACACAGGGGGATTCCTCTCGCTGACAGTCACTGCCGTTAGATGGAAGGCGGGCGCACTGTGAAGTGTCTCCACCCCGCTGAGGCAGGATCTTTAGAAACATGCAAATGACCACAAAGGCACCCACTTCTAGTACATGCACTTTGGAGTTTCTTCCAGGGATTCTCCCATTGAATGACATACATGCTCCCATTCATTCCCCTTGATTCACTATAACCCTGGTGGTGTGGTTAAGGTCCCTACTTATGAACACTGAATGTCTTCCCTTCGAGTAAGTTGGGTTCTCACTGCAGCATGAATAAACATTTAGTGAACTCCAGACCAAGAAAACTGCATGTAACTGAAAACAAAATATGAGCTCTTAGGCTGTCATAACCTACCCAATTATAGTCACAGACGTGGAACAACCCAATTATAAATCTACCTATATTGAGGTAGATATGAGATTCCATTTTAAGCTGCATTATATTGTAGGGTGGGAATCTTTTGGTACCTCACGATTCGATTCTTGGGGTCACGAATAGATAACAAATCGATTCACAAATTTTTGTGATTTTTAATTTAAAAAATATATATATATTACAAATAAATAAATAAACATTAGCCTAAAACTTTTTTGTTGTTGATGTGAATCGCTAGAAGTCTGAATCGCGATTCAAATGTAAATCGATTTCCCCCCCTATTGTATAGAAATTGTTTGCGAGTACTGGTCGAGATGTTGTTGCAGAGCAGGTCTATCTACCGAAGCGCTGTAAGCAATGTGACCTTTAATATGATGCTGAGAGCATAGTAGAGTTGCCGATTATGGAGCATTAGGTGGACGGGGAAAAGGTGAAGAGGTGATTGCTAGCTTTCAGCACACACACACACCAGCTTTCCTCTCCTCTGGTAGCTCCTCTTTGCTCTCTATCCCTTCTTCATCTCCCTTCAATTATTCTCCCCCTCACCCCCCCCCCCCCCCCCCATCTTCCTGTCCATCTTGTCTCTTTATTGCCTCTCTCTCATAGGTTCAAAATTCCAACAACTTTTTTGTCTGTCGTTTGATAAATTGTTTTAATAAAAATCTACACAAGGCATCAAGAGATATTAGAAAAGATATCCAACATCAACTAACACAGTCCTCGTCTGAATAAATTATGCACAATGAATTCCTAACATCATCCAGCACACATGTCATATCAGGGAAACCTAAATGTTTTACTATGAAAATGTACTTGCAGCTACAGAGCAGAGAGAAAGAAAGAGAAATTCCAACACTGAGAGTAAACAGACAGCATTTGATGTAGCCCTGCATATTGCATACTGCTTCCATCATGGATAACACCCTTATCCATGGATAACCTAACACCCATTGCTACCACTGAAGACCTCATAGTATTAGTGTTTGAGTGTAATAGCACCTGACTGACAGTAGCACTACAAATAGTCTTTTCTAACTAAAAGTAGTCCTTCCTAGTTGTAGTTCTTCCAGTTAGTGACAGATTGACAAGTAGTTCTGTCAGTAGTCTTTTTTCACCAACAGTAGTCCTACCAGGAGTCTTGTTTGACTGATTGTAGTCCTACCAGTCTTTTCTGACTTGCAGTACACCACCAGTAATAGTGTCTGACAGACTATTCCTAGCAGGACAATCCTGACTGTCGGATTAGGTGCAGTTCTTTGGGCATTTGTGTTGCCCTCTGTGACATTGCTTGTAAAATACATATACAAATAAATGTGAGTCCTAGAAGTTATAGTGTCTGACAAACAGTAGTATAGCAGCTATCACCTGACTGACTAGTCTTTCCATCAGTTCTGTCGCTGACAGTTGTCCTCTAAGCCTCTTCCTGAGGGTCTGACAGAGTACACAGAAGTTGCAACCTCTCTGAATCGATGTTGGCCTGATGGCATACGGCATCGAATCAGAATGGGATTTATTCGCCATTAAAGTTTGCACAGACAAGGAATTTGCTTTGGCAGGAAGGTGCATACAATAAACATATAGGGACCTAAAATTTAAATATGTGGACTATCTATACTCAGGGCCAGGTTAAGGTCATCTGGGGCCCGGGACAGAAGCCTCCCCGAGGCCCCCCCCCCCCCCCCACGCAAAATATTTGTAAATATATATTATTATTACTATGATTTTTATCAATATATATTAGAGAGAGAGAGAGAGGGATTGGTAATTAAATTATGACAGACAAAAATATCAGTATGTGATACATTGTAATCAGTGGTGGCTGCTGGTCTTTCAAAGAGGGGAAGCTCATTTTCGGCCTACATCCTAAAAATGACTTATTTATTTGGCAATTCACTGGCTAGTTCACCCCTACGACACTAGCCTAGCCAACTGAATGAATGAACGATCTAACAAAACAATATTAATCAAGAAATGTGGAAATTAGGTTAAACTGAAACAAGGAACGTGGTGTATGAAATGTATGATGAAAATTGGTTAGCAATTTTGCCAAGCAAATACCAAGAAATAGGTTGCTGCAGCTTCGGTGACTTTTTGTAGTACAAAATTACTGTCAATCAAAAGGAGATGCAGTCTTTCGACAGACCCTCCAGTCATCACGTGGAAGCTCAGCGTCCAGGCCAGCCCACTCCTCCATTCACCCCCAGAGACGCTGAGCGTCCGAGGCGGGACATAATCTCAGCATTCATCCAATGACCGTATAGTTTCGAAGCACTGAAAAAAACTGTTAAAAGCAGCCCCATTGAAGTCCATGGAAGCTGAGCTTCAACAGGGAAATGCACTGTGACGCTACGGGAATGTATGAGAAGGAAATCAGTCAGTCGACCTGCTAATATATGTAGCTGATTCTGAAAGAACTCGTCTTCGATGTGAATGTGTTCTAACGCATTTAAAATGTTAACACAATAGTAAATATTTGACCATTAATTTTTCGAAATTTTAGGGGACGCTGAGCTTCCCTTGCAGTCTTAAAGAAATCACCACTGATTGTAATACATTGTAACACGCACCCCTAGCCAGCCACGATGTCAAATAAATTGGAACATGCAGTCTAGCGTGCACACACACAGCCCAGCGAACACATATAGGCCTATACAAACAACTCGATTGAACAATTTTAATCAGGCTGTGGCCGCCTACTGAAAAGAACATAGACTAGATAATCAGTGTGGGACTAGTTTAAGTCCACTCGTCTACTTTTTTGAAGGCAAAGTCACGAATCAAATCGTTGAAGTAAATTTGGCAAAGCAGGTCAAACTCGTTTGACATCACCTTCATGCGAAACCATTGTTGTCTTGCATGCTTTGATACCGGCAACGACACGTGACGCTAAGAGAACGTGGACTTCACTACAGGTGGGTAAATAAATCAAAAATATGTATTATTATTATTTATTTTATTTTTTATCTCCCGTGCCGGGGCCCCCTAGTGGCCGGGACCCGGGGCAGCAGCCCCTCCTGCCCATTGCACAAACGCGGCCCTGTCCATACTAAAGGCCGAATTATACTTCTCCGACTCCGTTATGGACAGAGTCGGACGGATTGGTTGAATTTATAGTACTCCGAAGGCTGTGGGTGCTGAAAACACTTCACTGCCAGATGAGTAGGTGGCGCTGCACTGCGATGCTAGCTAGGTTATCGAAAAGTCGGAGCAAATTTACAAATTAGCCGTTTCATCACTAAAATACGCACATTTTCATCAACTACACTCCCCATTTCTCGTCACATTTTAATTCAGATGCTGATTTACATGTACTGTTTAGCTGAAATATGAATTGTAACAACTTACAGCAATGGCGGTCAAAGGATTCTGTTCGTCCTGTTTATCACGGCAACCCCGCCCCTGACGCAAGCGGTTCTTAATACGGACCAATCACAGCCAAGGGGTTTCCGTAAAATGACGGACAGACAGACGGATAGTCAGGAAAATCAGGAGGTGCACGTAGAGCTCTCCGAGGGGCTCGGAGAGGGCACGGAGAGGGAATTTCTCGTCGGAGAGGGAGTTCCCTGTGTCCGTCTCCGTAAAAACGGAAAGTATAAATCGGCCTTAAGGGTACATAAACTAGCAGTACTAAGTGGAATTAGAATTAAAGAAAATGTACAATAAAATAAAATATAAGTTGCCGTAATTTACAATATCAAAATACAAAAATACAAATATTACAAAAATTACAAATGTATACAAGATACAATTTTGTAATGCAGTGCAAAAAGCAGTGTGTTTTAAGCAAGAAGTCATTAGAGTCAGTGTGGTCCCTTGGCCTTGTTGAAGAGGCCAACAGCGGAAGGGAAGCAACTGTTTTTGTGGCGTGAGGTATTGGTCCTGATGGACCGCAGCCTTCTGCCGGAGGGGAGTGACTGAAACAGGGAGTGTCCAGGGTGGGAGGAGTCGGCCACAATCTTCCTCGCTCACCTCAGGGTCCTCGAGGTGTGCAGGTGATGAAGAAAGTGTTTTGTCCGTCTCTTCATAAACGGAGTGACTAAGTTCAGTTGAGTTCTGGATTTTACTAAATATTTATCAATCTGCAGATTGGGAGAGAAAACCAGTCTTCTGACCATAAATGACAACACAACCCCAAGCTTAGGTCTCAACCAGGTCTCTCTCCGCTCCGAAAGCCGAAGGACCATCTTTAATAGGGCACAAGAATGTAAACATAGATTGTGACAGTCAGGCAGGAATGACGTTACAACAGTCTCAGAGATAAAGATTCACTGCTCCCAACACATGACAACTCTCACACTAGAGAGTTCATAGTTGGAGCTCTCCTTGTAGTCATGACAAGGACCGTTTAGCCAGTACTTTCTCCTGACCCCGAACATATTAACCTGACACATAGACACAATATACTGTTATTAATAGCAAGCTTACATGATAAACGTACTAACTAGTATCCAATGACTAGTTCTATTGATTAGTGATTAGTGTAAGCACACAGGAAATCCCAATTTCTTCCACACAGGTCCTCGAGGGTAGGCAGATTGGAGCCAATCACCTTCTCAGCAGTGCGGATGATACGCTGCAGCCTACTCTTGTCCTTGGCAGTGGCAGCAGCGTACCAGACGGTGATGGAGGAGGTGAGGATGGACTCAATGATGGCTGAGTAGAAGTGCACCATCATTGTCTTTGGCAGGTTGAACTTCTTCAGCTGCCAAAGGAAGTACATCCTCTGTTGTGCTTTCTTGATGAGGGAGCTGATGTTCAGTTCCCACTTGAGGTCCTGGGAGAGGATAGTGCCCAGGAAGCGGAAGGACTCCACAGTGTTGACTGGGGAGTCACACAGGGTGATGGGGGTGAGTGGGGCTGTGTTCTTCCTGAAGTCCACAACCATCTCCACTGTCTTAAGAGCATTGAGCTCTAAGTTGTTCTGGCTGCACCAGGTTACCAGGTTGGCCGCTTCCCACCTATAATCAGACTCGTCTCCACCAGAGATGAGCCTAATAAGGGTGGTGTCGTCCGCAAACTTCAGGAGTTTGACGGAGGGATGACTGGAGATGCAGCTGAGTTTTTTAAATGACCTGTCCCCGTCGATGGAGGAGCTGGATTTTTGATATTATCAACGTCGTTTTTTTCTTTAACCCTTGTGTTATCTTCGGGTCATTCTGACCCATCAGTCATTGTGACCCACCGTCGTATTGCGACAAATTTACCTCATACAAAAACAAAGTGAAGCATTTTCTTTTAACTGTCGGGCTGTCTCAGACCCCCCACATTGGAATGGTTAAAAGAAAATTATTTTTATTTGTTTTTGTATTGGGTAAAATTGGGTAAACACAACAATGGTTCGTTATGAACCTTTGGGTCATGTGACCCGAAGGCAGCACGAGGGTTAAACATTTTTGTTTGTTGGCACATCCAATTCTTGCACATTTTTTCTGTAGCTTAGTTCAAAGTTAGCAACGTTATCAGGCAATCGTCTCAACTACCTAAACTCTCCAACCAACCAGAACTCTTGTATCATCTTGTTAGCTAATTGAATGGTTCGTAACAGGATCAGCTGATACTAAAAACAACGTAAGTGACCATGCGTCAAGTAGCTAGCCTAGTAAGCCTACAAGTCTCGGCGCCACAATGGTAGCTCGGTTGAGTTTTAATTGTGAGAATGCTGTTCAGCATTCTCACTATTGTTTTTCCAACTTCTTAGTTCTTCCGCCGTTTTTTGTCCTTTAACTAGTCCTGCATACTTTCACCGATTCCTACAATTTTTGTTTCAAAACGTTCAGCTCCTTCAGGAAATGTGTGATATGTCTTTTGGTATTTCTCACTTTTATACTTTTTAAGATATTAAGGTTTTTGTGTAAATTATTCTCCCATTAAAAGTAATGGTAAATCCTTTCAAATCATTAAAAAGCTTCCTCCTCTTTCAAACGTAACTACTTCTGCATACTTTCAGATAGAGACACCATTCAACCTTTAAAATGTTCACAAGACATTCAGCTATTCCCAAATGATTCAGCTTTTTCAAATATTCAGCCAATTTTGAATTATGACAGTTTGAAATACATTAAAATGTTTGCTCCTTGATTTTTATGAATGAGCAGCAAGCAAAGTGGCACACTGCTGCCTGCTCTTTTTCTGATATTCAACTAAATTGTCAAACACATTCCTCTAACTTTCATATAGTTTAACTTACAGAAACAAGTTATACCTTAAAATGTAGGAAGAATTGTCCTCTTTCAGCCAATGTAACTACTAAAGAGATCACATTCAGCTATGAGCCTTGAAGCTAGAGCAGCCTTTCAAATTCTCTCACTAACTTCAATGGAGAGGTGGGTAAAATCCGTCAGAGAAAGCAAGAAGGAAGATGATTTCGAAACTGCCGGTAGAGACATATTTCTGACCGCACAGACATATAAAGGACATCTCTAGTTTTGGCAGAGTCTTGGGTCTCGGAAAATATCCTCATTTTATTGATTGGACGTGTAGTTTTGCGTCTAGGTCAACTTGTTTGAGGTGTGGATGCTAGGTAAATGTTCGTTTTTCTCCCTGCCTAGCTCGTTAGCTATCACAGCTGCGCCATCACCGTGGCAACTAAACAGACACGCACCATGAACGTTTTTGAAACTGCCAAAGGAGTTGTATTTCTGACCGCACAGACACATAAAGGATATCTATGGTTTCGGCAGAGTCTTGGAATGAAATATACAACAAATGTTTACTCCTCGACAGGTCTGCAAACGCCTTTGTAAACCGAGATTTGGAGAATCGTTTTAACAAATCGAGGCGACAAAGCGTTTGCTGACCTGTCGAGGAGTAAACATTTGGTTTCTTATATACTACAACAATGGGGGAAGATCCCAAATCAAACACGTCAAATCTGGAGCAGACGCCATGTTGTCAGAGCAATCAGCTGCACTTGCACTGGTGACGTCACTACATCTCCAACGCAACATATCAACAACATCAATTCGTCTTTCTGCTTCAGATGCTTCTTTAAAACGGGAAGCGATTGCGGGGCGTTTGCGGACCTGTGCAGAAACCGTATCTGGTTGTTTTAGGCTTTTTTTTTGTCTTTTTAGGCTACTTTGTTGCCGAGCAGATGCAACGTTGTTAAGGTCAATGGCTACATCTCCAAGGCAACCGCTTGTTGCTAGGTCCGTAAAACGTTTATTTACCTCTGCGAACTTTCAGGGGGGTATTCCAAGTAGCGGGTTTAGTGAAAACTTTGAGTTGTTTAACCCTGAAAAGAGGCATACTCCGAGTTCCACGTTCCAGAAAGAGAGGTAACGAAACCTTTTGGTAAGTTGCCATGGTAACTTACGCTGTGAAACTAACCTGCTCGCTAGCAGGTTTTCTATGAAAAACTCTGTTTTCCTAGCAATCCCCACCCACTTTCGGATCTTGAAACAGTTTACAGACATGGGGTGTCCTTTCCTGGGTCGGCCGATCGATTACGAGCAAAATATAATTCGCATAGCCTTACGCCAGGAGAGGATTTTAAGACCGCGATTGGATGTACTTTCATTCCCCGATGAATACCTACGCGAACGTTACCGTTTTTCATCACATTCAATAATTAATCTCACCAACATTCTCCATCCATACATTGCTAATGTAACACACCGTGGACGTGCTCTCAGAACAGACCAAATGATATGCGTTGCTCTCCGTTTCTTTGCCAACGGGAGTTTCCTATACAACATTGGCGATGCAGAACATCTTGGAAAAACAACAGTCTGCCGAGCCATAAGAAAAGTGGCCCTGGCACTGAAAGGCCTACTGCAGACCTACGTAGTCTTTCCTGGGCACAAACCTCTAAGGACCATCAAAGAGGAATTTCACATGATTTCAGGTGACTGATGTAGCACACATTCAGTTTAAGTCAATGAAGAAATTTGAAATCATGTGAATGACAATGTTGCAATCTCAGACTAGGATGAGTAAATCCTTTCCATTTTGCAGGATTTCCCAATGTGATTGGCTGCATTGATGGCACCCACATCCCCATCATAGCTCCATCCATTAATGAAGGAGACTATGTGAATAGGAAGTCATTCCACAGCATTAATGTGCAGGTAGATTTACTGTCTTACAATAATAAAGACTACAGCACAACTTTAAAATATTGCAGCTAATATCTTTTCTCTGCACTGGCAAGATTATATGTGATGCAGCACATTTGATCTCAAATGTGGAGGCCAAATGGCCTGGCTCGGTACATGACTCAAGGATATATCGCGAGTCTACCCTGAGCAACAGAGTTGCAAATGGTAAGTTAAGCTTTGAACAAATAACATTCCCTTGTCTGCCTCTTTTACCACACTCACAATGTACCCACTATATACTTAAAGGGGAGTTTCATGGCCACCTGCTTGGTGACAGAGGGTACCCATGCCAGCCCACTCTGATGACCCCTTACCATGACCCTGAGCCGGGCCCTCAGCAGTGGTACAATGTGGCCCACTACAGGACTAGAGCCCGGGTGGAGATGACCATAGGCATTCTCAAAGCCCGGTTCCAGTGCCTACGTAGACTGAGGGTAAAACCAGAGAGGGCATGTGATATTATTGTGGCATGTGTTGTTCTTCATAATATTGCCACTATTAGAGGAGAGCAACACCCTGCCGTACAAAACGACCCTGAGGATGACCATCCCCTCCAACCTGCAGATGTCCAAAATGGGAGAGAAGTCAGAGACATACTGTGCCGCACACACTTCCACCAACCCTGACACTGAAATAAACACAAATCATTACCATTTCATTTTGTCTTCTTTATTGCCTACAAATAGAAATGCAACAATTAATATTAATATATTGTTCTGACAATTAACACTCACTCACCTGTGACCATGCACCCACCTGCAGCTGGTGTTCTAGCAATTCAATTTCTAGATCCGTCTTCTTTATCTTCCGCCCCAAATTCACCATCTCTTGGTCAGTTTTCTCTATTTGTTTTAACAAATGGAGTTTGTACAAGTCCTTAACTGGTAACTGGGAATACATTAGGATGACATTAAATCCCAGTTCTACACACAGAATTCACCTGCCATTTACTGAACATCTCACTGTCTGTAGCTGTGCTTTGGAGGTTGATGGACCCCTCTCCTGGCAAGGCTCATCCATGCTCTGTTCAACAGGATCAGACTGTGCATTTAGTTTTTACATTCATTACTCTCATCACTTCAGTGTACATTTTAAACTGACAATTACACCCAAGACTGTAAATAAAGTACATGGAGAGAGAACTATCATATATGTAGCTACCATATATGTAGGCCTCTCTGCAACCCCGTCTGTGGCAGCAGTCAATGTGTCCTCATCATCATCATCCTCATCATCATCCTGTGATGAAAGGTATTGTTTCAGGATAGTCACCACTACTATGCATAATGGAGTATTGAGTGGCCTACTTACAAGTGGTACAGTTGTGCAAAGGCTTGCAGGAGGCTCAGCCACTCGGATTACACCATCAGTGACTAGAAGTGGACCAGGGTGGAAAATGAAAACACATTCACACACATACTCGCACATACTTACATCTTATGTAGGCACTTGTGTCCTGTGGGGTGATTGGCTCTGATGAGCTTCCTCCAGGGATGCCTTCAGCCACTGGACAGCCAATGTTGTGGCTCAGAGCCAGCTCTTCTGCAGAGGTCAGAGGTGCTGGTGGTGGCCCTCCACCCGTTTTGCGTGCCTCTGCCTTCTTTCTATTTGCTGAATTGAACTCAGTGTTAATTTAAGCAAGATATCAGGCGACAGGACATTGTGTGTTTCGGCCACTACAGGATAAAATAGGCAATGAGGAGATTCACTTTGTATGTCAAATATGATACCAAAGTGATGGAAGCTACAATCATGAACCTATAGGCCAAAAGGCTAAATATGCCTTACCGTTTGTATATTTCATTTTCAGTTGTTGCCAAGTGCGCTTCACGCCTGTGGGATTGCACCTATATGAACATTGTATTTGATTAAATTACAATTCCAACACTTTTTCACCTGTAATATTAACGGACATTAAATGTTCGATTTATGGACTAAATTCAAACTTACGCATTGACTCGATCAGCAATTCTTTCCCACGCCAATTGTCTGTCCTTCGCAGCTACAGCCGTATTACTTTTTTTCCTAAATATGTGCTCGGACTCGCCATACGCACGGATTAAAATGTCCAATTCCATTGCGGTGAAATAGGAAGCCCTTTTTTTGTCACCTTTTTCCATGGTGAATCCTAGTATCGGAGCTCCATAGATGTTGGCTTTTAGTAGAACTCGTGCACGCGCTAAACTCAGAGTTGACGTACTCTGAGTCGAATTAACTAATTCATATCAAGTGTTCTGGAACCGAATTTTCGGAGTTTCCCATGTTACATTTACATTTAGCAGACGCTTTTATCCAGAGCGACTTACAGTAAGTACAGGGACATTCCCCCGAGGCAAGTAGGGTGAAGTGCCTTGCCCAGGGACACAACGTCATTTGACACGGCCGGGAATCGAACTGGCAACCTTCGGATTACTAGCTCGATTCCCTCACCGCTCAGCCACCTGACTCCCACCATGTTATAGTAACTCAACTCTAAGTTCAGGGTTAATCTCAGAGTTTGTTAAACCCGCTACCTGGAATACCCCCCAGGAGGTATATAAACGGATTTATTAACTTTTGAGAACGTCTTCTAGACCAATAGGAACAGCGTATTGGTCCAATTATTACACCTTGCGCGTCGGGCCTAACAACACCCTTGAACACGTACTTTATTGGCGATAAAGTACTGCCTCGAGTACCTTATTGCTTTTATAATACGGTTGCCAGCGAAATTATAAATAGTAAATAAATAGTAAGCTGCCTTTCAGCACAAAATAGTTATAGACAACAAACATTGTGTATCGCATTTCAGTAGCCGAGAGAAAATAGTCCCTGTAAACAGTGGCTGTTGCTATGCAACGGACAAACAGCATTGTGAACTTCACGTTTGTTAGCCTAGCTAGCTAGCTAGATCTCGCAATTGACTTTGCTCATTTCATAAAAGCTGCCTTTAAAATAACAACAATGACAATGGGACACTTTCAATAAAATAATATTTATTTTAAACATTAGGTCTAAACATGTTACGGTTTGCTTATATTGATTTGGATATTTCCACTAATTGTGCATCCATGGAAAACGTTTCTTATGTCCCCTTCGTCTCTGATGACATCGCTTTCGACCACTCTTGCTCACTCTTGCTCTCTCATCTTTAAAAAATACATGTTTTAACTATGAATTTGACTATGATGGGTGTGAAAACAATTTGAAATAAATTATTAAATGAAATCATACTCGACCGTAACCACATATCTTTAAAAATGCATTGATTTGTCATGGCTCTCCTCCGAGTTTTGACTACAGTACTCTCTGACTGTGTGTGAGTTGGCTCGGCCCTCCCTCATGCAGGATTGACAGGAACAGAATGTGAGGATGATTGTGTGCGCCTTTAAGCCTACAAGTATTTTTTTGTTGTTCTTTGAATTAGTCAATTATTTTAAATACAATTAAAATTCATTATTTCATAATAATTTAGTTTTTATAGGCTGTATTAATCTATTAAAAATAGAGTCGGCTCTTCAGATATGCGAGCCAGCTCCCGACGTTCACCTTCAAGAGCCGGCTCTTAGAGAACGACCCATCACTACTAACCACTCATCAAAAGTTCTTCCCCCCAAAAGATCGAAGTTAACATGAAACATGTTTGCTTACTGTTAATCTTGAAATGACAACAAAATGACAACGACAACCAAGTGACAACGAAAATTACCAATGACAACCAAAAATGTAACCGTTATTTTGAGTGCGCACTAATATGGAACGCTCCATATTAAGGCAAATGTAAACAGGCGTACTGTAAACACCTGTACACCGTACAGTACTTTATGCTCAATAAAGCACACTCCGTGACTCACTCTCAACCAATCAGAATGCTTGATTTCAACCACCCGTATTATAAAAGAAACGTAATTATGTGGGCAATCAGAATGCTTGATTTCAACCACCCGTATTATAAAAGAAACGTAATTATGTGCAATGTAGAACAGCGGACAGATTTGATATTTGATCTTTTGTTAGTTATGGCCATAGACATATGGTTATGGCCATTCTAGTGATGCTACTGTCATCATGGCTGCTAATAGAACGGCGAAACCAGGTCACATACGGTCTAATAACTATCATTCATTACCTAGTGAAATACTGAAGAGTATTTACTTTTTATCGGCGATATTGACAACAGAGGTTAAGGAACTTGTCTTTAATCAAAAGATGGTCTCCGTTTTCAATTTAAAGCAGTAGATCTAGCTAGTAGGAAATTTTCCATTGCATCCTCTCTCTAGCTTCACGCCTTCGGTTATTATTCAAGCCTACGGTGTTAATACAGTCTGTAAAAATACCACTTTGACACACTTGCAAGAAATGATACGCTGGTTAGATGTAGCATGATCTTATTATTTAAGTATAAAAAAAACTCACCAGGGACAACGACAACATTGGCAAACCTGCACTATGAATTATTATTTTGATGTCATCTTAAATTAAGTGTCTGAACAGGACTGGGTGTGCAGGCACACATGATTAGTTTCTCCTCCGTCTTGAACCTGAAACCTAGATTCTAGGTTAGAAATGTTGCCAGTCTGTTGCCAATGACCAACGGTTGCTACGTTTTTCCAGCAAGTTCAAGTCATTCCAGTGTTGTCCTTTTACCTTCAAATTCGTTCAACCCAGACTTCAGCGACTGGTTTTCTGCTAAATTTTCACATTTTCCTGCAGCTCATCTTTCTGAATTTTTGCCCTTATTGTTTTGCATTTTTCTTCTTCTTTTCTTCTCTTTTCTTCAGTTTTCTGCCTTCATCTTGCTCCAGGTCCTTTCAAAAATACCTTTCACAGCAGTACCTTCCAACTGCCAGTACTTTTGCATTTTTCTTCTATTTTCTGTACTTTTCTGCCTTCATCTTGCTGCAGGTCCTTTCTAACATACATTTCAGGACTTTTGAAACTCCAGCAAATAATTTTCTGCTAAATTTTCAAATTCTTCAGAATTATTTCTCTTTTTGCATTTTTCTTCTCTTTTCTGTAGTTTTATACATCCGTCCAGCTCCAGCCCCTTTCAAAAATACCTTTCAGGCGCTTCAGCTTATAACTTTCTACTACATTTTCACAATTTTCCGCTTTTTTAGCATGGTCATCTATCCCCATTCAGGTTTTCAGCATTCTCAGTGCTGTTTCGCAGGAACAGCTTTTTCTAGTTATTATTTCTTTTTGCCCCCCTAAACCTCAGTCAATATTTGGAATACATAGACAACCTAGGTGTCAAAAGTTTCCTCTTGTCGAGTGTACTGTAGACTGAGCTGGCTGGTGAAGGGATCCTGAGCTGACTGGAAATAGTAGACTGAGCTGGCTGGTGAAGGGACCCTGAGCTGACTGGAGATGGTAAACTGAGCTGGCTGGTGAAGGGACCATGAGCTGACTGGAGATGGTAGACTGAGCTGGCTGGTGAAGGGACCATGAGCTGACTGGAGATAGTAGACTGAGCTGGCTGGTGACCTATCGATCAAACGATCGATAGGTCTCGGTCTGATCTAAAAGTTATTTCCCGACCTTTAAACCTTCGTCATTGTCTTTCTTGCTCTGTCCTTACACATCTAAAGATTATGTTTTTTAATCTCTTCAATCTATAGCCTTTATTTGACAAACTCTACAAAGGCATTGTCTCTATCTTCAGCCTCAAAAAGGTCACTGACAACAGCATCTGAAGCTAGTTTTCATGATGTTATGTGACTTTCTCCCTCCAATGTCTGGTCAAATGGGTTGATCATACATTTGATTATTGACATGATGTTTTGAATATCCTTTTTATCTTTTCATGATTCATGCAGTTCACGGTGTTGGAGTGATGTGGTGCATCTATGCACTGCATCTTTGTTTAGGGAGAATCCAGTCAGTCCAACTTTAGTTTTGGAGTCTCTGTTGGCTGTTTGCTCTATGACTTGATCACAGGCAGTGTTTGCAAAACCATACTCCTGTTGTCTCTGAGCAACAAAATCCCCAGATTGTAAAAAAAAAAAAACATGGGAGCAGACACTCGGACGACTAGAGGGGCATGGTATTCCACATCAGATTATAGGTCTTCTTTGTCCTGCCCATTCTCCTCTGCCCTGCTCGTCCTGTCTGTGCTTTCAATAAGCATGCAATGTATGTAAATTCATTTTCAAATAAAATGTGGTGCACTTAGATTGTAATAGCAAAATTGATTTTGCAGTAGGTTATTTGTATACACTGACCCCACTGTACATCTTGCCATACAAAATACAGAATTTCATACACACCTTCTGTTTGGAAAACCTTATCCAGAGCTGTATTTTCACTCCTCTTATGTGCTTTAGCTGTTATTGTTGTGTTGGTAAAGTTACTGTAACACCATTGTGAAATCCAGCATTACCTAGCATATGGTTCTGAGGTGCTGAATTTAAGTCAAATCTTTCCACTGCCTTTTCTGCAAGAATGCTTTCCTTGCTGTCCAAAGTTTGCAATTGCAATGGACTCTGAACAAACTTTGACCAACTACCTTCAGTAAATGGGAAGATTAAATCCCTTTGATTTGCTGCTTACATGCATACAGCATGATTGCAACTACTTGTGGCCTTGAATACACTGCTAGCAATACAATTAATTGTGCACATGCATGTATTATGCTAATGAGGTTCGTTTTCCAACTTGTTAACTGTGCAGAGATGTCAATATGTATTGATGAGTGTTACTGATGTGGTATACCTACTCTTGGCCTATTATAATTGCGTATGTCATTGATTAATGTCATTATTATATGTTTAGGCGACACACACTTAAAACAATACTGTACATTTATTTGAACAATGTTCTGCACATTTTATTATCACTTAACTGTTAACTTGCTCTGATGAATAATAGCAGCGCAATAATATAACAAATATCCTTGTTTAAGTGGAATGTTTCTTTAGAGAATACCTGAATCAGCCATTTGTTTGACTTTTCCCATACATTTGAAGCCCAGTCACCCACTGACAATATACCCGCTCAACAAAATGCACGTGAATGTTTACTTCCTACTTTACGCGCCTTGAATATCGGGGTATACGATTGGTGGATTTTATGAAGGTGTCATGTATATGAGCTGTTATTGGATGCGGACCATAGTTGTCCAGAAAACATGCCTGTGTCGATAAAGAAACAAAATGTTTGTTCCTTGAAAAATGTGCAAGAACTGGACATGCCAACACATTTTTTTAAGGGTTGTAGAAAAGTTTTAAAGCGCTACAGAAAAATCCAGCTCCTCCACGATTTTGAGCTTCGGCCCACCACCAACCTAACTGTGCTGAATGCAGAATGCATTCTATTACAGGGATGCAGCATACATCTGGGATCCCTTTCCTTGCCATGGTGAGGGTCATTTGTAATATTTGTGAGTATCCCATAGAAAAGCAATCGCTCGATCAGACCACAATAAAGGCAAATGTTTCAGGCAACTTCAGAAAATCCTAATTGTTTTAGGTTTATAACATATCTTAGGCCACTTTTTGGTCCACCTGTAAAATATGTTGTGCAAATATAATACAGTAAACATCAACAAATAACATTATTCCTACTGTCAAATTCCCCAAAGAACAACTAACTGGTGACAACATTATGTTGGGGATGGAGATACGGAAATGTTTTCTTCAGCAGTGACCAGGGCTGAGAAGGGAAATTGAATGTACCAAAGTGTTGAATAATCATGGAGGAACACCTTGCAGCCCTCTTCAGATAAGCTGGCATTGGCATTCTGGAGGGTATCTCCATCCCCACGACCCAAACCACACAGCAAAAGCCATAATGCGCTGGCTGAGGGAGAAATATGAGGATCACCCTGAATGGTCCAATCAAAGCCCAAAACAAAATAAATCTATTGATAAATTAACCTGCAACATTACTTCAGCATGTTTGTCCATTATCACTCCGGGGGTCAGGTGGCTGAGCGGTTAGGGAGTCGGGCTATTAATCAGAAGGTTTCAGGTTCGATTCCCGACTGTGCAAAATGACGTTGTGCCCTTGGGCAAGGCACTTCACCCTACTTGCCTTGGGGAGAATGTCCCTGTACTTACTGTAAATCTGTTAAATCGGATAAATGATTAAATGTAAACACTGCCTGGACTGATTTACTCTATCACAATTCAATTCTTGCCAAACAATACATGAGCAAAGTTGGAAAAATGACAGCAGCGATAGTTCTGAAATGTGCTTCCACTATAAATTCAGATCTATTCTTATCAATGAAAAATCTAGATATTCAACTTTGGTCATGTTGTTTAGATTTTGTAAAAAGTTGTGGAATATATTTTTAACTTGGAAGTGGTAGACCACAAAATTGAAAGGGAAAAGGAGAATAACAAGTAAAAATAATGGACATGTATCTAACACACTCTAGATCAAATATACACTCTCAAAGACCCTGACAGAATACCACTCTTACTGTAATCTGCCCCTAACATGCCACTATTATTTTGTTGATAATTGATTAATTGATGCGTGAGGTCAAAACACCTTATGCGTAAAAAAAAAACGTGTCGGTTTTGTAAATACATTTGTGGTGTGTGTCATGCCCACGGCCTGATTACCTGCACCTGTCTTGTGTCTGTATCAGGTTTTAAGTTGGCTCGTTTGATGTAGTTTGTTTCACCTCAGTGTCCATGTGTTGGTCCATGTGTGCACATGGACCAAACTAAACCAAATGGTTTCTTCGCTTCCTTATCGAGTTATGAGTGAGTATTCCTGCCATGTAATTGTTTTGAAGAATAAACACGTTTTGTTTCTTGGTGATCTTGCCTGCCTCCCTCTGCATTTGGATCCACACTCCTGCATTCACCCAGACAATGTGTTTATGATGTTGGCAATGGCAATTACTAATCAAAACTTATGTGTTGTGGGCTGTACTACGAAGCAGTATTTGGGGTTAGTGAGGTGACTTCAGGTTTTACCCTGGGTTTTCAGTTTCACAAAGGTGGTTCCCTTTTTGATGGGGTACATCACCATGGTAGCTCACCTGTTCGATAAAGCAAGTTTACTGAATAAGCCAGGCTGATGTCAGTTAGCCTAACTAATTTCCAGTTGATTTGGTTAACTGCAGGTTAACTGTCAGACTTAGCTAGGTTAGCCTGGTTAAGGTTGTTCCTTAACCAGCCGTTCCTGTAACGCTAACCTAATGGGGAAGCAATGATTTACCACAGACTGTCAGCCGTGATGCCATAATTTACTTTATCAACCACTTTCATATCTGTTTGTTATTATAGTTTGCTCATCGTGTCTAAGATATGCGGCTCTGGTAACTTGTACTTGTTTGCAATTGGACTTACCGTGCCAACACCACCCCACATGAACGTGCTCATAGCTCGATTGGGAAAACCTTCGGTTGACTTATCGAGTCGATAACAAACTCTGCATTTCTACATATCCCCTCCCACTTTCTGAGCCTGATACAGTTGGCAAACATGAGGTGTCCTTTCCTGGTTCAGGCCGACCGATCTTGAACAAAATGTAATTCACTTAGTTATAGCTACGTCGAGAGAGGTTTTTAAGACCGCGATTCGATGTGCTTTACTTCCCTGATGAATACCTAAGTTAATGTTACTGTTTTCCCGTCACACTTTATTTATTAGTTTTATTACACAGTTTATTTTAGCAACATTCTCAGCCCTTACATCGCTAATGTTACACACAATTTTACATGAGCTGAACTGTTTCTTCAACAGGTTTAGCTCACAGCCCTCAACTGTCTCCTCCACACACCACACCTCCCTAACACCGCCGCAGCCTTCCCCCCTCCCCCCTCCGTCCCCCCTGGTGAGCTATATGGACATAGAGCCCTCTACATCAAAGGGCTCTTCAACCACTGACGCCATGATCCCCCTCCCTCCCTCTCTGCGACGCCCTCATCTACCTGCTGCAACAAGCTCAGTCGCACCTGGATGGAACCGGTGGCTCTGTGAGAATCACTTTCTTTGATTTCTCCAGTGCATTCAACACCATCCAACCACTGCTGCTGAGTGAGAAGCTGTGGGTGGTGGGGGTGGACACGTCCACTGTCTCCTGGATCACTGACTACCTCACAGGCAGACCACAGTTTGTCCGACTGGGCAGTGTGCTGTCTGACACAGTGGTCAGTGGTACTGGAGCTCCACAGGGAACTGTTGTGTCTCCCTTCCTGTTCACCTTATAGACCTTTTTTTGGAATGTAAACAATAACAGATCAGTTTATAACACAAGGCCCTGAACTACATCCGGCTAGCGCGTCTTGTACATTAGTCGCTAGCTACGTTACCGGGATCTCCATCGACATGACTAGCACATATTACAACAAATTAACTGCCTGTGAAAAGCAGTGATACATAGAGAAATGAAGGTTTTGAATTTTATTTTCCTAATTTTAGCAGTTAACTTGGGGGGGAGAAATGTCAAGTTTGACACTGCGGAAGGCAGATGCTACACATACGGTTTGAGAGCATATTTACATACTCAAATCTCAAAGAAAGAAACTGTAATTTGGTGTGCAGCAATATAAGATGTGCTGCATATCTTCTTTAAGAAATTAATGGAAGAAACGGTCGTGGACGATAATGGGGTCTGGAACATTGGCGAGTTTCAATGGACGATAATGGGGCAGCTTACTCTACATATAAAGACATAAACGCAGGGTTGCATTTAGTATACGCAGAGGTCGGCGCTGGACAGACGCTTAGAAAGACCTATAATGCCTGGATACTAGAAGCAACGGGGAGGTGTGCAGCAGACACAGCACTTGTATGGCAGGGTATGTTTACTTGCTTGTTACTTGTTAAATAACTGCTGTGTTGTGCTGAACTTGTTGTAATTAATAATCACACTGATAAATATTCAATATGATCTGCTGTTTTTATAGCCTTGGAGAAGTGTGCGGTCACGTAACTGCAATTCTCGTTGCACTGTGTCATTGCAGTGTGTTAAAGAAGGTTTACATAACCCGCCTGTCACATCTGAACCCAGTGTATGGTCAAGGGTTAAAAAACAGGTGAATATGAGCCAGTAGCCTATACGCATACATTTGGTAGTGTCAGATTCACAACCGACTTAATGAAGCATATTTCTTGTTCAAGTGGATCCCTTGCCTGTTGCACAAATTCATTTCTGTAAGCCAGGCCACATCGCTACTGGTACTGATGCTGGGGATGATTTGAAATTCCTTACCATGGCAAATTATGGCTCCCCAAACAACCTTTTTAAAGCACTAAGAGTAAGTTAGTGTAGCTGGCTAATAGTGAAATGTCATTATAAAATGTTGATTTATTCTATGGCAGCCTGTACAATAATGTCTAACTAGGCCATTATTAGCTAGGCCTACAATTCTTTGGTAATGTAATTCACACAGAGACAAATATTTTTCTAGAACAAGGTCATCATTTTAATTGTACATTTAACCACAAATTAGGTGTATGTATTTATTCCCCTAATCAAACTCTGGATATGTTCTCAGGAAACAAACCCAGACTGTGCACTCTTCACTGTTCTCCTTGATCAGCCCTCAAACCAGGCTGGAAGTCAGGAACAGGAATTCAACAAGGAGATTGGGCAGGAGGACAGGGAGATGAGAGAAGACATTGTAGAGTCAGATATAGTTCAGGTCCCTGTTGCAGTGGCATTTAAGATAGACCAGGAAGACACCAATATACCTCCACCACTCCCTAGTCTTTACAATCCCAGGTACAGCTCCCTTACTAATGAGCAGTTAGACCAAGAAGTTGAGGTTATGAAGATGTCCTTACCTAACAGCTTCAATGAAATAAACTGTGCTAATTTCCAGCATAGTATGCTACCTGCCAAAGACAATGATGGTGCACTTCTACACAGCCATCATTGAGTCCATCCTCACCTCCTCCATCACCATCTGGTACGCTGCTGCCAATGCCAAGGACAACAGCAGGCTGCAGCGTATCATCCGCACTGCTGAGAATGTGATTGACTGCAATCTGCCTGCCTTCGAGGACCTGCACACCTCAAGGACCCTGAGGCGAGCGAGGAAGATTGTGGCCGACTCCTCCCACCCTGGTCACTCCCTGTTTCAGTCACTCCCCTCCGGCAGAAGGCTGCGGTCCATCAGGACCAACACCACACGCCACAAAAACAGTTTCTTCCCTTCCGCTGTTGGCCTCTTCAACAACACCAAGGGTTCACACTGACTTCATGACTCAATGTCCGTAAAACACACTGCTTTTTGCACTGCACTACACAATCTTGTACCATTTGTATTTTTTGTAATATTTGTATTTTTATATTGTAAATTACTGCAACTTATATTTTATATTTTATTATATAGTTTATTTTAATTCTATTTCCACTTACTATTGCTAGTTATGTACCCTTAGTATAGTTAGTCCTCATATTTAAATTTTAGATTCCTATATGTTTAATGTTTGCACCTTCCTGCCAAAGCAAATTCCTTGTCTGTGCAAACTTTCATGGCGAATAAAACCCATTCTGAATCCATTCACCACTTCAGAGTGCAGATGACAAATGGTATGCCCAAAGGAAGGGGAGACTAACTGCTAGTCAGTTTGGTCAAGTCCTGAAGTCCCAAGTCGCTTTAGAGAGCAAAAATGTAAACATATGACGATATGGTGGGGAGGTGTTGTAGGAGAGAACCATATGCTATCACCCTAATTTCTTAGCACCCTCGGTCAAACGCCGAGCACCCCCATAGCACCAGCAGAAAAAAATCTCTGGTGCTGCCACTGAGCCGCAGTCCATGTCGAACGCACCTATAGGCTGCTTCAAGTCAGCCGGGCTGCAGGCGGCTGCAGGCGACGCCGGCGCTGCATGAAGTCGAACGCACCTATTATCACCATCTGCATCACGGACTATTCCTACCACTTTAGCCTCCTTGGTCGGTTTCCTGAGGATGGATGTAGCGATCCACAAAAACGACAGGAACAATGTTCATACGAATTTAGTCTCCTCGGTCAGTTACCGTGTCTTATGCGAATGAAATACAGAAAATACAAGAACATTGTACAGCATGGCCTAGCACAAAGGAAAAAAATGGGAATGTAAAGAGGGAGTCAGGTGGCTGAGCGGTTAGAGAATTGGGCTAGTAATCAGAAGGTCGCCGGTTCGATTCCCGGCTGTGCCTAATGACGTTGTGTTCCTTGGGCAAGGCACTTCACCCTACTTGCCTCGGGGGGAATGTCCCTGTACTTACTGTAAGTCGCTCTGGATAAGAGCGTCGACTAAATGTAAACAAACACCCCTTATGCAGAACTGTACATTCAAGCGCTGCATTGTGAATTAAGTCTACAATAATTGTGTGGCGGTCTGCAAGAACCCATCGGATGTCGCGGCTGTTCATTGTTGGCTATAAGGCAAAAAAGATCAAAAAACAGTTTTCTGTCAAAATTGAGATTTTTGATGTTTTGTATAGCTAACACCCTAAATTTAATTGTAATGTACAAAAAGTATATGATTTCTTATGAAAAACAGTTAATTTAAACGGTTTTTAGACATGTTAGCTAGCGAGAGTTTCAAGCCATGTCAAATCAAATGCTCAGTTTTCCTGCTCTTTTGAGTGCTGCAGCAGCCCCAAACAACTCATCAATGAAGTCAGGCTGTTAAACTTAAAAATAACTTGCTGAGAAGTTATTCATGTAAACAAACTGACAATCTGTTTGAAACAGTTGAGTGTCGGTGTTTGCCTCATGCATCACAATAGAATTAGAATGAGTGGAATCTTTGAATGCAGTTTTCTCCCTTATCACTTTTTGACACAGGTCAACTTTAAAATTATGTAACTTAAGTTGTGATAAAGATATCTGAGTGATTTAAACAGATTTGTATTCAAGAAGGTTTGTAGATTCCAAAGATGTATACCACCCTAAAAGTCATTAGGCCTATATCTCTCAATACCAGTTGCCACTTGTGTTTGTCCTCTTGAAAATGAATCGGTAAGCTTGGCACATTTGGCAGCATCCTCTTCCAATGCCTTTCTTTTTTTCAACCTGGCTTTTTCAGCCCCTGGCCTCTTCCTCGATCCAACCTCCCTGACGCGTATCATTACGGTACGGCCGCCTTGGCAAGCTATCTCTCCTGGAAATGTTCTTTATTCAAAGTTGTCCTGAGGGCAGAAACGTTTAATCTGACAACCAATTGCAAGAGAGGAGAGAATTGCAGAGGCGTGGCCACCATTTTCGATCTTTTTCAATCTCAACAACGTGCCACCAGTTGCGCGCAGCCAAGATTGGAACTGGTTATCATTTCAAAAAGAAAATTCCCACAAGCTCTTCACTCGCCTATCTGAGAAAATGTTTTGGAAAAGACGGGATATGGACCCAACCAACTCTATTTGGGATGGGAGAACTCCCTCACAGGCTGCAGTGTCAGAATGCGGAACGTGTGTAGCATACTTAACCCTCGTGCTGCCTTCGGGTCACATGACCCAAAGGTTCATAACGAACCATCGTTGTGTTTACCCAATTTTACCCAATACAAAAACAAATTAAAATAATTTTCTTTTAACCTTTGCAATGTGGGGGGTCTGAGACAGCCCAACAGTTAAAAGAAAATGCTTCACTTTGTCTTTGTATGCGGTAAATCTGTCGCAATACGACGGTGGGTCACAATGACTGATGGGTCAGAATGACCCGAAGATAACACAAGGGTTAAGAGAAGATAGACTAGCGTGACAAATGTCAACAACAAAAATCCTCGACTGGCCCAAAAGCGAAGCGGCCCACCGGGAATTCTTCCGATTCTCCCTAATAGCCACTCCGGCCCTGGCATCCATCCTTGCTGTCATGGATGACATAAATAGAGCAATTTCCAGAGACTTGGCCAGGCTGGGGCCAGGCCAAGTCTCCAGGCTGGCCAGGCTGTCGAAGGGACTGTTGAAAACGAAGATTTATGTCCAGACTTCCTACTGTTCCGTGTAGAGGCTATAATGGCAAATATAGGACTTGCAGCTGCTGAAATGGACACAGAGTTACGCCTGGGACACACTGGCTGCGAAGCGCCGCGATTAGCTGTGAAGCGCCTGGAAGCGCAGCGTTTTTCCTTTCCTTTCTGTTATCAAATTGGACAGGCCACACAGGCTGCGAAGCGCTGCGCAATTGGCTCACGCTCTGCAGTGATCGTTTCGGCTGCTGGTCGAACGCTTGCGAATTCGGCTGCAGGATGATAAAATTCACCATATCATATGATATATTTGGATAAACAAACATGTTATTAAGATTTTACTACATTATTTGTGGCAGGGGCGTAGCCAGAATAATCTTTTGATCCGTTTTTTTACTTATTTACTTTGCAATATGCACCGCATATTATTGGGTGTGCTCAAGCCATTGGCGAGCACAACCATTGGTCTCTCACATATTTCTTTATTTCTTATTATTTATTTTCCCACCCCTAAGGATCCGTCAATATTTGGACTACATAGACAAAGTTCGTGTCAAAAGGTTAGTCTTGTTAGTGATTGCGTTGCTTGTATTTTTATTTACGTTCCGTTGCACGGTTTAGGAGCGTAGCCTACAACGTTTTTGTGGCAAAAAAAGTGCTTTGTGTGGCAAAAAAACTCAGTGCTAGCCTAACAATTAGTGATGGGCATTCCGGCTCTTTTTCGTGAGCCGGCTCGTTTGGCTCAGCTCACTGAAAAGAGCCGACTCTTTTGGCTCCCTAACGGCTCTTTAAAAAAATTATGTTTTAACTATGAATTTGACTATGATAGGTGTGAAAACAATTTGAATTCAATTATTCAATGAAATCATATTCTACCTTAACCACAATGTCTTAAAAATGCATTGATTTGTTATGGCTCTCCTCCGAGTTTCGACTACTTGTCTAACTGAGTGTGTGTGAGTTGGCTCGGCCCTCTCTCATGCAGTATAATTGGTTGACACCGCGTGTATGATTGACAGGAACAGAATGTGAGGATGACCGTGTGCGCCTTTAGCCCTACAAGTATTTTTTTGTTGTTCTTTGAATTAGTCAATTATTTTAAATACAATTAAAATTCATTATTTCATAATCATTAAATTTTTATAGAGTATATTAATCTATTAAAAATAGAGTCAGCTCTTCAGATATGCGAGCCAGCTCCTGACGTTGACCTACAAGAGGCTCTCAGAGCCGGCTCATTCGCGAACGACCCATCACTACTAACAATGATAATAGTCACAATGGAGGCGCCTGGATGGCAGCCTATTTACAGTAGCTCCGTTACTTTTCTAGCATTTTTCAATGTTTTCATTTGTTTTTTCATGTTTGTCACGGTGCTAATAGTGTGCACTTATATCGTCTGATACTTTTGGTATGGTTTTTCAGTGACTTTGATCAATATAGATCGATTATATTAGGATTTCAATTAAACCAATACACTCTTACACTTACAGATAACGTAGTGCTTTGTAATCCCTTCTTAGCAAAATCACTAGTGTCAAACAATTTACTAAACGTGACTAACAAGAAAAAAAACTAATTGTTCTGGATTTGACGTAAGAGGGCATCGGCTTCTAATTTGGTTTGTCCACAAGCCTCTTAAAACTCTGCAAGGGCCTCTAAAATGACATCTAGCAGTAACAGATTTTTTTTTTGCCCATTGTGTCTATTTGTTCACTTATTGCACTTTATACATGCCATGCTCTGCACTTGCACTTGCTGTTTCTCCACTTCTGGTTAGATGCTAAACTGCATTTCGTTGCCTCAGTACTGTACTCTGTGCAATGACAATAAAGTTGAATCTAATCTAAAACAGCACTTTACTTACAGACCCTGATTTTGAACTCCACTGTACATCCGTGGATCTTTGTAGCTTGATACATTATCTGCCGGGATGTAACTCTTTCTGTACTTGAATAAATCGAGCATATGGGATCCACTCATAAATGTGTGTAGCTGGTTTACTGTGTCAAAAAAAGTACTGACATGTCCCGATACTTTTGCCTTGGTACACAGAACCGAGTTCAGACAGTGGGAGTTGCAATGCACATATACTGCTTGCTTAAACGTTTGCTTTAGGAGGACATGTACCCCTCCTCTGTTGCCGGACATGACTGAAGCACCATCGAAACAAAAACCCACACACAGAGTGGATTCCCAACCCAAGTGTTGCAACACAAATAATTTTCATAGATATTCCTTGTGCAGTCAAATCAGCAGTTTCCACATATCCAGCAGCTCTTTCTTTAATACCTTGAATGTATCCACCATGAATGTATCGGATGCACACAGCAAAAAGTTCTCGTTTAGATTGATCTTTATATTCATCTGCTAGTATTGCAAAATACGTGGAGGGAGCAGAATGAACTTAATCTTTTATCCTCCTGAGTAACAGCGTTGCTGCACACTCCAGTAACTCGTTCTGAATTTCGGGGCTCATAAGGGTGGCAGCTCATTAAGCCTGGTTTGTCAGTCATTTGTCGAGTCATACCTTGCAATGAAAATGAAGACTTCTTAAAAGTTTCCTTCGGTTTCTCTATGCCCTCTGAGTGGAATATCCTGCTTTGCACACATTAAAATAATATCTATCCATGGGCGTAAATCCCAGCGGGGACACGACCCCCCCAATCCTGGGAAAAATATGATTTGTCCCCCCCAATAAATCACTGTAAACATAACTATGTAATTTCAACAACATTGATAATATGCAATGAAAACGCTTTGCTGATTATGGACACAATGGCGCTTTTTGAAGTTTAAAAAGATTTCGAACCCCGACAAGGTGACTTGAGTGTCTACCATTTGAAATGCACGTGGCTAACGTGAAATTAATCCAGTTAATCGCACCATAGCGATTTCACTATGTTGGCAGGGTTCACACACACTAAGCTAGCTGCATTTGCATAGCTAGCAAACAAACCGATAGAGAAAACATTAGCTATCACTATTCCATTTGGCGTCGTCAAAAGATGGAAATTTTGCTATTGTCAATTTAATCCAAAATCAGCAGGAATATTGTAGTTCTTCTAAATCCATTTGCCATGCTTAGCGATACTGAACAGAACTATACTATATTCTACCATTGTCATAATTATCTTAAATGGTCTCGTTGCAAAAGCTAAATCGTCTCTAGGGACTTTGAAGCACCTGTGTGCCGATCTGGAGTAAACTGGCTATAACAAAGATGATGGCAAATACCACACAGACGGAATTGGGGCTCGCTAGCTGCATATTCAGCTATTCTGGGAAGCCAGCCAAATATAAAACCAAAACATGAATTATATTAAAATGACAAAAGGTTGCAGTTTGCGTTGTGTAAAGGGTGAACTCATACAGCTGTCAATCCAGCTGTCAATGCAATCCGTTTCACCTTTCCTAACTGACTGTCTAGCTACCTGGTAGATCGAAGCCTATTCTAGAAGAATGGTAATAAATGATAAAAGCCCATCTCCTACTGTAAATAACCTGTACATTGTGTGTGCGGCCAGCATGGTAGAAAAATTGCAGAAAAAAGAAAGACGGACATCAGAGCATTTCAGGACACCAAAACTCAAAGAAAGAACCCTAGTGGCCTAATTTCAAAGACTAGTTGATAAAATGTTCAAAAAAATGATGTGAAATGTGCTAAAATAAGTTTGTTGAGTCTCTTGTTTGGCAACATGACGGGTTCTCTTCTTTAGACTTGTAAAATAGGGACATAATTGGACAATGCCATGGATACCCCCACTCTCTACTTAAACTGGTGACTGAACCAAGATTAATTTGAGGCAATGGTATTGTTGTTGTGATTAATTGTGTAGTATTGGGTACTGGTAGTTAGGAGGATGGCAATCATCTTATTTCTTTTCTAGGAGACAGACTGTGAGTCAGTGAGGGTGGTGAAAGAGCCAGGGAGAGACTTCAGATGATAGTGTCACAGCCATGGCAGAACCAGGGGTCAACCTTTTTGCCAGCAGCACCAGTATAGGAGACAGTGGCACAGCACTGTCTAGTCACCTCAGTGGTGGCACAGAACCATATCAGCCACACCCACAATTTATAGAACCGCAGACTCTTGCCAACAAAGTGTTGACATTTCAAGAGAAATGGTTTTGGGATTTCCTCCGACTTTATGATGGTTCAATTGAGATTATTTTAGATGAGACTGCACCATGCCCATTGTAATTACATAAACTGCACCCATACAGTGTACAGTACATACTGGCCTTTCTTGGTATTGCTGGTTGTAAATACTGTACACCTGCATTCATACTTGACTGATAAGAAACACTACTATAACTACATTTGAACAAGTTGAGACAACCCTTCAGTTACTAACTATAAATGATCCAGGAGTATTAATTATGGTTCCTCAATATACATTTAACATATTACAATGTAGCAGTCATTTTGGTGTCCCCCTCAGAAATTGCTCTTGAGAAAGTGTCATATAATTTCCCCCCCCAAAGTTGATAGCATATTTTCGCCACTGCTATTACCACTTTAACATGTGAACGTTTTCTTTTTACAAAATCCATGTTTGCATCACCATGCATTTGGTTCAACACAGTTCCGCGACTTCTAGGTCTAAGCGTCGTCTTGTAGGATTCAAATTTTGCAAAGGCACTAACATGTAATTTGCTATTCTCATGCTTACAGCAAGCATTTCTTGTCAGTTTCCAGTTTTTAAGTCCATCTCGTATAAATGTGACTTCAGCATTTGCCCCCAGGAAAGTGCTTATAAAACTTATGAAGCCTGAAGGGTATAACCTGAGGCTATGGTAGTGCTATAATATTAATGATGTTATACCTAAAGTGTATAGATGGTAATTAAATAACTTTTGATAAAGCAATAGGATATGGTTTGGCAATGATATGTCTACAAAGTTTCAGTAATAAGTTAAAATCGTAAAATAGTGTAGTGTGTAGTCAATCTAACATGCTAATTAGTTGAAATGGTCAGCAGTTGGTGGTAATGTCACTCACGAATAGTGACTCCCTAGTGGTTGAGAGGGGGGATCTGAAAAAGAGACTAGAGACAGCCCACGAAACAGACAGAAAATAAGACGATACCGACTGCGTTGAGGTAACAATTAAGAGAGAGTGAAATTGAAAAAGAAGACTACTACAGCCAGGGCAGGACTAAGGGCGGTGGGGGCCCCTGGGCTTGAGTAATTTTCGGGCCCTACCTTCTATACATTACTTTAAATAGAACAAAATGATACAGAAGCTATGTATTCGAGCTACACGATTTTGGATAAATTTGAATAAAATTGAGATCACGATTCTGAACAAACAACTAAACAAAACTAGAGAGGGTACAATTTCTGGGGAAATTGTAGGGTGTGCTTGCTTGTGTCGGTTGCACATGGGTTTGTTTTTTAAAACTGATATTTCTGTATATTTTATATAAAAATGCATACTTATTATTTATAAAGATTACATAGATTTAAAAGCATTTTTTTTGCTTCTCATTTACAACTCAAAATACGAGTGAAGTGTAGAATGAAATAGATGTCTTCTCATTTCCCCTGCAAGAGGCAGCCTCATTGTTGAATCAAAACGAATAAATTTGGCAGACCGGTGTAAAAATTGACCTAATCTCTATGACTTAAACGTCCTTTTAAGTTTTTCCCTTCTCGTGATATTTTCATGCATTTAGCCTACTCATTGCATTCATTCATTAATAAAGAATCCCCTTTGAAGATTATTATACGACGTTACCGGCAGTAGAAGATGGAATCGCGATTCAAACAGTACTGTACCATCTGCTAACTGAAAATATGCCCCCCAAAATGTAAATAAGCTTGACATTTATTTAGTGGAAAATCGCTCATTCATAAAAAGCTCGCTGGTAGCGATCATTGTCAGTAACAACGCAAAATGCGATATAGCCCTGTGTGGAGAAGCTGCCCCGGTAAATTGTACTACTACGGTACAGTACTAGACTACTGCTGTGTTCGTCTTGGTAGCGATTGCGTTGGTTGAATTGGATTTAACGTTCCGTTGTACGGTTTAGGCTGAAATTAATTATTTTCATGAACAGATTGACAAAGTTTAGGCTGTGGCAATGAAGTTCAGGTTAGTAGTTAGATAGACTTTTGATTTAAGTAAGGGGAGTGCCGAACATGTTCTGTCGCCGTTTGACTTCCTAAACAGCTGTGTAGATGTTTTTGTAGTGTCTCGCGTAGGCTACAGCGTTGCAGTGATACACTGGATTGAAACCACAGGTAATGATAATTTCACCCACAAATCGTTTACTTGTAATCTAATGTCATAATAAATCCTACAACGAAAATGTATTTGTGAGGAATGTTTATTTTAACGATTGAAAACAGATGCATCATAGACCACTGTAGTAGCTATGTGTTGCCCGGGCAACAGAGGCTAAAGTCATGATGCTAATACTTCAGTGACACAGTAGACTACTGTTTCCGAAAGTAGATGTACTTCCTTAATAAAATCAGCTTATATTGTACATTACACGTCACAATTGTGTGTCATATCACAAAGTAAAATGAGTAAATAGTTATCACCCTGGCCTCTTTGCTTGTGGCGTTTCTGCAGCTGCCTTGCAGTAAAGCAGTTAGCTTAGCTATCTCCCAGAAGTTAACGAGCTGCTAAACTAATGTTCTGCTAGAGGTAGTCACGCGAGTTTTCTTGACGTTAGTGACGTAAGTAGCGTCATTGACTGAGGCTAGCAAGTTAGCCACCGTTAGCTTCACTTTTCGCCACAAAAACTTAATTTCCACTTAAACCATGCAACGGAACGTAAATCCCAATAGAAGCAACTCAATCGCTACCAAGACGAAACTTTTGACACCTAGGTTGTCTATGTAGGCCAAATATTGACTGAGTTTTAGGGGGGCAAAAAGAATAAAAATAATAATAATATATATGTGAGAGAACAAAGGTTGTGCCCTTGCCGAAGGCAAAGCACACCCAATGACATAATTTATGTTATATGCTGAAGTCTTTCAGCAATGCAATTAATTAATCTGAATTATTTAAAACTTGGTTTGAATGGATGATTGAATTACTCACTCAAATACTTCATTTTTGAACAAATCTCCTGAATGAACGACTCAATGACAAATATTTTTTTTGACAGTCTTTATAATACAGGAAGTGCCTTCACTTGCAAGAAGATATCAAAATAACTAATTGAACAAAGTGCAAGATAAAGAGTGTGTGTGTAGTACGTAAGTGAGTAGATGGGTGTTGTAGTGACCTTTGAAAAAAATCTAAACTATGCACACAAATGAGAAATGTACAGTAAATACAATTAAAAGAATAGTACACTATCATAAAAAAAGCATGACATCATACAACAACAGAATCCAGAGGCTGATCATTTAAAACAACAACAGGCTAGAGAGAAAGGTAATCAGGTTATGACTTCATGTATGTAATCTCATTTTAAAGATATTAACATAGTATTATTTAGAAGTGGCATTTTCTGGATTTCTTTGCAGCAGTCTTTGATCAAATCAGTAAAATCCACTTTATGTAGAAGGTCACTCTCAATTGACATCAGAGTGAGATGATTTAATTTCTGCTGTACAATTGTGGATCTTAGTCTATTTTTTACCAGTTTCAGTTTGGAGAAACTGCGCTCCCCACTTGCATTTGTGACTGGTAATGTCAGGTAAAGTCTGAGAGCAACATCCATGTTTGGGAAGATGGTCTGTAGTTTTTTTTTTTTATGCACAAAAGACGTTCCCTTGCAGATGATGGCTCATCATGGCAGATGAAGCCTTTGAACTGGATAATTTCTTCACAAAATTCCTTTTCCAGGTCAGTGTGGTATCTCTTCTGTAGATCTGCTGCTTTTTTACGCAGATGTTCTGCAGAGAGGGTAGATATGTTGTTCAGAAAACCAAAAGGCGACCAAGTTCAGCCAGCAGCCTATCCATCACAACTAGAAACACACTAGATGAGAACCGTTCTCTTCCTGACAAGTGAACCTCAGGTGTTGCAGACTCACCCACATGAGTCTTGCGTTTTCTTTGTCTTTGTGTGTCTGGTTTGTATGTTGCTGAAACGGTGGGAGACATCGCTTTTGCTTGGGCTTCAAACACATCAAATTCTTCTCTCAAACCAACAATATATTCCCGTAGTGACCTCACCAAATCAACAGCATTGCACAGGTCCAGATCCACAGCTTGAAGTGCAACAATTGTCTCATGAAAGCATCGGAGAACATGATTCCACAAAGAAAAGCACTCTAGCTTGTTCATTTTTTTATGCAGTGACCATGCATCATTTTGTGTTGTCGGGTTCTGTTTGCTGTCTTCTGCAATTTTCATCAGTGACTCTTGAATATTGGCAAAATTTATGCACAGTGCCATGGTGGCCTGTGCATGTGCAGCCCACAAGTGTCAGAGAGAGATTTTACCCCTGGGACACACTGGCTGCGAAGCGCCTGGACGCGCCTCACAGCGCCACGATCGGCTACAACTGAGCAAAAGCAGTAGGCTATGTCTGCGTGTGCGTTGTGTGCAATGCGTGACAACTCGTTTCTCTCAAACAAACAAAACAACTACGGGCATGCTAGCTCAACGGATCAATTTATTTTCATTAGTTTTCGTCAGGGTAACCACATGTAAAGGACGTTCGTTACCAACATTGTGTAATTATAAAGTCTACAACTTTACAAATGTTCACCGTAGTCTACAATTAATGGAGTAAAATCTTAATAACATGTTTTTTTATTCAAATATATCAACTAATATGGTGTATTTCATCATCCTGCAGCCGATTTCGCAAGCGTCTCGCGAAAAAATTTGACCAGCTGCCGAAACGATCGCTGCAGATCGCAGGCAATCGCAGCGCTTCGCAGCCAGTGTGGTCGGCCCCATTTGATAACATGGGTGCCGAAAGAAAAAAGGAGGCGCTTCCAGGCGCGTCGCAGCAGATCGCAGCCGATCGCAGGGAGTGCGTCCCAGTGTCTCAATGCGGTGGTTTTCATTAGACTGCAACCATGCAGTTACCACCTTCCATCTAGCTGTGGATTTCGAGCAGAAGTTGAACAAAGTTTGAACGAAGTTAAAAAAAATCTGCGCTCTCTGTGCAGCAGTTTACGCTATTAACTCCAACCACATTAAGTGTGTGCGCGGCGCACGGCACCCACTCTAAGTGGATTAATGTCTTTGATGTGAGCTTGCAGCCCGTTGTACACTCCTGACATGTTTGCGGCATTATCATAGCACTGTCCACGGCAGTTACGGATGTTTATGTCCATCTCATGTAAAACTGTGAGCACTGCATCACAGAGTGCCTTCCCTGTGTGGCTAGATATAGGGAGGAATTTTAAGAATCACTTCTAATGAGGCCCTCGGGTGAAATATACTTTATGATAAATGTAAGCTGATCAATATGCGTCATGTCGGGAGTTGAATCAATTCTAATAGAAAAGTACTTGGTCACTTTAACTTCGGCAATGATTTCAGAAAGCACTCTATTGCCCATTAGCTTGATACATTTGTTGCATGTTTTCGATGAGAGATATGAAGGGGTTCCTACCCCAGCATTGCCATATGTCTGTATGTGTGATTTCAAAAATGGGTCGAATTCACTGATCAGTTCCAGAATGCCCAAGTAATTCCCATTGTCAGCTCTACCAAATATTTCACTGGAGCCTCGGAAAGCCAATCCCCGCTCTGACAGAAATTTTACAACCGCAACCAGTCTTTGCAAAACTTCACTCCAATAATTGCATTGGGACTCAAGCTGCTTTTTAAGTTGAGAGTCTATAACTCTGTCAGCTGCTGCTCTGTTGATGTAATTAAACATAGCCTTTCTATGACTGTCACTATTCTCGTGCTCGGCAATGCGTCTGGTAGCATGTTTCCAGTCATTATAGCCAGACTCAAAAAGGGATATACCGTCACCCTCACCAAAAAGGCGGCAAGCAAAACAAAACACACAACCGGTGGATGGTGAGTACAGCAACCATTCTCTGGGCAAGTACTCACCATTCTAATTCTTGCGTTTGAAATTAGTTTTAGAAAACAGTCTCTTTTGATGCTTGTAGTGGCGTTCAGAGGCCTTGACATTAGCATCCTTATTTTGACAGGACTCCGGACCTTTTCGCGCCCATTAAGCACGCACACTCTCATCAACTTTACCCCAGCGGGCAGGATCAGTGGATAACGAATCTGTAGTTGTAGGCGTACATGGTTCAGTCGCTGTTTCTGTTGCCACTTCCAACGAGCTAACGGCTTCAGATGATGATTCATTGATGGGCTGCCATGTCCTGAAGTCAAATCATCTCCAACCGTTTCTTCCAGCGGGTTCGGGTTGTTGTCCTCTGGATTCTTTGTTAGCACATCAGGCTGTGGTGTCACAGGTGTAAAAAATCCAGTAATCGTTTTCATTTGACTGAGTACTTGCTTTTCATGTTGCTGTCTTTGTTTTCCTTTAAGCGCGCCACTCCGATACCGTTTATCCGCCATTCCATCACTGTCTAATGCAGACAGTTTTTTTCAACAGCAGTAAACGAGGCACAACATAACTGCCAATAACCAATCAGCAAACATCAAGATGACTGACATTTAATTGAGCTAATTAAATGACATTATTCATCGCAGGGCAGGGCCGGGTAACCATGCTAGACCAACAAACATCAACAAACTTTAAATGAAAAATATTATTTAATAAATTAAATTAACGTAAACGGACGTGGCCCCCTACTGGGTGGGGCCCATGGGCTGGAGCCCAGTCAAGCCCAATGGTAAATCCGGCCTTGACTACAGCAGTAGTTAAAAGGTTGAGCCACTTTTAGTTTTAGTGTACCTAAGGCTTTTTTGTTTTCATTCAGCCAACGAAAGGTCACAGTATTTTATGTTCTGTTTTGGAGCTAGCTAGCTTGTTCGCTCAGCAGTGTGAACTTATAGCTAGTGCTAGCTAATTCATTAGATGAGTACTGGTGTTATCACTGTGTACCGCTGTCATTTTGGAAGAGAACGTGCTGCTCAACTAGCACCCGAGTAATCCGGGCTACGTGGGGTTGCAAACAGACAGACTGAATGAAGGCAATATCAACTGTGCACGCAGCACAAACGTGGTGGTCGTGAGAAGCCCGTATTGGGCGCGAAGAACACAGTTAACAGGGCTGCAACGGGGGTTGAACAGATAATTTTATTTGTTTTCCATGCCGGCTTTTGTATTTTCTTTTATACCTGTATGCAGTGTTGCCACAGTTACTTTGAAAAAGTAATTTAGTTACGTTACAGATTACTTGATTTTAAAAGTAACTAAATTAGATTACAAGTTACTTTATTAGTTACATTCAGCAGCTGCCGACAACACCCCCGCCGCTTCAACATAAAAATAGGTGCGTTCGACTTCATGCAGCGCCGGCGTCGCCTGCAGCCCGGCTGACTTGAAGCAGCCAATGGGATTCTCAACTTCAACTGCCTTGAAAAAAAGAGAACGTGCTGCTCAACTAGCACCCGAGTAACCCGGGCATTTGTTTATACCTGTATGCATACATGTATGCATACAGGTATAAAAGAAAACATGGTTTTTGGTAGCATGTTTTTGTGGAACATTTGGGGATTGATTAAAAGAATATGGCCTGAAAATCTTGTTGGATAAATGCCAGTTCTGCCAACCGCAGGTTAAGTATGTTGGCCATATTGTGTCTGCGTCTGGCATAGCCACCAATCCTGAAAAGATAAGAGCAGTTGCAGAGTGGAAGCAGTCTACTGACCTCAAGTCCCTACAGTCCTTCTTAGGATTCTGTGGGTTCTATCAACGCTTCATCGCAAATTATTTTGCCATCGTCAGCCCTCTGACAGACCTTACGCGAGGATACATGCATACCCAAAAGACTAAAAGTCACTGCAAAGGGACAACCTATTTCCGGAAGTCTGAGCCATTCTCAGACCATTGGACCTCGGAATGCGCAGCAGCCTTTAACAAGATTATCCAGTCTTACCCATGCTCCTGTTTTGGCATTTGGGGACCCCTCAAAGCTTTACTTACTGCATTTCGATGCAAGTTTCGACGGATTGGGTGCAGTACTTAATCAACAATACCCTGAGGGTTTGCGTCCAGTGGCATTTGCAAGTCGTAAGCTGAGTAATGCAGAGTGCAACTACCCAGTCCACCAGCTGGAATTTCTCTCCCTGAAATGGGCCACAGTTGATAAGTTCCACGATTATTTGTATGGGGTTCAATTTAATGTGAGAACAGACAACAATCCCCTCACGTATGTGCTTACATCAGCCAAGTTGAATGCCATGGGTCATCGGTGGTTAGCTGCCCTTTCCATCTATGAGTTTGGCATTCAGTACAGACCAGGGCGGGAGAATATAGATGCTGATTCCCTCTCCCGAAACGTGGCTGAAGGGGAGGGATGGATCTCACTTGAAGGGGTGAAAGCCGTCTGTAAGAAAATAAGTGTTCCTGCACAAACAGAGACACTGATTAGTTGTGCTGAACAATTAGGGATACCTCCCCAAGCCATCCATGAGGTGTATGCATATCCGATTAGGCTGGAGATGCCTAGCTTGGAACGTCTGAGTGAAGATGAGCTTCGATGTGCTCAAAATAGGGATGCAGCTATAGGGTCCATTAAGCTTGCTATGAGAACAGGCCAATGGGCCCCTACGACCAGAATGGGTAATAGCCCAGAGGTGGTACATCTTCAGCAGGAAGGAAATAAAGTGATGAACAAACTGCTGTACCGGAAGATTATGACAACAGCTGGCAAGGAGATTTTTCAGTTAGTGCTCCCGTAATAAGTGCTAATTATTTGGGCAAAGGTTATTTATATTTACTACATATCTGAGCCAACATAAATCATATTTACTAATTATTTGGGCAAAAGTTACCTATATTTACTACATATCCAGGCCAACCTAATTTATTTTTACTAAATATTTGGGCAAAAGTGATTTATATCTACTAATTATCTGGTGAAAGTTGATAAAGACTACTGTCTGGATAAAAGTTATTTGCATTCATTAATATCAATTATATTAAATCATATTTCAGTACATTGTCTAACGCCTTCCAAACGACTCAATATCATAACTAGCCCTAGCTTCTTGTAATGCCAAATTGTACTCAAGTTATGTCAACCATGCATGAAAATAAACTCATGTCTTGCTGGAGTAACTTAACTTAAGACACCTAAGGCAGGTACATTTAACCTTACTGTAAAATTCTTTATTTTTACATGAAATCATACAACAATCACACAACAGATTGTCAGTAATGTTGATATTTCAAACAGGACACACAAAAAATTATTGCGCTCTTCTACATTTTCCACCAGCAATTTTACAAAGGTGACTAGCAGTGTATGTGAGTGAGCGGTTCTGTACTATGCGTGTGTAAAAATGAATTATCAATTCAACAGAAATAATTTGAAAATGTCTGAACAAGACATGGTTCACCTACAAGATTTTCACTCCAAAACGAGAAGAACACCAAAACTAGCAGGATACTGCCTGCGCATGTATTTGAAGTGAGACCACAGAGACTTAACTGAAGGTACCACATTGTTAAATAAAAATAACAAAGCTTAAAGAAGCACTCCACAAGTCCCTTTAACGGTTCAAAATGACATCACTCATTTTCCCAGGATGTGTTTGCATAAATGATGTCCAATTTGCACGTCTGTTGTACACAGTAGAATAACAAGGTACAAGAATAGCCTCTGACAACATTAGGTAAAAAAAAAAAAAGAGAGGCAATACCACTTCCTTAAAATTAGTATGGTTGATGGGCATTTCTGAAGGTAACATTGTAAGAGTTGACAACATGTCACGAGACTGAACAATTCCGTTATATTTGGCAAGAGACCATATTCTTAAGCTAGCAGTTAATTATTGAGGCTGTTCACTTTTGGGGACAGCTTTGAACAGTCCAGCTCGAGGAGGAGTTTCTGGAAGACTTCAATCGTATATTTGAGCTCCTTGGGAAAGGCCAAATTTACTGCATATGTCAACCCAATGAGCATGGAGCAAGCAAGCCCTTGTAAAGTTACACAGAGCAGTCAGAACTTTCAGGCCCTCTACCACGATACCAACATCGTCTGGATCTTGATGTATTAGTCTTGATGCTGTAGATTTTCATTCTTTGCACAGCAAGGTCCTGTGACACACTGTCTCCATCATCCTGAAACAGCAAAAACATTGTCTATTTCAGACTGTTCAGAAAAAGGATTAGGTCCTAATCATACATCTCCCAATTTGATGCTCTAAGTCTTTTGAAAAGAAAACCTGGGATTGTCATAGCTGCTGCGCACACAATATAACCAATGTTCATCAGTGTTTTAGAAAGTGATAATGTAATTGTAAAACATATGTTCTTGCCAAGTTATGCAAATAGGACAGCTCACAAACATACAAATAATTCAACGTCAGCAAAGATTAGTCTAAACTAATCAGTTACAGTTGTAAATATTTGTAAATTACTGTTTTTTTTTAATTAAATCGATCCATTGCTACAATGTTTTTCTCCCTGGCACTTGTTTATTGATGAGTATTTTATTCTACATTCACAAAGGCAGGCTGGTCACCCATCAGCCGATCTACACTGTAAAATCACTCCTGAAGCCGAGTCATCCAAGTACTGGATTAACTCTGCTGCTCTGTTATTGTAGAATAAAGTCTGTAAAAGTGGCTCTTGGCTGCTGTTTGTATAGCTCTTAGAAAGAAAACCGTAGTTATGAACTTTTAGAGCCAAAGAAAGAGACATGAATGTAGAAGTGCAAATATGCAAACATCAGTAGCCTGCCAAGAATTATTGTGAGAAATACAGTTTATACAGGGTAGACAGAGCGACCATCACAGTTTAATATGTACTTCAACTTACATCATACTCTTTAAGGAGATGATCTGAAGATTCCCCAAAGTACACTACCAAACATCGGATGACAACAGCTCTGGTCACGTTAGTGTTAGGATTGGTTTGGAGCCTGAAATTACAAAAATAAACATTATTCAAAGGTAAAAGGTAAAAAACATCCAAGAGTTAGTGAGCGGTGTGAATATCCCACCCCCCGCTCAGATGGCTGTTCACTCGGCCGCTCCTTCGCTCAAATTCACGTCATGTTGCTTCTTGTAAATTTAAGTAATATGCAAATTATATTCCAACCCATTCCTAACCTTTCCTTTAATAATAAAAAAAGCTAACATAACTCATTGAAGGATACCTTGAGTAGGATGGCCTGCAACCTCAACCCCATGGTTCCACCCTTGGCTTAGTAGAGATTCAAAAGCTTCGGAGTGTATTCATCCAGCTTGGCCATGAACTTCGACTCAATATGCACCATTGTGATTCTGTAAAACTCATCCTGGATCTGAAAATTAAAAGAAACTAATGTAGATGATAATTCTTACAACATTTTTAAAAGCAGGAAAAGAAATAATAGTGGTTCTGGAATTTGATCTTAAAATATGATTTGGAAAAAAAGTATCAAATACGCTAAAACCACCACTGCAGTCCTTCACAATGGATAAGGAATATTTATAATTAGCATGCATTTGTAATTCACTTGAGATGCCTCAAATAGAGCAGGCCACCTGGCATTGATGTCCTCAATGCTGGGTTATTGGTTGACAATTTCATTTCTTCTGTGTGCAAATGTTTTCCCCATTTTTTCTTTTATCACTTTGCTGTTGTCCGTTTTCCTTACTTCAGTGAGTAGCTGAATCCTCTCTTGTTCTTGACTTCATTCTCTCCTGCCGGGTAAGGGGGGAGGTAGTTAACTTCTGCCTTTCTAGGATTTTTGACACTCTTTGCAGACTTCTGGTCAGCAGGGCTTTTGCGTTTGAGTGCATTGCACATCACTTCAGAAACTCCGAAGCCTCTTAGTTTAGTGCGATAATTTGCCATCTAGTACTTTAAGCTTTGTTGCCAGCCATAGAAACCTGAGAATGAGCCTGATTCCTTGAGAAATGGATACTTCATGCAAAGTGCCTCAGCAACGTCACTGATCTGTGCACCTGATGGATACGCTGTATATGTATACATAGTTTCAGACAGTTTCTCAAGTATGTCTGCCTTAACCTTTGAAGTATTCAGAAGAGTTCCATTCTTCTGATAGTCTTCAGCTGCTCTTTCAAGGCACATCTCAGTTTCATAAGTGTAACAAGTACAAGTAGAAGGACCAGGTCTCTAGGTTCCTGAGAGAACAGATTTGATACGGTGGATGATTACAAAGATTTATTTTCTGTAGCAAACCAACTACTCTGAAATCTACTACAACTTAGTACTTTACAGAATGTATGAAAAATAATAAATCCAATGAATTTTGTTTGAAATAAATGTGGTTATTCTTTTATATCCTGCTATATATCTGTTTAGTTATGAATGTAAATTGACTTGGAATTTCTTAATTTGATATCTATTTATTTACCATGGTTTTCCTAATTTAGAATGATATTTAACTGTATACTTTTAGTTTACTTATCATTCATTCATTAAAGAAATTAATTTTAAATGTAGATTTCCTAATTATCTTTTAAACCTTACTTCAGTTAAGATTGTTTGGTTTAGCTTGGTTATTCAGTAAACCCTTAAATATGTTTAAACCACACTACGGTATTTAGTTTCCCTTAAAAGGTACACAGTAGAATATACAATATCAAAAACAAGAAAAATAAACAACATTACATCAACTAACGGGTCCTCAAAACCATCAAAGTGCATTCAATTACAAAAGATTCGAATTGTAAACAAAATAAATGATCAATCACTTCTTTTCTGTATGATTGGTTCTGGCATAAAGTTCACTTATCGTCGTCTAGAGTTTGCACTCTCGCTCCAGAAGGTTTCACTCGCGTGGGTGGCTCGCCATCTCGGGTTCAAAGAAACCGTTGGTTTCCAGCAAGGTCTTCATTCGACGTTTTCAGAAGGCTTTTCTTCTCTTTCGATCCCAGATCAAAAACCTGGCCTGTCATTTATTTAAACAACAGGACCATAAAATTGTATTAAACTTTCCAATCGAAATAATAAGTTTCTGGTTTCAGACATTCAGCCGCTAGCTTAGAACACATTGAATTAGCTGTGTAGCTAAACTCCACATGTTCACAGGTTTACATTTCACTAAACAATTGAAATGTTATTTCTAACACCAATTACAATATTTTCAACCAAAACAAAGTACATTAATGTGAAAAATAAAATACATATGTATGTTGACTCACCAAGTTGGATAATTTAGACTACAACACTAAAGTCCGCATGGCAACAATTTCTGTAATCCGCTTCCATCCACATCAATAAAAGTAACCAACATGGATTGTTACTCTACGATTGATATTCATTTAAAACTGTTTTTTAATGTTCTTAAACAATTTAATAAGTATTTTTGTTAAGTTTCCAAATGTTTCAGAGATCACCGTCTTGCGTGCCTCTCTTGGTTCTCTCAATCAATCTCTGACAGGTGTCCGCACGTCAATTCCGACACGCCACAGATCAGTCACATGACTTCCGGTGAAACTGTCCGTTTTCTGTATTTTATTCAAAATTAATATTATTAATTTATCAGTTTTGGACAAATTTATAATATTTTTACCCATTATATACATATTTACTTTTATATAGTTTTGCTTTTAATTGGTCCATTATTTTACCTGGGTTACATAAGCAAACTGTGGAATAGGGAACTGCTTTGGCCATGGTTGGCATCGCTCTGTTGAACTTTTCTTGGGCAGGATAACAGTAGATGCCTGTGAGGACACTGATCCAAAGGATGACTCTGTACTTAATGTAACTCACTCTGCATCAGATCTAGACTCAGTCAGTTGATTGTTGACCAAAGGAACTGTCCAAATGATCAACTGGAAGCAGCTCAAGAAGAATCGGGGCAGCCTTAACAACCTTTATGGTGTCCTTGTGTTTGATTTGGTCACTTTTATGGAGGGTAAAGAAATCTTCAAACTCAGAATCCAAATACTGGAGACTGAACTCGACAGGTATTCCAAAGGTCTCCTTCACAACAGTTTGCAGTACCTCCAGTGGATGGGATCCCCGATGGAAGGAGCAACTTCTCAATCTGGTTCTCAATTACTACTCGGAGCTTTGCCTCCATCTTTGCCAGCCTGACAAAAGTGAAGACAAAAGTTTACATGTTAGAGTGGACATACAGTGATTTGTGATAAAGAGCCTGTATGTGACAAGAATACATAATAATTAGTAAACTTAAAGAAAATATGGTTAAAATGATATCCAGTGTTTCCCCTAACATTATATTAGGGGGGCGCCCCGCCCCCCCAACGGCACCCCCCGCCCCCCCCCCCCTGGAAGGTCAAGTTGATTGTGTTCATCTTTTTCTTTTTTGTAGATTTTTTTTTTTTTATTGCGCCAGATCACAAAATAAGCCCCCCCCCAAAGCTGTAAACCAAGGGGAAACACTGATATCTGTATTCTGTCTTTAAATAATGTAGATGTATTGGTTAATATAAATCCATTTCAATCACCTTAAATTAACAACAGATGTGACGTTTGAGTGTAACCAAGCGTTTTCCTCCCACACTGTAGGCTGCCAAAGGGTACACATCACCAAGTTTCTGCTGCTCCACAATACACAATTTCCCAGTGTCCTCCAGATCAGAATCAGAATCAGAATGGGATTTATTCGCCATGAAAGTTTGCACAGACAAGGAATTTGCTTTGGCAGGAAGGTGCATACAATAAACATATAGGGACCTAAAATTTAAATATGTGGACTATCTATACTAAGGGTACATAAACTAGCAGTACTAAGTGGGATTAGAATAGAATTAAATATACAATAAAATAAAATATAAGTTGCCGTAAATTACAATATAAAAATACAAATATAAAAAAAAATACAAATGTACAAGATACAATTTTGTAATGCAGTGCAAAAAGTCGGCCACAATCTTCCTCGATCGCCTCAGGGTCCTCGAGGTGTGCAGGTCCTCGAGGGTAGGCAGATTGCAGCCAATCACCTTCTCAGCAGTGCGGATGATACGCTGCAGTCTGCTCTTGTCCTTGGCAGTGGCAGCAGTGTACCAGACGGTGATGGAGGAGATGAGGATGGACTCAATGATGGCTGAGTAGAAGTGCACCATCATTGTCTTTGGCAGGTTGAACTTCTTCAGCTGCCGAAGGAAGTACATCCTCTGTTGTGCTTTCTTGATGAGGGAGCTGATGTTCAGTTCCCACTTGAGGTCCTGGGAGAGGATAGTGCCCAGGAAGCGGAAGGACTCCACAGTGTTGACTGGGGAGTCACACAGGGTGATGGGGGTGAGTGGGGCTGTGTTCCTCCTGAAGTCCACAACCATCTCCACTGTCTTAAGAGCATTGAGCTCTAAGTTGTTCTGGCTGCAACAGGTCACCAGGTTGGCCGCTTCCCACCTATAATCAGACTCGTCTCCACCAGAGATGAGCCAAATAAGGGTGGTGTCGTCCGCAAACTTCAGGACTTTGACGGACGACACATGGACACACATGTTCACACAGAAACGCACGCAACACACTCTCTGAGAATATACACACTCACAAATTTTTTATACTGGAGGTGCAACTGTTGGTGTACAGGGAGAAGAGCAGAGGAGAAAGGACGCAGCCCTGAGGTGATCCGGTGCTGATGGACCGGGAGTCAGAGACTTGTGTTCCCAGCTTAACGCACTGCTTCCTGTCAGACAGGAAGTCTGTGATCCACCTGCAGGTGGAATCAGGCACGTTCAGCTGGGAGAGCTTGTCCTGAAGCAGGGCGGGGATGATGGTATTGAAGGCAGAGCTGAAGTCCACAAACAGGATCCTGGCATAGGATGCTGGGGAGTCCAGGTGCTGTAGGGAGAAGTGGAGGGCCATGTTAACTGCATCGTCCACAGACCTGTTGGCTCTGTAGGCAAACTGCAGGGGGTCCAGTAGAGGGTCAGTGATGGATTTAAGGTGTGCCAGCACCAGGCGCTCGAAAGACTTCATTACCACAGAGGTCAGGGCGACGGGTCTGTAGTCATTATGTCCTGTTGGCCTTGGCTTTTTGGGCACAGGGATGATGGTGGAGGACTTGAGACAGGCTGGCACATGGCATGTCTCAAGGGAGGTGTTAAAGATGTAGGTAAACACCGGAGACAGCTGGTCAGCGCAGTACTTGAGGGTGGCTGGAGAGACAGAGTCCGGCCCAGCTGCTTTGCGGGGATTCTGCCTCTTGAAAAGTCTGTTTAAAAGATCTAAGATGCTCTTCATACCAGGCAGCAAGTAACTTCACAAAAAATGTTACAGAGTTGTCCAGTATGGCTATCTGAAGAATCTCAACAAAGTCTGGTAACCCAACAGTAGAGCCAAACGACAAAATCATCCCAACAGTGTACCGTGTTCCATAGTAAGTGACAGTGTTGGCTAACTGCACAGTAGATAGTGTGGATGTTTCTTTTAGAGCTTCCTGTATGTCTGAATGCAACACATCTAAAGATATATCAGATATTTTTGTGACACACAATGGCTGTTTTCCAACATCTGTACGAGAGTGGTATGCCATCATCAGCTGATGTCTTGTAGCAAGGGTCGACAACACATTTTTGAAATTGTTAGTGTGTCTAACAACCTGCTTAAAAACGCAGTGTTTCGCCTCAAATCTCATAGTCCATACACCAACCAGAGGCCCATAACCTTCAATCATGGTGGGGTAGAGTTCCAAAAAATGGTGTTTGGGTGTCAGTTTAGTTTCAGTTTCAGTTTTAGTTGGAAAAGCAGCTAAGAATTGTTCACAATGTTCAAATATTTTAGAGTCAAGGTACGCAATAGTTTCAACTGTATGAACAGGGGCAACCACCAATTCAACTATGTCTTTTAAAGTCAGGAGAACCTGCCAGGCCAAATCCCCCTCAGGTACCCGCGAAGCAACAATGAGAGGCAAGAACCTGATTAAGGCCCAGTTTTCATGGGCATTTCCTCCTATAGTTCTGCGATTAACATAATTTTGAGGGATTGATTGAGGGCAGTTGGCTTTGTCTGAGCCCTTAAAGGGAAAACGTATGATTTAGTCATTGAGTTCAGCCAAATTAAAGTACTTTTTCTTGGTAAAAATCTGAAAACACAATGCTAATTCCCTTGGTATTATGCCTTCAAAAAGGTAATGTAGTACATCTGGTGGATATCCAGAGACAAAGTGGAAATGATTCAATTTATCAGTCAATGGACACAGGCGCTTAACACCAAAACTATGCAGTAAATCAGGATTTTCTCTCACAGTTTGCACATGCAAACTATAGTCAGTTTTTGTCCGAGGTGGAAACACCCCAGTCCGCACTCCATGTGTTTGGTATTCTGAAGAATGTCCAAGACAAAATCTACAGATGTACGGCCCTGTGAAACTCTCAACTAGTCCACTGATAGAATGTTCACTGAGATTGTCAGCCACAACACAGTGCACAGTGCCCCTAATATTTTTTCCAACACTGGAAATTAAAATCCCTTCATGTTCAAGAGTGGCAAGATCTTTCAATAGTGGTTCCAAAATTGTTCTGTATCCAAACTGTTTGACATCAACAGCTTTACATAGTAAAGCTAGGTGTATTGATGTTAACACAAATTGCAACTTGGATGGCAAATTTCCCAAAATCCAATAAACAGCTGTTATTTTATGCTTTTTTCTCTCGAAGTTCCAAGTGGGTTACAAACCTCAAAATCATCCACATAAAGTATTATAGAGAGACTAGTTTCATTTCCAGCATTGAAGTCATTCTGCTTGAAAAACTTGCCATCAAAAATAGACTTAATATATTGAGCACTGTTTGAGGTTCTGGATAAGATTTCCTCTGACTGTGGCTAGCTACTTAGCCACCGTTAGCTTCACTTTTATACCCAATAACACTATGCTGGAACAAAATCTGTTATCTGTATACATATCTGTAAATAAATATCTACAATCTGTATGTTCAATGTGTTATTATGGAGTTAATGTACTTGCACCACACGCACAAAGCAGTTACATAAACACTTCTCCCTGTAGGATCAACAAGCATCACAATCTCTCTGAAGGCAGGTGATTGCGAGGAGTGTTTTAATGATGGTGGTGTTTTGAAGCTAACAAAGCAAACATGTTTAGGGTTTTTCATGATTAATGGATTTCATGGCAGAAAGGATGACAGCACTCTGCACAGCAGGTCTGATTGGCATGGCTCACTGAAATGTCATATCTGTTCAAAAATTCATTAAGGTTAGATAAGGGTTTTAAAGATTGACATCCTATTGACATTGACCCTTGTCAAGGTACATGATAAATAGAGTTCCAGTCTCAGTACATTAATGCATTCTCAATTTGGGTTGCGACAATGTTTTTGAGGAGAGGGCAGATTGAGATCCCATGGTAACACAGCAAGAAAAGAGTTGACAAACCTTTAAATAAACCTTACTTACTTAGAGTAAATTGAATCACTTACATCCAAGACTCGCCAACTTACAACTTTTTAAATCTGGCCGAGACTAAGTAATCAGTGACTAGGCTAGAAGTCTAGTAAGGGATGTTTGTTAAATGTGCTGCTGCTTTTTCTGTGTGCCTGCTATATCTGGCAAATGTGAAAAGACAGCCTGTGACTGATGTTCAGTAAAGGTCTAAGCGCTGGAGTCAACTCTATATTATCCCCTCTCCGTAGAAATAAAGCTGGTGTTCGATCTCCACCCTAAAGAAGTGTTATTCTTTCCTTGTTCTGTCTTTTGTGTGTATGTGACTCTGATAGAACCCCGTTGTTGTTCAATTGTTAAAAGCCCCTGGCACCTTGAGTCAGGGAATCGGGTTTGGCCTGTCATTCCCAGGGTGCACAAGGGCATTTTCCCTCCAGGTTTGTGACTCATCTCATCAGTGGCTCTAGGAGAGCTGGAGATACTCCATTAACCACCTCAGCTGTGGGTGCAGCTGTAAACAATAAAATAGCCTCAGGTCTGATCAATAGTTCAGTGTCTGCCCGGTTTCCCCTCTCAGCTCTGTTTGGCAAGGGGTTTACCATAATCAATTTATTGTTCCCTACACCTGGGTTCCATGGGAAACCAGATGTTAGGAATTGCTTTTTTGTCACCAGGCAATAACACATTATGGACCAATGTTAACTATCTTCACTTGACTTCTCTCTTCTACTTGACATTAACATCAACATTTTAAAGTTTCCTTCTCTTAGATGTGTGCCTAAATGTACCATACATTATAGATTTATATCTCAGTTTAGTTGTATGTTCTTATTGCATACAAAGTCTTGTATACCATTTTCATGTTTCTGCTGAATAAAAAAAAAAGAAGTTGATTTGAACATTTGTCAACCTATACATACCTAAACATAATATTGTTTGAAAACTTAATATGCACAAAAGTCCTCATCATTTGAGATTGCTTATGCAGGCATCCAAGTTAATAGCAACAGTACACATGGACAATTAACAAAATCAAACGTTTACTAAAAAGTTAAATGTAAGAATGTGTGTGCCTGTAAGATCCAATTGCTCAGAGTCTGTCAATGATAGATCAAATGTGTTGCTGTTCTCCAGAAAGGTAAGGGTAAAGTCAATCCCAATATGAAAATCCACCACTTCTGTTTGTACAGTGATTACACCAATTCACACGGATTTAGGGAATGAAATAGAATCACACAGTGGATGGGTATCAAATAACAACCTTAATTATCTCTAACATCTGAGTAGATGGGAGCAGACAGACATGCAACTGGATGGAGAGATGATGAGATGAGAACCAGTATACCTGGCAAGATGATTGACAGGCCATTCAGCTCTGATGGAATACATTACATTTAGTCATTTAGCAGACGCTCTTATCCAGAGCGACTTACAGTAAGTACAGGGACATTCCCCAGAAGCAAGTAGGGTGAAGTGCCTTGCCCAAGGACACAACGTCATTTTGCACGGCCGGGAATCGAACTGGCAACCTTCAGATTACTAGCCCGATTCCCTAACCGCTCAGCCACCTGACTCCCTAAATAGAATAGAGCATGGTGTTCATGAAGAGAAGCACAAAAGCCAGTGTCTGGGAGCTAGAGAAGAAGAATAGGATAACGGTCCAACAGGGACTGAGCTTAGAGTAATGATTGAATTGAAGAAGAAAAAGAAACTCATACACTCAATTAACTCGCCTCAATGGTGAACTGTCACATCAGTCCCTTGTGGATGAGCTTACAAATTCAAGTGCCAAAATATTTGTTGTGAGCTTGCTCATTAATTATAAGTAAAGTTGTTGTTTACTTAAATTAAGTCACTAGATAAACCATTTATGTTAGAAACAACTAGATTTAAAATCTAAAAACAAGTACGCGTAATTAAATTCCAAAACAATTCAAACTAGAGAGGGTACAATTTCTGGTGAAATTGTGGGGTGTGCTCCTGTATTTTTGTACGCCCTTCGACTGGTTAGCTCATGCGATTCCCACACAGCAGAAGTCTAGTAGTTAAGCTAGCTCTAGAATTTACCGGGGCTAAGTCTGAATATAGGAGCAAAACGGAGCACAGTTGCCAGCTGTAGGTATATGCAGGAAGCAACGCTAGGGGTAAGTAGGGCTTGCGAGATTGCTCACCAAAAGAACGAAAGGGGAACCCACTTGTCTAGAATGAAGGCGAACCCACTTGTCTAGCAAGACATGTTCGTAGGTACCTAGCGAAAAGTAACATCAACTTTCCTAGACTTTTAGCTATGGTACTAATGCTGAGGGCTCGCTGATATCGCTGTCTGTCTTACTAGAACGTCGTATCTATGCGTCAAAATATCATACTCCGATATAGTGATGAAGAGTATATTGCATAACAGTTATCGTTATCATAGCAGACAAAAGTATGTCAGCAGTATGAAGGTGAAAAAAAGTGTTGCTTTGAATCCAAAATGGTGAGACAAAGTGTTAAAAGTATATCTGTCATTGTTATGCATTGCAATATTTTCTTACGGTTGAAAAAGGAGAAAGAAGAGTGATGAAAAGGGTGTCTTATTTAATTTCATAAATGTTAAAGCGTTACATTTACATTTAGCAGACGCTCTTATCCAGAGCGACTTACAGTAAATACAGGGACATTCCCCTGAGGCAAGTAGGGTGAAGTGCCTTGCCCAAGGACACAACATCAGTTGGCATGACCGGGAATCGAACTGGCAACCTTCGGATTACTAGCCCGATTCCCTCACCGCTCAGCCACCTGACTCCCTATAAAAGCGTTATGTTAGAGCTCAATGCTCTTAAGACAGTCACCCCCATCACCCTGTGCAACTCCCCAGTCAACCCTGTGGAGTCCTTCCGCTTCCTGGGCACTATCCTCTCCCAGGATTTCAAGTGGGAACTGAACATTAGCTCCCTCACCAAGAAAGCACAACAGAGGATGTACTTCCTACGGCAGCTGAAGAAATTCAACCTGCCAAACACAATGATGGTGCACTTCTACACAGCCATCATTGAGTCCATCCTCACCTCCTCCATCACCATCTGGTACACTTTTGCCACTGCCAAAGACAAGAACAGACTGCAGCGTATCATCCGCACTGCTGAGAAGGCTGCAATCTGCCTACCCTTGAGGACCTGCACACCTCGAGGACCCTGAGGCGAGAAAGGAAGATTGTGGCCGACTCGTCCCAGCCTGGACACACTCTGTTTCAGCCACTCCCCTCCGGCAGAAGGCTGCGGTCCATCAGGACCAAAACCTCAGGCCACACAGTTTCTTCCCATCAGCTGCTGGCCTCTTCAACAAGGCCACGGACTCACACTGACTTGACCACTGATCACTTTATCTGCACAAGACAATGCCAACTGCAGAAGATAAGATTCTCACTCCCCTCTGCAAGATAGTAGAGTCTTCGCCAACCGGTCAATAAGTGTCCTATTAAATCTCTCTACCATGCCGTCAGATTTAGGATTGTACGGTGTTGTGTGTGTTTTTCGAACCCCCAGTTTCCCGCAAAAAAATCTAACCACATCGGACTCGAACTGCCTGCCCAAGTCTGTATGCAATGTTTCCATGACACCATGTTCCAAAATGTAGTTGTTAAAAAGACACTCAGCGACAGTGGTGGCTTTCTGGTCAGGGATGGCATATAGGTTGACAAACTTTGTGAAGTAGTCCTCGACAACCAAAACATACCGGCTGCCTTTAGATGTAATCGGCAATTCCAGGACGTCGGCCGCAGCCCGTTGGAACGGTCTCTCCACTTGTGATGGTTTCATCGGGGCATGATGTCGGGGTACTGGCCACTTTCGTCTCTGACAGGCGTAACATTGGTCACACCATGTTCGGATATCACTGTGCATAGAGGGCCAATAGCAGACACTTCTCACCCGTGCCAAGACACGTTCATAGGCCAGATGAGCTGTCAAAGGGGCCCCATGGAGGTGTTTCAGGACCTCGGGTACCAGGACAGCAGGAACAATGACCTGGTTGGACTGACCGGCCTCAGCCCGCCAAACTGCTCGATATAACAAGCCGTCCACGAATGTCAACCGCGGAAATTCATGCCACAACCTCCGCAGACCCTGACTGGCACCCTTTAACCTCCACCTGGGTGGTCTCTGACCCATTTCCAGCCAGGACAGAACTTGCTCGATGTCTGCATCCTTCCTCTGCAGCTCCTTGACATTTGAGCCATCGTGAGACAGCGTATACATCAAGGCCTGGTCTGTGAGAGTGTCGGGGTCAGGGGCTGCCTGGGAGCAGGAGCCATTATCAGCGGCCTGTGTATCAACAGAACACACTGTACCAGAAACTTTGTCTAGTTTTGTCTGGGTGCTGGTGTCCACTAGAGTGTGGTTGGCGCTGGGAGAATCCCCGTCCTCTTGCACTCCACCACGGTCCGGCCTGCGCGAAAGGGCATCAGCGTTTGTATGCTGAGCCCCACTTTTATGTACAATGACCCAGTTGTATGGGTCCAGCTCCAAGGCCCAGCAGCTGCGACGTCCTGTCCGGTCGTTGTCGATGGGAAGCCGCCGTAGGCCCAACAATGGCCGGTGGTCTGTTACAATAGTGAATGGCAGGAAACCCAAGTAATGTTTAAAACTTCTCACAGCCCACACTATGGCCCACAACTCCCTATCATATGTGGACCAACTTCGTTCAGTGGCAGTGAGGGAGTGACTCGCATAGGCCACTACACTTTCCAGGCCCTCCGTCTCCTGTGCCAACACAGCCCCCACCGCCATCTGTGACACATCTGTGTAGAGCGTGAAACGCTGGGAAAAGTTTGGATGGGCAACAATAGGTTCTGAGCACAGTGCGTCTCTCAAGAACACAAAACGCCATGTATTGTTTTTTTTCTTGACGAGCACCACGGGAGAGGACCACGGGCTACAGCTCTCCTCAATGATGCCGTCCTCCAACAGACACCGCACCTGCCTGTCAATATCCCACCGCTGTCACTAATGTAGCATCCGAGGTGTAAGGCCTGAATATCTCGTGGTATTGGACAAAAACTCATAGAACTAACTCTTGGAGCTCATAACCATCCCCGTTTATTTTCTTTCTCCACACTTATCCACCCGTCGCTCTCTCTCCACGTCATCAACCTGCCACACCGGCCTTAGCAACAACATTATAACTGACAACCGAACACTTTATGTTTCAACTCTACAGTAGTATGATTGACTGAGAAAACGTATTTATTAGTCAAAGCGGAGCCAGTGGATGTCGTGGGAGATTTCCTACTGTGTTAGATTTACTGCTTCAAATTGAAAACGGAGAAGATATTTAGAGTAAAGACAAGTTTCTTAACATCTGTGTTCAAAATCGCCAATTAAAAGTAAAAACTTTTCAGTTACGAAGCATTTGTTCGTAGGAGTAACGCCAGTTGCAGAAAAACACTTTCGTGACCCCGGTTTGGCTGTTCGTGACAGTCGTCTATAGTGTTAAGCCTCGATTTTTGCAGATTTCTGTGAAACTTGCTTACATTACATTTACATTTAGTCATTTAGCAGACGCTCTTATCCAGAGCTTAAAGAAAAATTATCTAGCTAGATTATGTACACGTTAAAGATCCTGTAAAGCAGGGGTGGGGAACCTTTTTTCTGCCAAGGGCCATTTGGATATTTATAAAATCATTCGGGGGCCGTACGGAATTATCAACTTAAAAATGTGCCTGCTATATTTGGTCAAACATTTAATTAACTCACCCCTAATGTGATGGCTGGAACTGCTTCTCTTTGGTGAGGTTTATGATGTTAGCTGGCACGGATGCAGCCTGCTTTGACTAGTAGGGGTGCATCGAACATTTCTTGGGGGGTATCATGATTACGGAAAGGGATAGTATTATTTTTTATATTGCTACCATTTTTGAGACTGCTTATCGATCTGAGTGTTAATCAGGCGCGGAGCCATACGTTGTAAACATTCGTGGCTTAGCCCAAACCAACAACGTATTCTGGGTTTGATTTGCTAGAAAGGAATTCCACAAAAAATGTTGGTACATTGGTACGCAGCGCTGCGCGCCTCCACGGTCCTCTTCCACATATCAGAATCAGAATATATTAAAATAGTGCTGCTGCCAACGAATAATGCACCTAATAATATGGTTCCTGGCTGCAGGAACCATATTATTAGGTGCATTATTCGCATTAGTCGGACGTTCCCCACCCCTGCTGTAAAGTAAATTCCATGTTTTGCTTCTAGGTACATTATATAGCCTACGTGTGAAATGAGTTCCTGAAAGCATGTGCAAAGCGCTAAAACTGTCGCACTGAAATGTGGAGTTAGACCGAAGAACAGTTTCTCTTCTGTTTTCAGATCGGGTTTTAATGGGCGGGGCCAAAAAACTACCTATCTATGTAATTTCGACCTTTCTACGTCAGATCACTTAATGGCTCCTCCTGCTGTACTGTTATTGGGTGTGCTCAAGCCTTCGGCGAGAGCACAACCTTTGTTCTCTCACATATATATTATTATTATTTTTATTTCTTTTTGCCCCCCTAAAACTCAGTCAATATTTGGCCTACATAGACAACGTAGGTGTCAAAAGTTTCGTCTTGGTAGCGAATTTACGTTCCGTTGCATGGTTTAGGCTGAAGTTAAGTTTTTGTGGCGAAAAGTGAAGCTAACGGTGGCTAATTTGCTAGCCACAGTCACTGACGTTACTAACGTCACTACGTCACTAACGTCACGAAAACACGCGTGACTACCTTTGGCAGAACATTCGTTTCGCATCTGTTAACTTGGGGGATAGCTAGGCTAACTATAGCTTTACTGCAAGGCAGCTGCAGAAATGCCACAAGCAAAGAGGCCAGGGTGATAACTATTTACTAATTTTACTTTGTGATATGACACACAATTGTGATGTGTAATGTACAGTATAAGCTGATATTATTAAGGAAGTACATCTACTTTCGGAAACAGTAGTCTACTATTTCACTGAAGTATTAGCATCATGACATTAGCCTGTGTTGCGGGCAACACATACTACAGTGGTCTATGATGTAGCGTTATCTGTTTTCAATCGTTAAAATAAACATTCCTCACATATACATTTTCGTTGTAGGATTTATTCTGACATTAGTAAACGATTTGTTGGTGAAATTACCATTACCTGTGGTTTCAAACCAGTGTAGCTCACTGCAACGCTGTAGCTTACGCGAGACACACGACAAAAACATCTAACTTACACAGCTGTTTACTGTAGGAAGTCAAACGGCGACAGAACATGTTCGGCACTCCCCTTACTTAAATCAAAAGTCTATCTAACTACTAACCTGAACTTCATTGCCACAGCCTAAACGTTGTCAATCTGTTCATGAAAATAATTAATTTCAGCCTAAACCGTACAATGGAACGTTACATCCAATTCAACCAACGCAATCGCTACAGTACCAAGACGAACACAGCAGTAGTCTAGTACTGTACCGTAGTAGAATTTACCGGGGCAGCTTCTCCACACAGGGCTATATCGCATTTTGCGTTGTTACTGACAATGATCGCTACCAGTGAGATTTTTATCAATGAGCGATTTTCCAATAAATAAATGTCAAGCTTATTTACGTTTTTGGGGGCATATTTTCAGTTAGCAGATGGTACTGTTTGAATCGCGATTCCATCTTCTACTGCCGGTAACGTCGTAGAATAATCTTCAAAGGGGGTTCTTTATTCATGAATGAATGCAATGAGTATGCTAAATGAATGCAATGAGTAGGCTAAATGCCTGAAAATATCACGAGAAGGGAAAACTTAAAAGGACGTTTAAATCATAGAGATTAGGTCAATTTTTACACCGCTCTGCCAAATTTATTCGTTTTGATTCAGCTATGAGGCTGCCTCTTGCAGGGGAAATGAGAAGACATCTATTTCATTCTACACTTCACTAGTATTTTGAGTTGTAAATGAGCAGCAACAAATATATGCTTTTAAATCTATGTAATCTTTATAAATAATAAGTATGCATTTTTATATAAAACATACAGAAATACGGACCCCTGTGCAACCGATGCAAGCAAGCACACCCTACAATTTCCCCAGAAATTGTACCCTCTCTAGTTGTAGCTTACATCAGCTAGCTAGCTAGCTTCAGGATGTCTCCCACCACCCGCAACTGCATCTTCCCTGATGCAAGAACTCCAGCTGCGCTGCAACACCATTTAAGTTCCCTATTGATAATGAAAGGAAAAATAGGTGGATAGATTTTGTGAAGAAGATGGAAAGCTTCGGATAAACTCCCAACAGACCATTTCATGGCGGACAGTTTTAACATGGACCAGAGACAGACGGGGTTCACCAACACACAGCTTCTCTTGCAGCGCGGAGCCATACCGAGCATTGCCCCCCGGCCGTTCATCCTCCGGTCGCACCTGGACCATCCACCGCCGCCAGCAGTTCATCACTCAGTTCAGTGTGCTTGTTATAATTATACTAGATAACCTTTCCAGAGGTATCTCTGCAATGAGTTAGTGCAAACCGCTAACTTGATATTAGGCTACTCGGTGTAGAATAATGGTATTTTGGTGAAATGGTAGCTAATGTGCTAGAAGTAGTTGGAGAGCTCTGCTGTATCTGGTGTCAATTTTTACTCCTGTGTTACAGCTCAGGGGAACATTTCATTTATATGCATCTGTATGTTTCACTCATTGAACAAATAAATTCTAATTCTATACTTTTTTGTTCGGTTTGAGGTAGCGTCCATTATCTGGGTCGTAGCTTACTTGAGAGAGGTTGCGCCTTCCAGCGAGGGGGCCGATCTATAGATCCTTCAGGCAACACGCCCCCCCCCCCCCAGTCTCAAGCAGAGAAATGTGCTGATTTTCTCACGATTTCAAAGCCTAATTTAACATACTTGTCTGTGTTTTTTTTTCATTCGAATTTGGATGGTAAAGGATTCAAAGTTGTGTCTATTCCAATATGTAATGATGGTATTCAATGACACAAATCTGTGTTCTAGAAAGAGTGGTCTGGAGTCGCAGAGGTCCGATAATATCAGCTTTAATGCAGCAGTTGGAAATCAACAAGTACAGAGCTCTGGGGTTGTCTAAGTTTCCCTACCCGCAACAGAGTTTGGGCTGGTTCACGAAGTCCAACTGGCAATCTTTCCCTGCCCCAGCATATAATATACAGTGTAATTAAAACACAAATATGAAAAAAGGGTTGAGCTTGTTCTCTCGTGCATCAGGGAGTTGTTCTTGCCTACGCGTCCCACCTGCTCGGGTGCCATCTCCACCCGGTTTCAAGGTTGTTTCTGAAAATGAAGAGATAGACACAAAGAACAGCCTGCTCCCCACACCCAGTCTGAGACCCAATGTTTAAGACTGAGCACACTTCTCAAAGTTATGCACAAGTTCATAACTTTAATAAGCACAATGCATAACTTTAATAAGCACAATATATTCTTTAATGGGTAGTTAATAACACATTATTCTGTGGTGTGGTGAACTTGAAACTTGTTTTTAATTCCACTTTACAGGATCTTTAAGCTCAATGTACATACCTTGTTTGGCCAATTTGGTTGATTGTGGAAAAGAGTACAACCGTTTTTAGTTATGGAGAGCCATCGTGCTAGCTTGTTTTGGAGAGGAATAGCGTTTTCCCACTCATCACTTCAGTGGTCATAACTTTTAAACGAAATATTATATCTTAAATCTGTTCTGAATTCACCACAAAATTACGTACATTTCATAAACTCTAACTGTTCCTCTATCTTGTATTGAAAGTGGTTAAAAATTAGGTTTTCTAAAAAAGTATTGCAGACGGAGAATATTTTTGTCAAATGGCTCTGTGAAATCATCTTGATAAAGGATGATTTGCCTTACATAATCATATAAATATTTACATCATAAGAAAGCCCTACTTCTTGTCTTCAAAATGGTATAAACAAGGAAATGTATCTATGAGTACTGTGCTATGTATGTAAGTCTTAAAGTGTACATTATGTGAATGTTCAGGGCACAGTATCCCGATAATAATGGTTGTACGATGCAAGTAAGATTAGACCGTTACTATGTAAAAGCCTGAATATATTCCAGAGTGGATGAAAACACAGATTGCTGCAGACTGCAGCAGACAAGTAGAAATTCTGTTCATACTACTTTCTGGAGTTCGCTTGGAGGACTCTTCCCTATGAAAGTTCACTTCTGGCTAGGTACCTAGACATGAATGAACATTTCAAGCATATTTACAATATTTACTGTCAATTAGCAGATGCTAATTGTTGTATTGCTATTCCAGCACAGATACTCCCAGATGAGCAGTGTGGCAATGCTGGCACCGTTCTGTTACCATAGGGAAGCTCTACTCCTATTGGTTTACCCTGCTGCCTGGGCCAATGACTGAGAATGAAAATCAAAATGTATCTAAACACAGGTGCCCTCTAGAAGGGGTGGCAGCTACCACTCATTCTCCCCCGAAATTCAGCACCGGTTGTTTTTTGCTGAGAGGGAGAGGATCAAGAGGACTAGGAGCTGCACAGTTATATGTTTCTTTAAGATGTCCAGACCGGGCTATTTCTGTGAAGCCCTTCTTAGGGCTCAGCGCAGGCACCTAAAATGTGAGGGACATGGCGAAAAAAGGTTATTGGACCTCAGCACACCAGGGATAGCTGAACACACAGGCAAAGCTGTGTGTTCTGACTGCGTCATTTCAGATGCATTTTTAGTTTCTTCAAGAGGAGGAAAGCTTAGAGCCCATCGGTCTCTGCTCTACTTTCCGATGACGAGAATTCAGAGCCTGGTGAACCCCTCGAGGCAGCCATGTGGAGGTGTTTCTGCCAGACGTCGCTGAAGGTGCCATGGGGAAGTTCAGCTCTGGCATGGAAGACGACGAGGCACCGGCGGCACCTGCCGCCCACGTCCCTTTGTCAGGAGAGGCTGATTTCCCTGAGCTCATGGCTAAGGGTGCAAGCATCATAGGTGTACCGAGTGAACCCTTACCCCACCCCCCTGGAGGAAGTGGATCCTTGAGAAGTTGAACTGCATTCCAAGAAGTTCCAGATCAGCAAAGTCACTGGAATCTACGATGCCTAAACTGGGGAACTTGTCAGAAGGCTCGCCAACGTACCCCTCTCGAGGGGGAGCAACTACGTACACTAGCCGGGAAGCTAGAGTAGTTTATGCCGTTGAATGAAATGTAACAATCTCCTATCATCCTACCCAAAAAATTGGAAAAAGACACATTGACAAAGTCAGGATTAAATGAAATAGGCCTTTTTAACCCTTTTAGATTGCATTCTTGGTCATTCTGTACTCCTATTTAATAATATATGCCAAAAAGAATTACATAAATGATTAATGTCTTTGTATTCGGGAAGGTTTAGGTTAGAGTTTTCATTGAAATTTGATGTCTGTCTTTCCGAGGTCAATAGGTCACTTGGTGAACTTCACACAGCTCTATATATATATACATATATGTGACATGAAGCCTCTAACCTCTAAGGACACAGTAGCTCGCAGGACTTTGATGAGTTACTACATTGTCATGTATCCCTTTGAAGGATAGAAACCTGATTACCCCATGCTGTGCCCTACAGGGAAATATGCTATGGAAACTACATTTGTACTTGTTTACTCCATATATATGTCACTCTGTAATCTTCCTGTTTCAATCATTAGAACCACAATTCACTAGGATGGAATGGTAAAGCTCACACTAACAAGCATACATAAGGTAAAACCTTTTAATTGATTCAATGATTATTTCTTCTTGCACATACAGTATATTCTTCAGGGACAATATATTCTTCATCAAATTCCAATCATTTATTTAATCTGTAGAACAAAATGACTGGTGCTTCAGTAAGCTTGAACCAACTAATTCCAACCAATGATATCATGACATCCACCCATCAATCAATCTTCAACTTTTAGCAGCACAGAGCTAAGATAGTAAGATAGAGCTTTAGTTGGTTAGCGAGCAACAGTATGGTACATCAGTGTGTCTTTGAGCGTTTGCCAACTCTTGTTCTGTTTCCCCAAAATACTGTGGTGTTGGAAGCATGTAATGTAGTCACGATACGGTAGTTAGATACTTTTCCACAGTAACTTGCTCACTTACCTTTGGATGCCTCTACATCCTGACCAGCTGCATCTCAGTGTGGTACAGTGAATGCACGTCTGCAGACGAGAACAACCACGACCTGTTCTCCCCTGTGGGAAGCGCTACAGAAGTCTCTGAGCCTACACGACTCCATAACCGCCTCTTCCCCCAAGCTGTTATCCAAGACCATGACCATCCGCTGAACTCTACCCACATACACACACACCACCTCCAAGCTGAGCCCCCCCCCTCCCGAACCCCACACAAATACACACAAGGTGGCTGCTCCCTCTGCATGGGGTGATCTTCAGTATGACCTAAAGATGCAGGTGCTTGTAGAACTGGTTGGCTTTAAAGGTGCATTGAAAATAGGGCCTATCAAGTTATCAGTGCTCTGGAAATTGTGAATCTTTTTTAATTGCAGCTGTATTTACTTGGTTATTTATTGCCATTGGATGATATTGTTGCTGTGTTTTGATTTTTTGAAGTTGTTTTAAATTTGTTTTTGATTGTTATAGCCCATTTTGGCCAGGACACTCCTCTAGAATCATTTTTTTCAATCTCAGTGAGTCCTTATCGTGGTTAAATAAAAGTTAAATAAAAATACACTGCCCTACATGTCCTCCCCATAGTGATATGTGTCTGTACATTGGGCTATGACAATACATTGAATTGAATAACCTACTTGACAACTTCAATCAAAACAATAAGCGTGGTTGAAACTGGAAGCTTTCAATGGACAAAGTTTATCAAATGGAGATTCTACAATATTTATCAAAAAAGGTCTGTGATGTCATGACTCAGCCATGAGTAGTGAAGTCATAATACTCAACGTTGTAATGTAGCGTTAAACAAATCCTATAAAACATCTGGATCTCCCTCACAAAGACCCCTCCCCTACCAGCTCCCCTGATTAACAGGCGCCACACACTTGTTTTTCTAACAATTAACATAGCCAGGTATCTTTCCCAGGCTTGATTATGTGATGTCTCCTCCAGGTTTCCGGGGTAAGGCCTACCTGGTCAGACCAACAGTACCTCCTCTTAGGATTGCCGGTAACCGGCAACCCTGTTGGTCAGCCCAAGACTAAAGAGGTCAAACTAAAAGTTCCTCAGTCCCCAAGTGGCATTTACACATCCAAGGTGTCCTTTTACAGCTTGTTTAACTTATACTTCAAACAAAGCTTCTTTTATTCCCATTTCAACCACACAGAATTAAACATTCTGTTTAAAGAAATTTGTGTTGAGAAAATAATGTTGGCAATTCATGCTGTGCCAAATTTGAAACTTTGAACATTTGTCATTGGTTGTAATTAATTGAACAAATACTTGAATGCAGCTGCATTGAAATGAGAGAAATTCCAAAACATTTGATGTTTTGGAACATCATTTGAAAAAATACCAAACTAAAATCATTCAACATTAAAAGATCTGGTAAAGGACAAAATGTAAAGTCTATTGAGGGAGTACAGGAGTTATGTCTCAGTTACCTCTTTCATACCACTATTTTTGATGAGTACAACCTCAAGTCATACCTTACCCTTTAATGTTCCACTGTTGTTTCAGTGGGGATCAGATATATCGAGTCAGACAAGGATGTGGACCTTTTCCACGGCTGTATATCTTTATACTAGGTGATTATGTCTGGCCCCCTGGCGTGTGTGGTCAAGAATGTCACTCAAAGCGACGTGGAAACAGCTGAGAAAGTCATAGACAGCTACGTAATCAACATAACCTAAAGTCACTTGTGCCATCATTCTCAGTGTCAGATGTAGAGTTTGTACAAACTAACTCTTCAGGGTAGGAATGCTGCAATGGTGGAAGACTCTGACACTTGACACTTAAAACTATGTTAACTCCGGTGTATGTGTGTGTTTGTGCTTGTGTCTGCGCTTTTGTGTGTTCTGTAAGATTGTCATTTGAATACAGTTTGAAGTATTATTTACAGAGCCAGAGGGGCTAATATGAAGGGAATTGGTCCCCTGGAGGGGGTTTCTTATAAAACATCACTATGTCGTCTATCTTCAGCACACAGACATGGCCTCAACGGAAACTGAGCCCCAACATTTATAATTGCTTTGGTAAACAAGTGTACAGAGAAAATAAACCCAACACTGAAAATAAACACAGAGACACAACATTACATATGAGGGTGTTAGTCAGAAAATTTATGTCAAGAAGTAGCTATGTGGCTGAGTGGGAGGTCCTCTCACAGTGACTTATAGGGTTTTGTTTTTAAGAGAGCACTTGGTCTTGAGAACTGCTGAAAAAGCTTGTGTGATAGCCTTTATGTGATGATATATTTACCCTGCTAATGTCCATTGTTGACAGTGCAGTTCACATGAAAGATAGACCTGTGACAGAGTTATCGATCATGTATTTCGCTTAAGCTAATCAAAAATCATTGCCAATACTTCCCAACCGTTGTGCCTCATTCTTAATGATCATGTTAGATATTTCTCGATGCCTGGCTGGAAGATTAGTGTTTTACTGGCTTCAGAAATCATGATGGACAGTAGAAAATTCAAACCAGTCCACGCACTTTAGCCTGTATGTATCACATTTACATTACATTTACATTTAGTCATTTAGCAGACGCTCTGACTTACAGTAAGTACAGGGACATTCCCCCCGAAGCAAGTAGGGTGAAGTGCCTTGCCCAAGGACACAACATCATTTGGCGCAGCTGGGAATCGAACTGGCAACCTTCAGATTACTAGCCTGACTCCCTCACCGCTCAGCCATCTGACTCAGAACCAGGAATTCATATCTTTCATTCCATTTCATTGCATTTTCGTGGGTTATCATCCTTCACTTTCAATCGGTTATGACGTTCCTGGGTTACTGGGTTCATTTCATGCCATTTACACTTTGGTCTGTCTTCTTTGCTTTTGGATAGTCAAAAAACGCAAAGTTAATGATCCCACACAACTCATCTCACAATGCATGCAGAATATTTGTGTGAGGGATGGTTGTCGAACCAATGACTTAATTAGCAAGTCTGTCCATTGTGACATTTACCTAAAACTACCAACAAAATATTGTGCCACGAACAAAAGTCAAAACTCACCATAACCATGGGAGGAAGGATTATGAGTAAAGTATGACATGGATAAAATATTTTTTGCTGCAACACAAGGGGGAATGGATTTTGAAAGGGCCAAAAATGAGAAGAGGACTAACATGAAAAATCACATCGGCCCATTTGAAATTTAATTTTAAACCGACCAACGTACACATGTCAATTATATTGGGGGGGAGATATTTTCCTTCCTTGAACAGTTCCCCCTGGGAATATTGCCCCTGCTCTAGAGGCCTAATCTATGATACAGTAAATCAGATTGGTGTATGTTATTGCTTACTGCTGGTGGAAAAGTGAGGAATAAATCACTGGTAATGACTTTAAAGTATTAATGATGATTTCTTTATTTTATTTTTTGTGTACTTTAACCAGCAAAAAACATGCCCCTGTCGAAGTGCTTTCACAACCCTTAACTCAAGCTAAGAATAACTGTATATTGCCTTTTCTCTCATACACATTGGCTCCTCTGACGCCACTCTGAACATATGGAACCCTGAACATTAATTCAGGTTTAGCTAAGCACAACAACTTGTCTGTCATGTTGCTTTGGTGGTTAGAAAGTATTATGTTTAAATTTGAAATACAAAAATAGTTTTCCGTTACAATTGTACTGTACTATTTTAGAGGCATACCAAAAGAATAGTTGCTCAGATACAAACACTGTAGTGTAAGTAAAAAACAAGAGATAAAAATACAAATGACAAGCGTACTAAAATGCTTGTGAGTATAATTTATTGATTTGATCACACACAGACACAATATAGATTTTTTTTTGTGTTGTTGAAAAGACATTGAAAAGAAAACTCTTCTTGCATATCAAACAATCAAGAATTCACAAACATTACAGATAAATGAACACGTAAAGTTGAGAAAATACTATTGTCAATCAAAACATACAAAGCAAAACAACGTTTACAATATTTGTTACAGACTTTGTCTCATGGCACGGTCAATACACATACACACACGGAAACATTCTTTCCGAAGAGCTGCAATGGCATCACAAAGATTAACATAAACAAACAACTCCAGTACCAATGACATAACTCAACCATTATCATTATTACAACTAATGCTGTCCCTCCATCACTTTAATATTTCTTCAATCTGCAGATTGGTTTTACATATGGACAGATCTGAATAGAGAATGTAGGATAATTTTCATTACAATGGCAAGACTGACATTCATTGGATGATAATTTGGCCAACACAAACGCAACAAAGTCCAACACAAACGCAACAAAACTCCCGCTTTGCATCTAAATTCAGTGTGAAGTGCATTCAAGGCATGGTTAAAAGTGCAGAGAATGAGATTTCGCAATGACATATATGGAAAGAGATAATAATGCATATGGATATAGAATAAATGTTATGTATAAAAGTATGTGACAAAGCTTATGTATAGTCATTTTGCTGTTAGTCCTATTTATTTGATCGTATACACTGTGAGTATGTAATATACTGTATTTACATTTAGTCATTTAGCAGACGCTCTTATCCAGAGCGACTTACAGTAAGTACAGGGACATTCCCCCTGAGGCAAGTAGGGTGAAGTGCCTTGCCCAAGGACACAACGTCATTTGGCACAGCCGGGAATCGAACCGGTAACCTTCAGATTACTAGTCCGACTCACTTACCACTCAGCCGCCTGACTCCCTCTATTTACATCTCCCAATATTTATTTATTGGCATTAGGTCAAAATCTTAGGGAGACTGTTGTATGTTAGCATCAAATACTCGCTTGAGGTTAATGCTTATTCTAGTAATACTATTGCATTAATTCTCCTGTGAACAGAGACAGGGTGAAATAAGGGTGATTGGGATCGATTTTGAATTTCAAGCTTTTGAAGAATGCCCTGTCAGCTGGCTGGAGAATGCAATGTATGTGAAGGTTAGGGTTAGGGAAAGCACACAACATGCATGTTATTGCCTCACGAGAATAAGGAACTCAATATTTAACACGTGGGGGCTGTGTCCATCAAGCAGCAGCACATCTGAACAGGGGTCTTCTTTCAGCAAGTGGGCTGTGAACTGCTTTCCCCAGTCTAAAAAACACCTCAGACTTGATCCATCCATTGTCTGATATTTTGACAATGGTGTTGTATGGTGCCCCTCAACACCGGTCAGCCCCAAGCCGTTTGCCTTTTATTATGGCGAGTAGCAGGAAACAGGCTTGCAATGTCGTAGTTTCCCCCCTCTTGTTTGTAAGGATTTCAGAGCAGGGAGATCCTACTTCAGCCAAAACTCTTATAGACAGGAAGTGGTCCAGTAGGCCTGTTTCATCACAGTTCCAAATGTGTCCTGGGCGGTCCTCGATCCCGAGCTCAGAAATCATTTTGTTGTAAGAAGTTAACCACTTTCGCACAGAAACAGGGTTAGAGCAGGGTGCTTGGACAGAGGAGAGTGCCTCTGGCTTCCTGAAAATTGGGAGGCAAGTACTTGTATCTCAGGTTTTCTCATAGGGAACCTTCTCTTGCTCAGATCCTTGAACTTTGACTAGCTCTACTAGCTGGCCCTCATCTTGATTGAAGTACTTACTCCCAGCAATGTGCTTATAGCCATTTACAACTTCCTTCACTCACCTCAGAATTGATTTTGGCACGTTCCAGGCCCTGGCCAATGACCTTAACTTGGGTGTGTTCCCTGTCTTCACCATCTGTACTCTTTCATGGCTCCCTTCATCCTGGCCTCAATCCACTTGTCGTATTTGTAATTTAATATTTGTTTGTTCTTTCCCTGTGCCCTCCCGTTTTCTGTCTTACTACTGGTGACATTCATACTCGGTAGTCAGGTTTAATTAAGGATGAGTTAAAAGGTTAAGGCAAAAAATTGTGTTAGGTCTGGCTTGGTTAGTGTATTAGGGTAAACTTGCAGTTTTTTGCTTGCCATTTTGCTAGCTTTTTTGTGGTTGATTAGGGGTCCACACACATGAACGGGTTGGGAGCTACTAATTTAGAGCATACAGAGCATACATAATGGTACTCAATTGCAAGGTTGATAATTTAGTTCATTAGCAAAGCCTTTTAGCACAGGCCAAATCACCCAAAATCATTCACTCAAACCATGCTTGAGGTCAGACAAAATAAAACAACCTAATTTCACAAATACAGATATGATAATAACACTTTTACAGATTCTGTTGCAATGGATCATATTCAGTGCATCATATTCAGGTTTCTATCAAACGTTTGTACAATATGTTAGCTATGAAAATCTTGTGACATTTATGAGCTCCTGTTATTTTCCTTCCCTCATGCGTTGCAGCGTCAACTTCATATTTGTTGGGTACCCTGCCCACTTATGCTGTCACATCTGTGAGGACATACAATTTAGACTAAGTAGTTTCACAGCTAGGGAACAGCAAAAAAAGTCCAGGCGAGAAAATAAACCCTATAGTTATACTGTCCCATTGGACCTTATGTCCCAATTACCCTTAATTCACCCAATGTATGATAAGGAAAATGTCATAGGCCGGTGATTTAAACAGTCTTTGACGCAGTTTGATTGCTTTGTTTGATTAGATACCCATAACACTGAATGGGGTCAGAGTGGAAGATCATCATAAAACACAATCTCACTTCAGTCATGTTAATTTAGAGCTGTGATGGCATTTTTTGATATAGTTACTAAGAATGTATTTTTAATAGACTGAGGTTGTGTTTAAACAAATGGATGTTGCAGTTGGTCTTAAGGTATTTATGGTGTTGGGTTATGATGCCTGATTGAGAAGCTAGGGGCACGGAGGTTGGGGGATGTTTGAGTTCTGTGGCCTAAAGGGAGATGGGTAGATGGATCAGTTGATCTAGCAGCCCTGACCTTTTGGCCGAGGAGATTGTGTCCTGTGTCCTGTTTGTGTTTCATTAAGGGTATCTTTACTGTCCTCATTTAGAGAAAGAGCCGTGACATCAAAAGACTTTGGTCACTTGACCTGGGGGGTTATATTGTCTTAACTGTCACTGAGCAGTGCAGACCAATCAACAGAGTTCAGAGGAATCATTTGATCTAAAGTTTATATAAGGCAGGGGTTTATGATTGTTCTTCATCACTCTGGCGAACGACCTGTGGCTAGCACCTCCTTCGTTATGACTGATCACAAAGTACTTTGTTAAATCATGATCTGTATAAGCAAAATAAATTGTAATAAACCCACATCTCTTGACTACTCAGATCTACACAGTGCCGCTTGAATTTCTACCATTACACTTGGTGGCCAGTACGGGTATCCTCATTGGTCTACGGCGTTCAGCAGGCGGCTCCCCTCGGCGAATTGATCTTCCGGCAAAAAGCCGCCTTTCCTTCCGCCATGCGTGAGACAGCAGGGCCAGGGGGGGCGCCCGTTGGACGTTTTGTGGCTGACGCGGGGTCTTCAAAAGAACCGGTGAGATATTCTTTTGGTTACTGTGTGATATTGAATTGTCTAAATGTGTGTTTTTTTTTAGGCTATTGTCAATAATTCGGTTAAGTAAGTAATTGGGCAGAGGTAAAACTGTCCTGTACGTGTAAAGTCGTACGAATTAATAAGGTAAGGTTGTTGAACCTACCTTTTACGTGAAAGTCGTAAAAGAAATGTCTGCAGAAGTGTGTCGACGGACACACACAGAGGTAGTGTTGTTGACGAACAAACACATAGAGGGAGATAAATTCACATGTTATATCGTGTTATGTGTCTTTTTGAGACCCTAAGGATTAGAATATGTTGGGTTAGTGATAGTTTGAGAAATTGTATTGGCATTGGTGCAGTTCTTATTTATTAACGGCCTAAACGTGATTCTAAGTCCCGAGAGAAAAGTATACTTGTGAGGAAATCAGCTGTGTGAGTGAGAGTGTTTACAAAGGGTTTGAGTCCCTGAAGGTGGAGAACAAAGAAATTTCAAAGTAGAGGTTTTAAGTTTGCAACACGCGTGTTCATTTTTTGTTTTAATTGCAAGTTATGTTTTTTTGAGGTTAAAAGAAGTATGAGTAACTAATGATGTCTACTATTCAAGCTATATACAAATTACAAAAATCAAAATTTTAATTAATTTTCGGTTTGAATATTTGTAATTTATGATTGTGCAGTTATTTTCATTGAAAGTTGTGAAGTCGGAATTTAATTGTTTTTAGAAAAGAAAAGGGGTAATTGTGTCTTTATTTTCCGTCGTTGGTTATCGTTTATGGATTGTAATTCTGAAAATGAATGGTCTGGAGGCAGAATTGACCTGTCCAAACATCGATTACATGAAACAAAAGTATGGTAACGATAGTTTATTGCAAATGCAAATATGGATTGATAAATGTGGATTTTCGAGTGTGGGGTCGTTTTGTTTTAAGGACCTTATTGTATTGCGAAATAGGTTCGTGGGGAGAAATAGATACACGATTTTTTTTAAGTGGAGAAAAGAATAGATTTTAGCCTGATTGGAGAGCTTTTTCTGATTGGATGGAGATAGGTAGAGGGATAAAGAAATATTAGGACAGAATAGTGTGGGGAATTTTTCATCTATTTCCCCACAGATTCACGATTGAGATTTTCTGGCTGTTCCGCAAACAAATTTCGCCTCATCCGCAGCCAGGGGTGTTGCGGCAGGATGCGCAGGCGCATGAGGTTTTGCGGGAATGCGAGAACAGAATATGAACATGAGGTCAGACATTTGCCATTTCTCTATGACTCCGATGTCTTCTGACAGCCGGTTATATCTAGGAAAAGTCAAGAAAGCAGGATCCTGGAATTTGTTTATAGATTTGCTTTGGATTCCCGCAAAGATTGAAGCTTGTGCCTTGACTTGCAATTGCCATTGTGTTTCAAAGAAGGAAAGGTTAAAGTCCTCTCCGGAACAAAGGGTTTGAGTCCCTGTTGTGTTTGGAATAAGTGGTGTTGTGGGCTATGGTCGAAGCTGATGCAGAGCGTGTTGACATGCTGTTGAAAAACATGTAGGCCAGCATGAATTGCTAGGTCAATCCAAAATGCGTGCTTTAATTGTGGGAATTTGAGCAAAATGTACGTGAATGTCCGGAGATGTGTCATCTTTGTTGAAAGTTTTCTGGAAATTGTGAGAGAACTCTCAAATCAGAGGGGTTCGTGACCGGAAGTTGAGTTCTGAACTGGTGACGTACAATGTTTATCGGTTATGACACTGTTGGTAGAGGAGAGACGATTGACTTGTTATATTGTTTTACAACTTTGTGTTAACCGTTATATATTTGATGTTAGACTTTACATCGGTCTGATTACCGCCAGAAGGCATTTGTTTTTGAAGACGGAAACATTCTGTTTTGAAAATGCTAATGTTAATTCTTTGACTGAATTCTCCACTTGAAAAGAGGCGCATGCGCTTGAGCCTAGCGGAAGTTGATTCTTTCAGTGAAGCTCATTCTGCGTGCAGTGGCCCAAACTTGAGTGCAAAAAAACAAAACCAAAAAAAAAATCACTCATTTTATAGAGAATTTGACGTTGAATTGAGAAGTATATTGGTTGGAAAACAGATGTGTGTTTCTGTTTCTTTGTCAAACTTAAGAAAATATTGTGAGTTGCCATACTCTTGATTTGGAAATTATGTACAGACCGATTTTCTATATTATGAGCTTGATTCGTTGTTGAATAACGCGCTGGAAATTTAGTGTTTGGGTAGGATAATTGGTAAAAGGCCAGTTTTGGCAATAAAAGCGGTATTCATTTGAAGAATTACAATCCCGGGGTTATTGAAACTTTTATAGAAAGTTATGTGTTCAAACGGAAATGTTATGTTGTTTAAGGAATATTTTTGTTTATGTCTGGAAATGTTCGATGGTTTAATTTTTAATTTTGTGGGAGTTCACAGATGTTACTGTTGTTTAAAGAAATATGTAAAGGGTTATGAAGAAGTGATTAGAAAGATTGAGCCAGTCCGAGGGACTGAAGTGTATACAAGGGGAACTAGTTCGAGAGACCGAATTGCGTTTGTTGTTAAGGGCAAAGGTGCTACATATGTGTGTTTATTGCTGCTGAGATGATTTGTTGAAATGTGTTGGGTTTGGTGGTATTCATATTTACCTATTTAAATGGACTTGAAGTTGAAGCTTTGTCCAACCAGAATGCTAATACATGGGTAAACTGTCGTTCTCTGACGAGTGATATTAGGTGCATATGTAGATTTCGGAGCCTAATTTTTATGTTGAAATTAAAATAGTACTAATGGTTGATAGACTTGTAAAGAAAATCCAGGCTGTGACTGTTGGTTAATGGCTGAGACAAAGGAGAGTCCAGGAAGTTGAATTTGCAACTATGGCAACGACATTGGCTAACAAACTAACAGACCGACAGGCGGTTACAGGCTAGTAAAGGAATTGCAGCTTGATATTTGAGATCCAGGATGAGTAACCGCATGACGCATGCGCAGATGGAAGTTGAGAAATTTACAAAGACGCAAATTTAGAGAAATAGATACATTTGGAGCGAATTTTACATATTGATTTGGTTACTTTTGAAATATGTTACGTGATGAGCATTTTGAGACATTTGCTAACAAGGTTTTGTTTGTTTGAGGACATTTTAAATGAGTTTCAGAAATTCCGAGGAAAGGTGGGGGCTAAAAGAGTCCCGTTACGTTGAGTCTTACAAAGGTGATCCCAGAGGGTGTAATTCTGCATAATTATGTGATGGTGAAAGATGTGTCCGTTTAGATTAATTCGAAGTTTGGTGGTTTACAAATGTATGATTTAACATTTGTTCTAAATCCTAGCCAAACTGGGAGGTAGGAGCCTTTCAGACCAGAACTTGTATTTACGAGCGGAAAATCAGTGGTGTGTGATGGTATCCATAAAAATGCAGAAATTGGACCCTGGTTCATAAATTAGTTCTAATTGGATTGGAAAAGTTATACTTTAGCAAAATTAAGTGAATAGATGGTAAACGCCAACCATCTGTGTTGTTTAAAAGAAATAAAAAAAGGTTGAGAGTTTTTGCTTTGTTCCAGAGGGCGCTGTTTGTTTGATTAGAGTTTTGAAATGCGCGATTGTTTATTTGAGTTGATTCACTAACAAAGAGTAATTGAGATAGCTGGTAAATATAGGAATATTCAAAGGTGTATACATTACATGCTTTGATAAAACTTTTGAGGAGTTAAAGAATAAGGTTTTGTTTTACGGGTTTATGTTAAATTGTGAATTTAAAGGTTTAAAAGAAAAAGGGAGAGTTTATATTTTCTTTTGTCTTAAGGGCATGGTACAATGTTTTGGGATAAACAGTTAGGCTGTGATGAGGTTGTATCATTATGGTATTGGTTCATAATGAGGGTTATGATAACTTGGTTTTGAAATAATTTGGGAAGACTCATTAAGTCTGATAAATTGTGGTGTGATGGTTGTGCTAAGTAGCTTGTTCTGGACTGCAGCCAAAGCAAGTTATGAAGTTCTACCTATCTAACCTATATAGAAATATAGATGGGGTATAAGTTTGGCTAATGGTTACATTAAGAACATTTTATGGTCTATGTTTTATTTTGGAATCATACAGATTAAATTCTGGTTTAGGGTAGTGATGCTGGTTTTCTACATGTCTTGGAAAAAGAGAGATTTGATTTGGTGAATTTAAATACAGAAAAAATTAAAAGGGAATCTGAAATTTAAAGGTATTCATTTGAACTGTTCCTAAAGGTTTTTGGAGAAAAGATAATAAGAGACTAAAAGTTGAGGTTATTCGTAATTTGTCTGTTTTCTAAAAATAGTTTTATTTTATACAAATTGGTTCAAAGGTTGGTTGCTTCAGTGTAAGCTTGTTAATTCATAAAAGGGAAAATAGTTAAAATATGTACTGATAGTTAAATACATCATTGGTGTTACATATGATTTTGGGAAAGGTATGGAAACAGGAAGTTTCTTAGTTTGATCTGGGACACAACTTGCTGTATGCAAATGTGGAATTCACTCTAACAATTATGATTATTCCACAGGGAAAATGCTAGTGCTGATACTAGCTGGAGCAGTTTCTAGATTGCCTGAATGCATTGATGAACTAACTAGAATATGTTTTTGATGTTGATATGTTTACAGGAAGTGATGAGATGATGTTGCTATGTCCGGATGAGCCTAACTTGACAAATTTGGGCTTACAGGACTCTTTTGAGGAAAATTGTTGTGTGACCTTGATACAACATTTGTTACAGGTTCTTTAAGGGAAGCACAGGCTTCTTAGAGAGGAAGAGATGACGTTTAGGAATTTATGACTGACTGATGACTGACTGATCCAAACAGAGAGTGACTATGGGGGGTTTTATGGTTTTATGAATTTAGCTTCAGTAGTTTGGATTTGTGATAGGATTGTGAGGGTTTGATATGATATTGCTGAGTTGAAAGTATTGGACTGTATTTAACCCAGAGTGAGAATTTTGTTTTGTTTGAGTATATTTGATAAGAATTACAGAATACAGCGGACAGATGGAGAAAGGAATGGTGGAATGGAGATTCGAACTTGGACAAATCCACAAGAAAATGCGTTTTGGAAAAAGGAAGGATATGAGAATAAAAAATGGAGGTTGTATGGTCTGCATAAAACATTTATCTTGAGATTTTGCTAAGTTAACACATGGAAAGATCATGCCTCTACAGTTTGTGTGATATCAAGAAGAATGCATTATTTTAGCATACAAGAGGATTTGTAATGGATGCATAGTCATTTTGTTAATACTTCATATGTGGGATAAGTATTATGAGAAAAGGAATTTAAACACGATAAGCTTCACAGTTAAGGTTAGAGAAACCATTTGGGTATTGATAGATGGATTTTGTAGAGTTCAATTTTTGGAGAAGTGATACTGTTTTGATGGTTGTTGGATGGGAAGAAGTTTTAGACTTCTCAGGGGCTCAGTGATCAAGCTTTTGTTAATTTAGATTATTTTCGATGGGATTTTTCTTTGAGGTTATGTAATGATAATGGGTCACACTTGTTTATGGAAGTTATTTTGGTGTTGATAGGATTCAACATTGTGTTAATCACTTCAGTTGAATGAGAGAACAGAACTTTGAAGACTAAGTCAGACGACAAGAAGTCAGTTACCTTTAACTGACCTCTGTGAGAATGTGCTTGTTTATCACTGTGCAACCTTTTTGGAGTCTATTTTGTGTGAGATTCACAGGCAGGTGAAGGAGGCTATTCCTATGACTGGACCGCTGCATGATTTGATACCAGATGACTGGATCGTGGTGAAGGACCTGAAACGCCTGGTAAAACCCAAGGTGGACGGGGCCATACCAGATTCTCCTGACGACTAATCCGGCGGTTAAGATCGGAGAGGAGAGCAACGTGGATACACGCTAACCATTGCAAGCGTGCACCTTGTCTGGAGATGGAAGCAGAGGATACGCGTTCTGCGTAGTACCAAGGAAATTTCCGAGCTGTACGCGAAGTGCAGTGTCGTTGAAAGTTGCCCTGAGCAATTTGATCGTTGTTTGCAATCGATTCGACTAGACTACACCGCCTGACAGAAGTTTGCCTACATTCAACTGAAGATGGCCACTACGGATGCACGACCATGGCATCCGTTCCGACAACCTGGACTTTGTGGTATACGGGGTGCAGTGGGTTTTGTCTTGGGAATGGCATTTCTTATTCCTCTTATTGTATTTTTGCTTTTGTATTTTAATAAAAGTATGCATAATTCTGATGATACTATGACAATAGATCCAATGACTTCAACTGTTTCACCTGCAACGTTCCAGATGTTGAAAAGTGATGAGAGAGAGGTTGTAGATGAAATGGAATCGGAGATGGAGTTTAATTCTTGGTGTAAGTTAGCAACATATTCAGTAAAACAAGTTTTAGGCGAAGAACACCCACCATGTGTGTATTGCCAGCCACTTAAGGATGTTCCACTGATTATGCCAGCACCATTTAATTCAACTAGTTGTTATGATTTTAATTACCATCGAATTATTTCAGGTGACATTGATAAAACGAGATGTGTGGACAGTAGTCATCTGGTTTTGTTCAGGAATTGTCCAGTCTGTCCCACTAACTGCTATCATTACCAGAGTTCTAGTGCTTGGTATTTAAATTCCAATCTAGGATGTGCAGCAGTACGTCCTATGCTTACTGGACCAATTGAGAACGAGGGAACGGAAGATGTTCTGATTGATTTTGTTATAGTTCCAGGGCAAAAGTTTGAGTGTTTCGAGAAAAGTTCCGATATTGTTAAAACAGTATTCGTGGGGAACTTTAGTGAAGGGAAAGTAAAGATTGGAACTTGTGGACATACTTGGGTGGTAAATCCATACTGTGAGGCGATGCAGTTTAGAGATGTTAATGGGACTTTACACCCTTGTTACAAGTATAGAAGCTCTGTTCGTGTGGATAGTGAGGGAAAACATCATACTCCACCACCTTCTGGCCCATTGGTATATCCAGGACGCGATATAGCTGATATATTTTGGTATTGTGGGGGTAGAATTAGATCACGTTTACCAGAAGGATGGGTGGGAGTGTGTGCTAAGGTGATGTTAGTTAGTAAGACATTGATTAAGCCTTTAGGTAATGTGACGGTTGATTCAGGCAGACAGAGACGAGCTGCTCCTGTTGGATCTTTTGATAGTGGAATTTACATAGATGATATTGGAGTACCAAGAGGGGTGCCTACTGAGTTTAAAGCTAGAAATCAGGTAGCTGCAGGACTAGAATTATTCTTTTGCGTACATTGTACGGTTAACAAAAATGTTATATCTGTATGGATGTTTTATATTTTTGTATGCTTATGCTTTTGTATGCCTTTGTTGTTTAAAAAAAAAAAGTAAGGAATGTGATGGCATTTTTTGATATAGTTACTAAGAATGTATTTTTAATAGACTGAGGTTGTGTTTAAACAAATGGATGTTGCAGTTGGTCTTAAGGTATTTATGGTGTTGGGTTATGATGCCTGATTGAGAAGCTAGGGGCACGGAGGTTGGGGGATGTTTGAGTTCTGTGGCCTAAAGGGAGATGGGTAGATGGATCAGTTGATCTAGCAGCCCTGACCTTTTGGCCGAGGAGATTGTGTCCTGTGTCCTGTTTGTGTTTCATTAAGGGTATCTTTACTGTCCTCATTTAGAGAAAGAGCCGTGACATCAAAAGACTTTGGTCACTTGACCTGGGGGGTTATATTGTCTTAACTGTCACTGAGCAGTGCTGACCAATCAACAGAGTTCAGAGGAATCATTTGATCTAAAGTTTATATAAGGCAGGGGTTTATGATTGTTCTTCATCACTCTGGCGAACGACCTGTGGCTAGCACCTCCTTCGTTATGACTGATCACAAAGTACTTTGTTAAATCATGATCTGTATAAGCAAAATAAATTGTAATAAACCCACATCTCTTGACTACTCAGATCTACACAGTGCCGCTTGAATTTCTACCATTACAGAGCCCCCTCTATTCATAGCTGAAAATAACACAATAATACGTCTTAATTACACTACCATACAAATTAAGGCAATAAATAATAATGTTGTTGTATAGCCTAGGGTTCCATAGCCTAGAGTTCAGTCTTTGCAAATAGCCATTACCCAACAAAAAATGGCACATGCATGAGTCACAGTGATCCTATGAGGGAAACCACTAGAGCCTGTCTCGGCTGCATGCCGTAACCCTTCCATCTTTTCTGCCACTTCCCAGGCCCTTTCACATCACAGAAACCGCAGGGTCCAGAAGCCTGTGCAGATTTCCTGCGCTCAGTGTTTGAGCCATGGGGTCCCCAGTCATCATTCACATGGCACAGCTCCCGTGCAGGTGTTTGGGGAGATAACCAACATAGCCTTTTATGATGATTTGTATATCTGACTGGGATGCCCCTTTGTGAGATCTACATACATATCTAAACAGGAATTTCTGTACGTGGCTTTTAAGAATAGGAAGTTCGATTTATTTTCCAGTCTTCATGTGATGACAATTTGCTTGCTTTTCCTTGCTGTGTGTTTAAACAACTTGCATTGCCGAGTGTAGGGCATTCACAACCGCAGCAGTGCAGCCAGTGATTAAAAGCTGGAAGCTACAGGTAGCTTGCTAGTTATGTTTGTTAGCTACTAGAATCCTTGTTTGCTTTGTCTGTAATAACAATAAACAAAGGGTGGTGATGACTAAGATGGTACAAGATAGCTAGTACGTCCTTGTTTAAATCTCATAAATCATATGGGACAAGTAGAGCAGCAGGACAATTGACATTACGTGTTATGGGGTCCATTGATTGGTTGACATGTCCCAGCATCACTATATAGTTTCAACCTTCAACGCTGAAATCCAACGCACCACTCCTTGGCTCCTCCGCCAACCCTGACTTTCATTGACAATGTATTGTAACTTGCCTCATTGCTGCATGTGTGAATAGATTTTTACCAAAAATTTGCTCTATTTTCTCCTCACTAGCTATGTGTGAATAGTTGGTGTGGATGTGTGTTTTTCTAGCTAGTTTAATTTGAACTGGGCCTATACTGATGTTTCTTGTCCACTAGGCCCTATAAATGGAAAAGGCCCTTTGTCTGTAAAGTGTTTTGTAATTGAAACCGTAATTGCTGTAATTATCCAAATACAGCAATAGTGCATGCAATTAGCAGTGAATAGGATTTGGTTCTCTTTCTATAAGGTTTCTCCACCTGCCTCTATGCCAGCTATCTCATACTGCCATGCAAGGACTGTCAAATGCAATTTCAAAATGTCATCAGTTAAATTCAGCCTCTGAACTCTGTTAATGGATCACTGCACTTAGGCTGTGTGACGGAGTAGAGTTTTGAGTTGTGCGTCAAATTCAGAAAAAAACAAAGAACTCCAAAGACAGGAATAGACACAAAATCCAAAGAATAGTTTCCCTATGGGAAGATGTGTCTTACAAATCTGTAATACTACACATTCAGTAAGAGTAAAGACTTGACTATAGTTTTCAGAAGTGTCACAAAAGGTTCGAGATCAGATGGGTTCTCAAAGAGAAAACGGTTGCAGAAAACATGCATGTGTGACAGATTAGGTTAAAACCACTTGGTTCAATCCCAAACTAAAATGTGAACCTTCAACTTTACCTTCCAGTTGACTCCCTATGGCCATTAGTCATTAGTCCGCCTTGTGAACCAACAGTATTTTCAAAATGTATCAATAATCCCTCATGAATTGTGATCCTAGGGTTTCAGTTGTTTGACAGTGACCATTGCCTGGATGACCTGGTTTTCCTGGATGTCTAGCTGCGGTTGGGGTTGACCTTTGACCTGCAACCCCTACAGGGAGACCTCCTGCCTGTTGCCATGGCCGTTGGCAAGGACGGAGGGCGCGGCGGAGGGCTTTTTGATGGAGGTGAGGCGTATGGCAGAGGTGCTATGCATGTAGCTGGGGTTCCTGTCGTGGTACGGTTTCCGCCCACAGCGCAACTGGGCATTGAAGTGGCGCCGGAAGCTTTCGCTGAGCAGGTAAAGGGCAAAGGGGTTGACGCAAGAGCTGGAGAAGCTGAGGATTCTTGCCAGTAGGGTGACTATGAGGTGGGCAAGAGACAGGTCCATCTGCTGGTAGTGGAAGGAACGGTACATATAGAGGATGTGGTTTGGGAACCAGCACAGGGCGAACAGACCCACGAACACCAACACGATCTTGGCTAGGCGCTTCCTGGTCTCCATCTGTGGGGAGAGGAGAGGTGCACATGAGAACCGTACAACCATGAAGAATCCCGCCTGCCTATACAAGCGATGATGCGTGAACAGATATAATGGAGTGAGCTTCATCTTGCTCTTCAGTTGCCCTTGACTGCAATGGACCACTTAAGGTGGGACAGTGATTGACAGACTGTCACAACCTTTTGGAGTTAACGCAATCCAATTGCGTTCCATGTTTTCTCCATCCATAATGTAGTGTTTCTGAGGATGATCAGTTGTTAAACAAGATCAGAAGTGCTGCTATAGGTTATGTCCTGTGTAGTCTAAACTGATGGAGATTGTTGTTTCATTTGGAAGAAATTAAGATAATTGTTCCTTTTGATGTCTTTGATGTAAAAATTAATACTGTAATTTGACAAGAAAAAATGCAGGCTGGGATTTGACCCTACAAAACTTTGAACTGACTGTTTTGCTGGGTTTTACTGTATACATTATAAATCAGTCTAAAATAGTGCTGCACTGTTACCTTCTATGAATCAGTGAGGAGAAGGAAGAGACCCATTAGTGGTAAACTGCTAACCTGGTTGGTTTTAGTAGCTTCAGTTAGATGTAATTGTCTTGATTTAATAATGTTTTTTATTGTGAGCCAGCTGTCAAGAGTAGTTGACCCGTAACCTCCCTTGCATTTTTGGGCACCTCAACATTGTGGAGGGCTCTTCCATAATCTGGAACCATTCCTAGATCCTAGAGTGCTAATCCTGGTCCTAGATTCCAGAGTTACGATCTGAGATTGTACAGCTCTAATACTAGATCCCTTTATTAATAAAGAACTATGCCATCTATGTGAATTCTCAGCTCAGCATGTGATCAGCATCAGCATCAATCATTCACTGCCTATCTATTTAAAAAATAAAATAAAAACATCTATTATCTAACTGCAAAGATTATAGAAAAAAAATGGGCAGTTCTTAACTCTTAATTCATGCAGACCTATAATTCACCACACTGTAAAAAAGCCTTTTATGATTACAATCTGATAAAAAAAAACATTTCTCAACAGCATGGACATGTTGACAGAGCACTTTAGTAAGGGCATCAATTAAAAAGCCACAGCTGTTGCTGCCCAAAAGAGCTAATATGAGTCTATTGTAATAATTTCCTGTTGCAGAGTGAACATACATGTTAACATACACACTGTACATACATGCAGACAGACAGGCAAAACTCTTGGCATGCTGCAATGTAAAAGGATGTTTTTAAAAGCAAGTCAGTATTTTATGTCCTGTGGTAAATTGTTTCAAGCTTCTTGCAAGATTTGTAATAACTCTTCTCAGGACTTTGACAGCTTTTATTCTTTACCCAGTCCAATTGATTTCACACAGCTTCAATTACGTTGAGGTCTGAATTAGGGGGTGGCCAATGGGATTCTAGGGTAGCCAATAAGGACTGGTCTTTTTAAAGTCAATTTCCAGATGATTATGTAGCTTCTGGCTTTTTAAGGTACAATGTATGTGGGAGTTCTACATTTGTGACACGTACATTATAGATCTTGATTCATGAATGGGACATCTGGATGTGTGAAAGTGCCAGGATAGTAATTACACAGGTTGCCATTATGTCCAGTCATTTTCTTTTAAGAACCTTGAAAACCATTGATGCAAACGTGAATGTCCTTAGACAGCTGCTGGTAGACAGATGTAGCTGGTGGTTGTTCTTATTCATAACTCTGAGCTGAAAGGTTTCCTCTGCCGTGGCCATGTTTTTCCATGAGGTTCAGCTGGATGATAGATATTCAACACAATATAAGTTTCAAGTTTTTATTGTCAGTAACACAAGTCCCCTCTCTCACCTTCACTCCATCTTCTGCGCCATACACACACATTATACACATGCATACTGTAGTTTCTGTATTTCTTTCCGATGTGATACATCACTGTAAAATATAAGAAAATCAGAAGAAACCATTCTCTGGTTTGGTTACTTCCATTTTCTTCCATTTTCAGTTTCTCTCTGTCGTTCTCTCTTTATTGGTCTACCTTTTTCACTCTCTCCTTTATCTGTAGGCTCTCATCAGGCTTAGGTGTAGAGTCTCACATAATGACAGTTTCATCCATTCACTGCAGTCCTGATGTTATCTATTAGCTCTAAACGAGGGTGGATTCTATCCAGCTGAATTCCCACTGGAGGAGGCTAATAGGAGATTAGACCACCATCTCCACGCTCCTTGTTGCCACGTGGCTAATCTTGCTAGGAAACTCTGATTCAATCATCTAATTATGTCTGAAACACAAATGTGATAGCGACTAATATTACTATCATAACAATGATGGGGATGTGCATAGACAGGGGTTGAGGGAATAATAAGGAATAATGAAGCCACTGCGGCTTCAAGTTCACTTCATTGTCACAGCCACATTCCTCCCTCTCCTCCCCCCTCCCCTCCTTTCCTCCTCTCCTCAACTGCTAATTTTACAGTGGGCATAATATAAATCCTTGTGGGATGGCAAATGCCTGATCATCGCCCACCCGCGATTGTCCTCCCTCCCTCGTCGGTGGTGTAATGATGGCCCTATTGGTTTACTGACCTCTCAGTCACTGCCACCCTTCAAACGAGGTTCAACTCTACCTGGACTAATCACTTTACCTAAGGTCACTAAACGGCAGCACACATCTGTAAACCTCTTGTGTAATCAGAAAAATTGACCTTTTGCGGTATGAAATCTTGCAGTTTTGTTTTGTAAAGTAGTCAGAACCTGCAACATTTTACGAGAATTTACTTGAGATCCGATCATGTTTATTTATTTGCAGAATTATGCAAATTTGTACTTGAGTCTTGCAAATGCAGACCATTCTGTTGCACTGACCATGGTAATACTGTTAGAACTATGTCTTTCAGTCCCTTGATTAGCTACAGCACTTACAATAAGCACTAATTGTACGTTGCTTTGGATATAAGCCTCTTCTATAAAAATATGAATGAATACTACATCACTCCTTCTGATCCATACAATATGCTGTTTCTCACTCTGCATGAGATGCAAAGAGCAGCGATTTAGAGGTCTCTGTTTAGCAAAGACTCTAAACCCACCCAGACAGACTGTAGTTTTAATTAATAACTGACCCATTCCATCCCTTACCTCCAGCTCTCAGCAGTTAAGCTGCAAAGACACTCATGCAGCAATTAGTACTGAATCCTAACAGGGTGCCATACTGGAAAGCACTGCAGATTCTCTGTATAGAATAGGATAGGACATAGTATGCATACATGTGAAATTGTTGCTTTTCAGTGAGAAACAGGCTGTGGGTGGCCATGACATGTCAGGTTAACTCCATTTGACTGCAACTTGCCAGCTTGTTAGTATTTACATGCGCTGCCATCTCATTGTTGTTATTATTAATGTAAAGCTTGTACCCTGTCCATTTGTGTTCATTTACAACGTCCAATTTACATAGTTTGTGCAGTTTGGATTTGTGTAAGGCGTATCTGTGAGTTAGACTAGGAGGTGGCTGAGCAGATGCACTAGAACTAAAAGGATTTTGAAGGATGTGACTTAATGCCTGCATGTCAGACCTCCTCGACTGTCTACAAGCCTACATGTCTTTTATCCTACCTGTCTCTTGGTGTGCTCGCTGATCTCTCCGGGCATGTCATGAGCGCTCTTGATGAGCGTGCGGGCAATGTGGTAGTAGTAAACAGAGATGATGCCCAACGGAACCAGGAAGTACACCAGGAAGATCATGACCGAGTGAATCTTAGGATGCATCTGATTGGACAGGGGGTAGGGCACACAGTTCACGAAGGTCACATTGTTTCGGCCGTGCATGGAGACCACCTGGGGAGAGAGGATGGACATGGTTTAACCTTGCCGGACACCTGTGCGTGTGTGTGTGTGTGTACATGTGTCTGTCAGTGACCTGTGAGAAGACGGCCTCTGGCACGGCTAGCAGGATAGATACCCCCCAGATAGAACCAGCCTTCAGACAGGTCCAGAACACTGCGCTGGAGGTCTGGATATCCATAGGGTTCACTATGGCCTTGTACCTGCAGGAGAGGGGAGGGTAGAATTATTTTTTACACATGGGGTTGCAGCAATCTAATCCATAACCTAGTTTTGCGAGCACTGTCCTGAACCCCAGGGATCTACAGTCTGAAACCAGTGTGACCCCTCACAGCCCAGTAACTAGGCTCCTAAAACTAATACACAGAGCTACATGTGAGAACACAAGATTGTCTTGACATCAATTGTGTTCCTGTTCTCTGCCACACATTGATAACGGATGCACACATGCACACACACCTCTGAAACATACAACCAAAAAACATGCATTAAACATGTGACACACATACACAAACACGTGCTCCTGCTCTCACACTGTCTTCACAACTCAACACACATCGTTATTACAAGTTATATACTTATGGATGATAGGTTCTGATAAATATTTAAATGAGATTTTTACTTGTTCCCCTTCTACACATGAAAATGGAATTACCCTACCAGCTGTCTCCCAAGCTCCTATTTCCTTGGCCATCAATTATGTAATTACTATTTAATCAATCTAATTAAGGACGCTGTATTTCTTAATACTTGGTAATGAGAGAGAGGACTGTGGCATGGGAAGGCACCTCTGTTCTGTGAGGACAGAGAGGACAGACAGGCAGAGGGGACAGACAGACATACAAGCAGACAGACAGAGATGACAGACAGATTTCTGTTTACAACTACACCAAGCTTCATTGAGGTAGGAGCCATTCCACTGTGACCATTCGCATGAAGACAAAATGCCAGAAAATGACCTGTCTTGGCGTTCATGTCCAAAACGTTTGCATACCCACATTGTATTCATGTTACAGTAAACATGTCACCATGTATGCTCTGCATGATCTGCTGAATAAATCATCGAAATTACCATCTAAACTTATTACAGTGCTCCTGATAGCCTACACACCCCAAATTTGATCAATGTGTTATGGTGTGGCACATAATTAATAACTAATAGCTATAACTGCACTACTGTTACCATGTGAACAACATTACTCTAATTGAAAGGCTGCTGAAACTGATTTCATTGATTCAACGCACAAGTAAAAAAACACACAGAAAGGTTAGGACAAACTGATAAATGATGCTCTTTATCGATTCAACGTAATCGTCATCCTGTGCCTCAGCGTTAATCAAAAGGACCGTGATGATGCATGCAGGCCTCAGGCCAGGTGTTGTCAGTGAAGGTGCTTCACAGCAGAGAACCTCATCCCCCAGCTGCTCACGGATCAGGAAATGGGGAGGGTCTCTGGTGTTGAAGTAGTGAGGAAAAGAGATGGGGGAGAGAAAGGGAGAGAGGGCCAGTACATGTGAGAGAGATATACAGTACAGAGAGAGACAGTGAGGGGACCTGCCAAGAGATAAATCCACAGAAATGCACCAAACCGGCTGTTCCTGCAACTGTATTCGCCAAAGCCCCAGATCTTAATGACAACACCAGCCGTAAAATGTGTCTAAACTAACTTGGAAACAAACCAAAGTCACATATCCAAATACATAAAACCATAATCTACAATGAGATATACGAGAATCTTTATCAAATCTTAAATGTGTTTCCGTATCGAAGAAAAAACTTGCCTATTTACAGAGTCTGTAAATACTGAACAGAGGGTGCTCATTGAGAGAGTTTGACTTTTTGAACTGGCATCTCAACATCAGTTTCTCACAACCTACAAACACTACAAATATTTAAGAAATTATTCAAATCCATATTAAATGGAGGACTGAAATAAATATAGAAAAACCATTATCAGTCCATTATCAGAATGTTAATTAGTTGCAGCTAAATCATTCTAGAGCCTCAGGACACACTGTCGTACAAAAGCATTGTAACTGCCGCACATTTAAAGTCATTGCTTCCAATATTTTGGTTCCTACCTATAATTGGAGTTCCTAGAGGCGGAACTAATTAGTTGCGATATTTTTCGCACGCAATAAAAAGGGCACAACACTTGCAAGCGTAGCTCTAAAAGCGGCATGGCAAGAGCTCTCAAGCTAGGTGGATAAATCAAGATTATAATATCAAGAATATAATGAGAAAATAGCTTGTATTTGCTAGCGTGTAGCTTCTTATTTGCTAGCGTGTAGCTTCTTATTTCTGTCCTTTGTTTTTCTCTGTGTCCGCCCAGTTCTCACGGGTTGATACTATCGAGAAGTAAAAATAAAACCCTGTAATAAACCAAGACTCGTGTTAACTACTGGAGGGAGCTACAGTGAGAACTCGACTACTCTGCATGAGTAGGCGAGAAAGACGACATCAGAGAGCGCGAATCGTAGCGTCACTGTGTCCAATCCCGACCGCTGTAAACTACTATTTCATGAACATATATGGACGTTTACATGTCTAAATAATATAGGAAAGTTACTTTGGCCAAAAGACCACTCGGCGACACTCGGGGGATGCTTGGGCGATGATCTTTACTCTGACAAGTGTGTCTGTGTTGTCATCGTACTGCTACTATGGGTTAGCATATGAGTGTATTTCAATGCTAGCTTAACACTACTTTGTCTTGCCAATGAAAATACACGATCATGTGTGACGTGATCTGTAGTCGAGGGGAGCAAGGGATGGGGCTAGCAAACTTTGAGAAGAGTTCAACAAAACATCCAGCAGGTGGTGGTATACAGTCAAATTGAGATTTTATCGCATAGTTTGGAGATGTTGAAGCGTGATATCTTATTGTGGAGGACATAACTACGTCCCCGGATATGTTGACAGCATTGATGGTCAGTTTGGTGACCCTGGATCAAGTTAATATCCCCAGAAAAACAGCAGCGGCCAGTGTTTAGAAGTGCGGTCGGGTTTGGACAAGGGTAGCGCACGGCTAATTTACCGGCGCCAGCGTCTTTTGACCGGCTCTAGTAAAGGCTAAGCTAACTCTAACATTTTAAACAATATTTAGCTCGAAAGGTAAGAAGTTAAAGCTTAACGTGAAATCAGTAAATCAGCTTAAAACGTGATACGATTATTTTTATCAATATTTGAAGTGGCATTTTATCAGAATGTTAGCTAAAAACCGGTCGGGATTGGACACAGTGACGTTAGTTGGGCCGGGACATCTCCACATTGCAGCGCGCGCATGTATTCCAGCGATCACATCAGTGCAAGAAGACACAGTGCCCACGGGAAGAATCAGGTTCCCTAACGCAAATTAAGCTGCAACCTAGACATTAAGGGCCGGTTTCGGAGACAAGGCTTAAGCCTAGTCCCAGACTAAAATGCTGTTTGAGCTGGTTTAATTGAAATTCACTTGCACAGACGTATCTTAAAATAGTCGTGGATTAAGCCTGTTCTGGATTAAACAAAGCCGATTGCAAAATTGAGCATTAGAGCTACTCCAGGACTAAATTGGACTGAATTGAAGCTTAAACTAATCTGCCAAGGAGGCAGGTTTAACTCCCGCTTAGTAGGCTAGGCTACTGTTTGTGAAACTGAGCTTGGATTGTTTGGGAGCATGGACTATTTGGAATATCTAAATGAGGACCAACATGCACGACAAAGGCCAGCCAGACGAATACTGCTGGATAGGAGTGATCCATTGAATCAGTTTGATATAACTTTTCGAGACCGCTTTCGTATGCACAAGGAAAATGCATTGGAGATAATTACTTTGCTTGAGCCTAGACTTTCCTCTCTGTCTCAGATGAAGGCCTGTGTCCAATCAACTGCAAGTTCTGATCACTTTGAGGTTCTTGGCATGTGGAATCTTTCATCGTGAAACTGGTGATTTGTGTGGTGTCAGTGAACCAACTGTATGTAGAATAGTTCACAAAGTCTGCAGTGCCATTTGTGAACTGAGGAGTCTTTACATCAAGTTCCCTGATGCTGCTGGGCAAGCCAACTATAAAGTGCAATTCTATGAATATGGGCACTTCCCAGGAGTGATTGGCTGTATAGACGGATGTCATGTTCCCATCAAGTGTCCATCAACTCCTGATGCAGAGGAATACAGGAATCGTAAGAACTGTTTTTCAATCAATGTTCAGGGTGTATGCACTCCTAATTTGGAGTTTTCAAACATTGTTGCCCGTTGGAAAGGTGCAACCCATGATTCAAGGATTTTTCTCAACTCTTCATTGTGTGCACAATTTGAGAGAGGACAACATAGTGGACTACTACTTGGTGATAGTGGATATGGTCAGAGTAACTATTTATTCACACCACATCTAAATCCCACAACAGCTGAGCAGCAAAGGTACAACAGAGCTCATATCCGTACTAGAGGGATGATCGAGCGTATGTTTGGAGTATGGAAAACTTGATTCCAGTGCTTACGAAATATGCTTCGTTTCAAGCCAAGAAGATGCTGCAAAGTGATCATTGCTACAGCTGTGCTGCACAACTACCTGAAGCAGCATGGCTGTCCTGATCTGCCAATGGAAGATCAGGATGATGCAGATGTGCCCATGGTGGCAGAGGCAGCCAATGACCAGCGGGGACTTGCACACAGAGCTGCTTTCACAGTGCAGCACTTCAGCATTTAAATATGGAATGTATTCATTATGGTATAGTTTTGCTTGCATACTGTTTCTGTACAAAATTACAATAATGTAGCAAAATTAAACGAGTGAACCAAGGCTGGTTAAAATGTAGTTTGTGATGATTAATACTCACTCACATGCCAAATGACAATACATTTTTTATTTTTCACAATTCCTCATATTCACCATGGCTACTGGTATGCAGAATTATTTTTTGGAGCATAGCCCTCTCTCCCAATTTCATATCCAGTTCAACCTCTAGAATTCTCATTTTCATTTCTTGTTCTTCTTTTAAATATTCAATTTTACGCTCATGAAATTCTCTGGCTAACTTTTCATGCATAGTTATCTTTTTTGGTCTCTGTTGGATGGTAGCAGCTTCATCTCCCAGGGGTGCCATAGCAGATGTGGAGGGTTCAGGCTCGTTGTGAACTGGCTCTTGATTGGTTTCCTCTGGAAAAAAGACCACTGTTCCAAACTCAAATCAACTAATATGGTCCTGTAACCAATTTACTTCCTAAGGTATATTTACCATTTGTGCTCAGTTCTCCATGTTCACTGTCCAAATGGTCATTGTCTGGTATACCATCCAGAGGTTGCTGGTGCTCTATTATACCAGACAGCAAGTCACCCAATTCATCACGTGTCCTTTATTGGTGGTCCACCACCTGTAATAAATCGCTCTCTTGAGAATGCTTGCTGAATGCTTGCTGCATTCTCTTTTTTTAATCCCAGTTTAATGTTCTTCCATAGAACCTATGAAGGCAGATATCATTCATTAGTTTTCTTTTTTGATGTCACAAAAATAGTAATATGGGAAATCTGAAATACTGGTACTGATAAGGCATAATAAAAATAAGTTTGTCTCCTGATAATTTAGGTCATGGTGGAGAAATGATTTTATTTTATATTTCTTTCCCCCTCACATATAGGTATGGATTTTCCTTTGTGCAACATATCTTACTCTACCACCATGTTTAACATGCATATGCCCCTTTAAAATAGGTTAATATCCTTTTAAACAGGATATTCATTCAATGTGAATGCTACAAGCAGCAGGAGTATTGTATTTGGGTAGGCCATAAATAAGCAGGGTATAGGCAACAGGAAACAAACATATTTTTTTGCCTAATAATGAAGATTAACTCACCTGCAGTTGTTGTACTGTTCTTGTGGGGACATCTTCATTTGCATTGAATTCATTGCCAATTGCAGTCCAAGCACTTCTTTTCTTCTGTTCAATAGCAGCAGTATGGATTTTGCTTTCAATGACTGGATGGTTCGATACAATTAGTTTTAGTAGTGTTTTTTCATGCTCACTATAATTTTTTGAGCGAATTCTCTTTGCCTCTGCCATTGTGTTGTCTCAAAATTCACTGCAACAATGGTGTTTCATACTCCATTTCAGGTTTTCATGAGCACAGTTGGACCAACAGCCTGTGCTTCCACTTAGTCTAATGAGGCTTGAACCAGGTGCTCTCATTAAGCTTACTCCAGGACTCCATAGTCTCAGACTAACTAAGACAAATGTATGCCATGTTCATGCAAGCCACTTAACCCTTGTGCTGCCTTCGGTTCACATGACCCAAAGGTTCATAACGAACCATCGTTGTGTTTACCCAATTGTATCCAATACAAAAACAAATAAAAATAATTTTCTTTTAACCTTTGCAATGTGGGGGGTCTGAGACAGCCCAACGGTTAAAAGAAAATGCTTCACTTTGTTTTTGTATGCAGTAAATTCGTCGCAATATGACGGTGGTTCACAATGACTGATGGGTCAGAATGACCCGAAGATAACACAAGGGTTAAATAGCCAGGATTAACTAGTCTGATTTAGGCCTACTCCAGTCTTGATTTAAGCCCTGTCTCCGAAACCGGCCCTAACTGCACAAGAGACTGAGACATTTCCTTTTGCATTTCACACAACAAGTTAATGTTGTTTTGTTTACTTACCTTTTCAAATTGAAGTACATTGATATTGCTACTGTGTTGACATTGTGCATACTGATGACTATTCTGTAATTATTACTAAGAATTATTACTAAGAACTAAGGCAAAGTTATAATATAAGGCATTTAAAGGTAAATGGTTATTACTTAATACGGTACATGTCCAAGTATAACTAAAAGTTAACCTTTTTGATTTGTTTTAAATTCCATTTCAAGATTTAAGTTTTAAATAAGGCTATATATAACTATAAAAAGCTATCAGGCAAGACTATAGCTCCATAAATAGCAAAATAATTATTATCTAACTGTGTCATACTAACCTTTGATTACAATTTCATTTGGATATCAAATTAATATAACTATATTGAACTTAGACTACATGAAACCTAACTTACATTATTGTAAACAAAGTTGTAAAGACAAGTTTAGATTAAAACCAAAATAGGTTAATTTAAGTAAAATGTCAGAGGTTGACCATATCCTTGAGAGTGACAAAGAGAGTGAAGGTGAAGACGCACAGAAGCACTGCACAGACATGCAACCACAAGCTGCTGAAGGCACAAGAGATGATCACCCCACTTCCTCACAAGAGCCACAAAGAAGCCAAAGAGTCCGCAAGTTAACGGACAAGGGCCGAGAACTGCACGATGAGCAAGTAAAAATATTTGCACACCGTTTCAGTGTGAGCTACGAGAAGTGGAAGGCTATTACTAAGGATGCCAAACAAATGCTGAGTGGACAATGCTCAAACAACCTGCTGCGTGACCACATCACTAAGTTAACCCTTGTGTTATCTTCGGGTCATTCTGACCCATCAGTCATTGTGACCCACTGTCGTATTGCGACAAATTTACCTCATACAAAAACAAAGTGAAGCATTTTCTTTTAACTGTCGGGCTGTCTCAGACCCCCCACATTGCAATGGTTAAAAGAAAATTATTTTTATTTGTTTTTGTATTGGGTGAAATTGGGTAAACACAACGATGGTTCGTTGTGAACCTTTGGGTCATGTGACCCGAAGGCAGCACGAGGGTTAAGCAATGCCTCAGAGAATCTGAACGTTGTCTATGAAGAGTTAAGGCACATCGACATTCCCGACCAAGACACACGTCGCAGAGTAGACACCTGTGAAGCAGTAACAAGAACAATCATCCAGACAGCAAGGGCTCTTCTAGACACAAGAGAAGATGAAGAACAAAGGGTGAAAGCAACAGAGTCTGTAAGTAAATATGCAGCCTCAGACAAGTTAAGCATCAACTCTCACGGCACCAAGTCATCTGCTCATTCCCGAGCTAACTCAAGAAGAACATCCCGTTCAAGCCAATCTTCTGCAAGACAAGATGCTGCTGCTGAAGTTGCTGCCAATGAAGCCACTTTAAAGGTACTGCTAGAGCAAGAATGTCATATCAAAGAACTTGAAAGACTCGAAACTGAAGCCGCCCATTTACGAACCAAACAAGAGGCTGAAAATTCAGAGAGACAAAGGGTGCTGGAAGCCAAGCGCAGACAACTAGAACGATTGGAGACAATTAAGAAGCTAAAGGCTGCTAAGGCGCGACAGCAAGTATATGATCGAAGTGAATGCTCGGACGAAGAAATAGTTGAGCTGCTCCATCAAAGTGTCCCTTTGAAGGAGAATGAGGAAGTCAAGTATGAAAGTAGCCTATTGCAGCATCCCTCCCCACCTCAAGCGGTGACACATCCAAGACAAGAAGACAATACTGCAGCTCTTGTTAGGGCCTTCGCAGAGTCCATCAGTGCAAGTCGTCTTCCTGTACCTGAACCAACAACGTTCAGCGGTGACCCACTCAGATTCAATGACTGGAAAGTCTCCTTCCAGACACTTATTGACAGGAAAAACATACCAGCCGAAGAAAAAATATACTATCTGCGAAGGTATGTGGCGGGACCAGCCAAAAAGGCTATTGAAAGCTACTTCCTGCTTAACACAGAGTCAGCCTATCGTGCAGCGTGGACCATCCTAGAAGAGAGATACGGCAATCCATTCCTCATCGTCAAGGCCTTCAGAGATAAGCTCGATGCATGGCCCAAGATAAGTTCCAAGGGGAGTGTGGAACTTCAAGAATTCGCTGACTTCCTTCGCAGCTGTGAGTCGGCCATGTCTCTGATCAGAGGTCTTGAAGTACTCAACGACTGCAACGAGAACCAGAAAATGCTTGCTAAACTGCCAGACTGGCTAACCTCAAGATGGAATAGGAAGGTCATTGACGTGGAAGAACAAAGTCACATGTTCCCAAGCTTTAGCCAGTTTGTCAAGTTTCTCACACGTGAAGCCAAAATTGCTTGCAACCCAATAACATCTCTTCACGCTTTAAAACCAAGTGAAAGCGAGAAAATCATGGTCTCAAAGACCAGAGGTCCTGGAGCAAAGGTTTTAGCAACTAACTCAGACGAGAGAACTGTTACCATAAGCTGTGTCTTCTGTGAGAAGGCAGGTCACAGTGTACACGAGTGTCGTAAGTTTATGGATGAGACGATTTCAAGGCGAGTCAAGTTTGTTCAAGAGAAGAGATTGTGTTTTGGCTGTCTGAAGTTTGGTCATCGCTCAAAGGACTGTGAAAACAGAAATATCTGCGATATGTGCAAGAAAAGACATCCATCCTGCCTCCATGATAATCGTATCAATGCAGAAAGGAGGTCAACGTGGCTTAGTGGAGCTGAGGACAGTGACAAGTCAAGGGAAAGGAAAACGGATCACCCACAAGATAGAGCAGCAAGGTCATCATGTGAGGCAACATCCAATAGAGTTGTACAGAATGTTAAAGACACTCATACATCCACAGTCATTCCAGTGTGGGTGTCAGCCACAAGTGAGCCAGATCGTGAAGTTCTTGTATATGCACTCCTCGATACACAGAGCGACACAACCTTCATCCTGGAAGAAACGGCAAAGACTCTCCACACAAGGAACGAACCAGTTCAGCTAAAGCTCTCTACAATGGCTTCGAGAAACACAGTCGTGTTCTGCCGGAAACTGACTGGACTGCAAGTGAGAGGATTCTACTCAGACAAGATAATTCCTCTGCCGGTGACCTACACAAGAGAATTCATCCCTGCTAACAGAGATCATATTCCCACACCAGAGACTGCAAAGGCATGGCCTCATCTTGAACATGTCGCAGATGAGATTGCTCCTCAGCAAAGCTGTGACGTGGGCCTGCTTATCGGCTACAACTGTCCTCAAGCTCTTGTCCCAAAGCAAGTGGTGCCTGGTAGAGAAAATCAGCCCTTTGCACAGAGGACAGACCTGGGTTGGAGCGTGGTCGGCTATGGCAACGCATGTCTCGACTATGGAGATGAAATCGGAGTAAGTCACCAGGTCATCGTGAAGCAAGTCATGCCGGGTCTTGAGTCATCTTCAAACCTCACAAGCAAAGTACGCTATGTCTGTAGAACACAGGTCAAGGAGGTAGTCTTACCTGCAGACATCATCAAGGTGCTGGAATCTGACTTTGTTGAAAGGTCTTTAGAGGACGGTCAGATCTCTCAAGAGGATCTCCGATTCCTGTCAAAGATGGAAAGAGGCATCAAGCTCAAAGACAATGGTCATTACGAAATGCTGCTGCCATTCAAGAATGACAGACCGAACTTACCAGATAACATGGTATGCGCCATCCACCGTCTCAGATGCCTAGAACGAAAGCTGAAAAGAAACAAACAGTACTACAAAGACTACAAGACCTTCATGGATGAGACCATAACACGTGGAGACGCAGAAAGGGTCCCAGAAGAAGACATCAATAAAGCTCCAGCATGGTACATCCCACACCACGGGGTGTATCATCCCCAAAAGCCTGGGAAGATACGTGTTGTCTTCGATTGCTCCGCAAGGTTTCAAGAGACATCCCTAAACGACCATCTTCTGACGGGCCCAGAGCTGACAAACACCTTGGTGGGAGTGCTGTGTCGTTTCCGGAGAGGTCCCGTGGCAATCATGTGTGACATAGAACGGATGTTCCACCAGTTCCATGTTAAAGCAGAAGATCAAGATTACCTTAGATTCCTGTGGTGGGAGAACGGAAATCTTGAAGCCAAACCATCCATCTATCGGATGAAAGTCCACTTGTTCGGTGCTGCTTCATCACCTGGCTGCGCTAACTATGGACTTAAGCACCTCGCAGCCGAAGGACAAGGACACTTCAATGAAGCCACCCTCAAGTTCATTCAGAAGAACTTTTACGTTGATGATGGCCTGTTAAGTTTAGCGTCCGAAAGCCAAGCTATCCAGTTAGTGAAGCAGGCAAGAGAGCTCTGCAGCACAGGCAAACTCCGGCTGCACAAGTTCATCTCCAACAGCAAGACAGTCCTAGCCACAATTCCCAAAGAAGAATGTGCTAAAGCCGCCCAAGACCTAGACATAGCCCTAGGAGAACTACACGTGGAAAGAGCACTTGGCATACAGTGGTGCGTGTCTTCTGATGAGTTCCAGTTCAGAGTGATCATCAAAGAAAATCCACTTACCCGAAGAGGAGTCTTGTCCACAGTCGCTTCAGTATACGATCCACTTGGATTCGTGGCACCGTTCATCCTGGTGGGAAAGCAGATCCTGCAGCAGATGTGTCGTGACAAGCTCAGTTGGGATGACATCTTACCTGATGACCTTCTACCCGTGTGGGAGTTTTGGCTTCAAGACCTGCAAAACCTGGCTGGTGTGAATATCCAGAGATGCTACATTCCATCAAACTTCGATGTTCAGCGCTACGAGCTCCACCATTTCTCAGATGCCAGCGTGTCAGGTTATGGCGAGTGTTCGTACCTCAGAGCAGTCAGTGCATCAGGTGAAGTCCACTGCTCTTTGGTAATGGGAAAGGCAAGAGTAGCCCCTGCTAAGGTTACCATACCAAGACTTGAGCTGTCAGCAGCCGTCGTAGCTGTTCGCACCAGTGACTTGCTCAAAAAGGAACTGGAGATAGATTGCCTACAAGAATTCTTCTGGACAGATTCAATGGTTGTCCTCGGATACATCAATAATGAAGCCAGAAGATTTCATGTGTTCGTAGCAAACCGGGTGGAACGCATCAAGCAAAGTACAGAGTCTGCACAATGGAGGTACGTGGCTTCTGAAGATAATCCATCAGATCATGCCTCAAGAGGTCTTACAGCAGAACTACTTGTAGCTTCTAACTGGTTCACAGGCCCAGACTTTCTTTGGCGGAAAGAGCTACCCAGCGGAGTAATTAAGGTGGGAGTGATTGCAAGTAGTGATCCAGAGTTCAAGAAGGCCCAGGTTCATGACACCCAGGCAAAGGAAATAAGGTCACTGTTAGATCACCTACAAAAGTTCTCTGACTGGTCAAGAATGATGAAAGCTATAGCAAGACTAAGGCGGCGTGCAAGGGAAGCTAAAGGCCTCAAGACAAGGTCCTGTGAAAGCACCAGTTTAGAAGAAAGGAGAGAAGCAGAGCTCAGCATTATCAAGATGGTTCAGCAAGCAACCCTCTCTCAAGAGATACAGTGCATCCAGCGTCATAAGGACACACAAATCAAAGACAAGGCTAACAAATTATATAAGCTAAGTCCATTCCTGGATGACCAAGGTATCCTCAGAGTGGGAGGCCGCCTAACACATGCTGCTCTACATCCACATGTGAAACATCCAGCTGTCCTCCCGAGAGACAGTCACGTGTCAGCGTTACTCGTCAAGTACTATCATGAGAGAGTGCACCATCAAGGACGGGGAATGACAATGAATGAGCTCCAATCCAATGGCATATGGATCCTGGGATGCAGCAATCCAGTGTCATCCCATATCTACAAGTGCACAACGTGCAGGAAGTTCAGAAGATGTACAGAACAACAAAGGATGGCAAACCTTCCAGAAGAGCGAATGGAAACAACCCCTCCATTTACTTACTGTGGAATGGACTGCTTTGGGCCTTTCTACATCAAGGAAGGAAGAAAAGAGATAAAGCGTTATGGACTTTTACTTACCTGCATGTGTTCCAGAGCAGTGCACATTGAAATGCTCGATGACTTGACCACAGATGCCTTCATCAATGCTCTGCGCTCATTCATAGCTATTTGTGGAACAGTACGCCAGATAAGGTGTGATCAAGGGACTAACTTTGTCGGGGCTAGGCGGGAGTTTATTGACACATTGAAAGAAATGGATCAAGAAGAACTCAAAGAGCTGAGATGTGAGTTCATCATGAACACTCCAGCCTCAAGTCATATGGGTGGCATCTGGGAAAGACAAATTCGCACCATCAGAAGTGTCTTGACGTCCATTCTAGAACAGTCAGCCAGACAACTTGACTGCTCCTCACTACGAACATTTCTATATGAAGTAATGGCTGTTGTAAATAGCAGACCTCTGACCACTGATAATCTGAATGATCCATCCAGTCCAGAGCCCTTGACACCAAACCACATCCTGACCATGAAATCCACGATCATCTCTCCACCTCCTGGAAAGTTCGTCAGGGAAGATCTGTACCTCCGCAAGAGATGGCGCAGAGTTCAACTCTTGGCCAACAACTTTTGGACACGGTGGAAGAAAGAATACCTCTTAAATCTTCAACACAGACAGAAGTGGATCAAGGACCGCAGAAACGCCAAGGTCAATGATATTGTTATTTTGCAAGATGATTCTACACCACGAAACCAATGGAAGTTAGCGAAGGTTATTGAAGTGTACCCGGGTAAGGACGGAAGAGTGAGAAGACTGAAGTTGCTTATCAGTGATTCAAATCTGGACGGAAAGGGAAGGCGCATCTCTAAACCTGTTCACCTGGAGAGGCCCATCCATAAGACAGTCACACTGTTGGAAGCAGACTGAAGACTCCAGCATCTTTTACTCACTCTCTTTGCCGGTTCTTAAGTTCAGCCATAAGTAAATCGTTAGTATTTCAGTATTTTCAAATTAATGTTTATATGCAGTATTTTGTTCTCTAAGCTGTTTTTAGAAATCACTTGTGATTTGGTGGGAGTGTAACTGCCGCACATTTAAAGTCATTGCTTCCAATATTTTGGTTCCTACCTATAATGGGAGTTCCTAGAGGCGGAACTAATTAGTTGCGATCTTTTTCGCACGCAATAAAAAGGGCACAACACTTGCAAGCGTAGCTCTGAAAGCGGCACGGCAAGAGCTCTCAAGCTAGGTGGATAAATCAAGATTATACGAAGAATATCAAGAATATAATGAGAAAATATAGATTGAGTATTGAAATTAGCCCCTCTGAAGTGAAGGCAGCCTACGAGGTATGTTTCTTTGAATGTGTTTTGTAATGTAATGTATTTAAGTGCATAGCTTGTATTTGCTAGCGTGTAGCTTCTTATTTGCTAGCGTGTAGCTTCTTATTTCTGTCCTTTGTTTTTCTCTGTGTCCGCCCAGTTCTCACGGGTTGATACTATCGAGAAGTAAAAATAAAACCCTGTAATAAACCAAGACTCGTGCTTAACTACTGGAGGGAGCTACATATGAGTTATCACTTATTTAGTAAATACATTCTCACTCATCTGTATTCTTGATCTGAGGCAAAGGATCTGTTAACAGAGAATACGGCCCATACTCTTGACCTGGGGAAAGGATCTGTTAACAGAGTGTATGGTTTTATATATACAGACCAGGGGTGAACCAAATGTATATGTTACTTTTAAGATGCATGTTTAAAGTTGTTTTCTCTCTTGAACAGAGATCTTATTGGGATTTTTATTTTTGTTTGAATTGTTTATCACTTGTATTATTGTGTTTATTGATTTTATGTAAAGCACCTTGAGCTACAATTCTTGTATGAAATGTGCTATATAAATAAAGTCTTACTTACTTACTAGTAACGTTTTAAATAAATTGTAAATGTCATACATAATCAATATACTGTATGAACTGCTAATCAAAATAGTTTGTTTATGTACTATGTACACTGTTGCTCTGGCAATGTTAATGTGGTATGTCATGCAAATAAAGTCCACTGAGTTGAAATGATCGGAGAGGGAAAAGAGAGATTGTTCTGTCCTTGACCCTGCCAAGAAGCCACTAGTGGAAGCTGCTTTTTACTCTCTCGGCCGACCACACAGTAATATGCCTCAGGCAGTGAATGAAAAACACACGCACACACAGATCCTCGCTCTCTTTTCCTTTCTCTCTTTCAGACGCACGCATACATGCATTATGCATTCACACACACACACACACACACACGGCACACACAAACGCAGTCAAACACACATGTCCTGTCTGTGATGTGTTGTGGGGGGGTTTAGTTTGACGCCTGGAAGACCAGAAAGCAGCATCCAGGTCCTGAGCAATCCATCTCAGGTTCCAGTGCTCAGAAGGCTGCATCATCTTATTCAGTAGAGGTGATTTGTTACCATCTGCAGCCCAACCTAACCAGGCTCAAGTCCTCTCGACCCTCTCAGACACTGCAACTCTATCTCTCTCTCGCACACGCAAAATCCCTGTATGCACAGGTCTCTCTGAGACAGAGAGCACATCTCTAACTAAACCCCCACAGTGTCTCCTTAGCTACTCTAAACACTTCACCTATTCTCATGAATGGGTAATGATGCCCACAAATCATCTGTTCGAGTGGCTCAAAAAGTGGCCGAAATCCAAGGCCAAACAGTCGCATCGGGGCCCGAGAGAACATGAGAAACGTTTCATTCCTGTCCACACGCTCCTTTTTTTTCAGCCAAGCAAGCTCTGCGTCATTCTACCAACCTCTCATCCATCTCCATTTTCCTTCTTCTCTTCTCTCATTCCAGGGAAACCAACAAGTAATCCGGCTGTGGCTCTCCACAGACAACAATGACACAGTAATTGGGCTTGTTGAAGTCAATAAAGCAGCTAAGCAGATGTTCTTTTTGGATCCCTGCATGTGTGGAATCGGTGGTGGTGATGGTGCTGATTGCAATGACGGGGTGGGTGATACGAAGAAGATGGAATTTGGCTGACGCACCTGACCTTACTGGCCATGGCTAATTGCATTTTTTGATTGGACATGGTCCCCGCAAGCATTTGATATTGGTTCCTAACAGCCTGTGATTGGTTAACTCTAAATGACTGCTCCAATTAGATTTCCCAGATTGTAGTGCGTCATCATAAATGCTATGACACGATTTCTGGAATTATGCCGCAGACTGTCCTGCAGCTGTTAACCTATTGTTTTTGATGTATTGTTTGAAATCGTTCCAATTGGTTGTTAAAGGGCCAGACAAATCATATTGATTTGATGATAAATTCATCTTTTAGATGGCCTAATGTCGATCTGCAGCCATCTGGTAGACTCTTAAGTAGAATGGGCATCGTTTAATGCAGTTGTAAGTGTTCGATATATTGAACTTTACTGGAATGCAGAGCTCTGCTTGTTTTTGAATCCTACTGACATCAGTGAACTTTGCTCAGAGGAGGGACTCCTAATAACGGCAAGCTATTTGTGGCCATATACAAGGCCATGGGTAAAGGTCATTACTTTCCAAATACATATATCTGTATGTGTGTCTGTGTGTGTGTCAACACAATGTGCATAAGGAAAATACTTGTCCTTTACAAACACACACATACACACGAACACACACTTAGACACAGTATGCACAGGTCTCTGCAGCTCCTATTTGACAGCAGATCTCTAACTGAACCCCCCTGTCTCTCCTAAGTCCCTCTCAACACTGCACCTGCATTGTGAATAGGTAATGAGGCTCCCAAATCATTGTTTCAGTGTTTTGAAAAGTGGCAGAAATACACTTGGCAATTGGTCAGGGACCCTGAAACATTGTGAGTTGTTTCTCAGTTTCCTTTTTTTGTTACTCCCACATCAGCTGTCATCAGACTCACACTAACAAACATCCAATCTGGCTATATTTCAGAGAGCTTAATGCCAATGCTACAGTTGGTTTAATTGAAGATAATATGGCAGCTAACAAATGTTCAACAGTTTATGGTTTGGTTAGATTCAATAGGTGGTCAATGCAGACCCCGCTCTGCAGGACTGGGAAAATGAACATGGTGGTAATAGCATAGTGGATAAATGCAACCATCATAAAATGATTACTCGCATAATATATGCACAACGATTGACTACAGTCAATCAGAAATAGGGACTGAGTAGAAATGTGACCACATAATGTGATCAACTGATACATCTTCAGATACATCATTTTGAATGTCCAACTTTGACCAGAGTATTTGCATATTAAAACACTCACTATAACACTATAATAGCACAAAAATAAAGGGTGCTATACAGAACTCTGTAAAAATTGATACATGAGAGACCACCTAGGTTTCTACAGCAGTTTCTACAGCAGTTTTTTACAATACACGTTTCATCCAACAGCGTATTGTACTAGAATGCGTGAATATTTGCTATGAAAGGAAAATGTTGCAATAAAAAATGTAATTGGTACATTGAAATATTTTCGTTTACACACACTCACTCTTCTTACCTGTCTGCGCTCAGCGCAGTAAGAGTGAACACCGACACTCCAACCGAAGTGAGCTGAATGACCGGTATCAGTTTACACGCCACCACGCCAAAAATCCACTCTTCAAACAGATAACGGAACGCATCCACGGGCACACAAGTGACCAGCAGTAAGAGATCTCCTGCTGCCAGACTGGAGATGAATATGTTGGGAACGCTCCTCATTGCGCTGTTGGTGATGAAGATCTTCACAAGAGTGATGTTCCCTAACAAGCCAATGGTTATGATCAGAATATAAACGGATGTCATGACACATCGAATGACAAAGTGAATAGTTTCCCCTCCATCATCGAGGATCCAGTCTTCATCAGTGAAGTTAGTGTAACCGGAGTTCACTGCAAAAGAATAGTTGTAGAAAACATCATCCATGTCCCCTCGTAATATGTTACATGAATCACAGTGAAACAATTAACTTCCTTCTCGTCCGTTAATGAGGCGCGCACGGGAGCTGTCCCCTTTAGATAGTGCTGAAATGACCGTGCGCTACTTCGGGAGGTCTGGTGCGCGTCAGGAGCCACAATGAACTGAAGCACGCGAAGAAGGGCAGGCGTTCTGTCAGAGAAATAGAGAGCTAGAGAGAGGGAGAGAGATAAAGGGAGAGCGAGAGGGCCAACAAGGACGAGAAAAACAGAGGTTTAAACATAACCATTTTGCACCCTCCTATTTCTCATTTGAGAACAAATAACTTAAGTTTAATGAATAGGCCTTCCCTGCATGTTTGGGTTAGCAGAGGTAGTGAATAAAGCCATGCGAAGGAACGAACGAGATTCTGGGCATTTGAATCCCCTCATTGTGCTGTCTGGTGGGCTGGGAGAACGATTACTTAAGCATCTGTGCAGGTGTTTTTATTGTCACTTTTGAGCAAGAGGTGCAGTTAAGGGAGAGTTATTCCTGCACTCTTTCAGCCGCAGGAGGGGTGGGAGGGATCCAGCAAATGCAAAATCAGGAATGCAGTGAAAGAAATGAAGTTAGAGCGAGTTGACGCGGGGTATGAGGATGGTTTATCCTGGCGGCCTAGAATGAAGCTGCATAGACGTTATGGAACTGAGGAAGTGATTCTTGAAAGGATGGAACTGTGTGTGTGTTGGGGGAAAGGGGAGGTTGTGTGCATGCCTGTGTACTGGTGTGGAGATATGTTAAGATATACAGTTAGGTCCATAAATATTTGGACATTGACACAATTTTCATCATTTTGGCTCTGTATACCACCACAATGGATTTGAAATGAAACAATCAAGATGTGCTTTAAGTGCAGACTTTCAGCTTTAATTTCAGGGTATTTACATCCAAATTAGGTGAACGATGTAGGAATTACAACACATTTTATATGTGCCCCCCCCCCCTTTTTAAGGGACCAAAAATAATTGGACAAACTAACATAATCATAAATCTAATTGTCACTTTTAATACTTGGTTGAAAATCCTTTGCAGTCAATGACAGCCTGAAGTCTGGAACCCATAGACATCACCAGACGCTGGGTTTCGTCCCTGGTGATGCTCTGCCAGGCCTCTACTGCAACTGTCTTCAGTTCCTGCTTGTTCTTGGGGCATTTTCCCTTCAGTTTTGTCTTTAGCAAGTGAAATGCATGCTCAATTGGATTTAGGTCAGGTGATTGACTTGGCCATTGCAGAACATTCCACTTCTTTGCCTTAAAAAACTCTTTGGTTGCTTTCGCAGTATGCTTCGGGTCATTGTCCATCTGCACTGTGAAGCGCCGTCCTATGAGTTCTGAAGGATTTGGCTGAATCTGAGCAGATAATATTGCCAGAAACACTTCAGAATTCATCCTACTGCTTTTGTCAGCAGTCACATCATCGATAAATACAAGGGAACCAGTTCCATTGGCAGCCATACATGCCCACGCCATAACACTACCTCCACCATGCTTCACTGATGAGGTGGTATGCTTTGGATCATGAGCAGTTCCTTCCCTTCTCCATACTCTTCTCTTCCCATCATTCTGGTACAAGTTGATCTTGGTCTCATCTGTCCATAGGATGTTGTTCCAGAACTGTACAGGCTCTTTTAGATGTTTTTTGCAAACTCTAATCTGGTCTTCCTGTTTTTGAGACTCACCAATGGTTTATATCTTGTGGTGAACCCTCTGTATTTACTCTGGTGAAGTCTTCTCTTAATTTTTGACTTTGACACAGATACGCCTACCTCCTGGAGAGTGCTCTTGATCTGGCCAACTGTTGTGAAGGGGTTTTTCTTCACCAGGGAAAGAATTCTTCTGTCATCCACCACAGTTGTTTTCCGTGGTCTTCCGGGTCTTTTGGTGTTGCTGAGCTCACCAGTGCATTCTTTCTTTTTAAGAATGTACCAAACAGTTGATTGAGCCACACCTAATGTTTTTGCTATCTCTCTGATAGGTTTGTTTTGATTTTTCAGCCTAACGATGGCTTGCTTCACTGATGGTGACAGCTCTTTGGACTTCATATTGAGAGTTGACAGCAACAGATTCCAAACACAAATACCATACTTGAAATGAACTCTAGACCTTTTATCTGCTCCTTGTCAATGAAATAACGAACTCCCATGAGGGAATAACATACACCTGGCCATGGAACAGCTGAGCAGCCAATTGTCCAATTACTTTTGGTCCCTTAAAAAAAGGGGGGGGGGGCACATATAAAATGTATTGTAATTCCTACACGTTCACCTGATTTGGATGTAAATACCCTGAAATTAAAGCTGAAAGTCTGCACTTAAAGCACATCTTGATTGTTTCATTTCAAATCCATTGTGGTGGTATACAGAGCCAAAATGATGAAAATTGTGTCAATGTCCAAATATTTATGGACCTAACTGTATACAGTACCAGTCAAAAGTTTGGACACATTTTCCCATGACTGGTACTGTACATCAGAGAGAGAAAGAGGTACATCGTCATGTGGTCTCTCATTCCTTTTATTCATCTTCCCTTTCTCTGTATTGATGTATTACGGCTTTAGACGTAATATCATATATGTTTGGCATTTAACGAAGTCCCACAGAACCATACGTGGGAATGCATGGGGGAGATTTTTCCGGGTTGAGCTGCAAGTTAATGTCGGTAGCCAAATCAATAACCGCATAAGGTTTTTATTTATTTAATTTATGGAACCATTGAAACCAATGACTTATAAGGGTTCGAGAATGCAAGTGTTGAGTAATGCGGCCTTGTTATACGATGGATGAACATATATTCATGTATTATATTTTGTATTCATGTATTATCCTTAATGCAACCATGCAGAAAAGCAATTTCTGTCTTTCAAGGTAGCCAATGTATCATGGCCGACATGACACGCAACGCAAGCGTTGCGCTTCCATCACGTGCTCTATATGACCGAATGCTCCGAGAGAGAGTTTATCTTTCTTTAGGTAATTAGGTTCTCTCTCTGTTATGCTCTCCATTTACTGTCTCACTTGCCAGGTATCACTCATGGTGTGCTTATTGGTCTGTTGTTAAATCTCTGACACATACGCGTTCAGGAAAAAACGCGCATCCATCCACCATGCATGGTCCTCTCCACGCAGGACTCGCCTCCGGAGCGCACGAGTGGCATGAGTTTGGCTGCCCGGTACTGACACAGAGTGGGGAATGAACAACACTCCGCCAGGATTACGGTTGGTGTGTGGACTTCATTTTATTACCTGATTTTCTTGAACCTTGTCTTGCTCTCCATGGCTGGGACGGGAAGGATTAAACGTCCTGACTGATCTTCCAGAAGTACTTACAGTGCAGGCTGTTGACATTGGGATTGCTTTATTTTGACGGCGTTAAAGTTCTAGCTATTGGAAGTCTCTTTTTAAAATGCCTAATGGAAGTTATGCTTCTTCTAACCTGCCACTTTGAGATAATTTGTGAACTATTTGCTCTTACAAAGAATACAGTAGGCTATTAGGCTTTTGTTCATTACAGCACTTGACAGAGGACGTTTACAACATTTCAAATTCCATTCGTCATGCTAAAGCAACACAGGACTGAGAGAAAAATATATATACTAAATTCGAGTTAGTTTTTAAATGGTTCACCATAACGAATAACTTGTGGTTATACGTAGCACGTATAACTGCCCCAAACGTATTGTTTTGTTACATGTTTTCTCTCTCCCATTGTGTTACACAAGAGTAGTTTTTTTCGCTGACATAGATCATTGGGGATTATGTGCCGATCACATGCCCCCTGCTTTTGTTTATATTATCTCTTGTCCTTTTTTCTATTGAGTGAGTAAATTGATGGAAGGGACGGCGGATAAAAGACAAATATGCATTGACACCGGGTTTCAGCGGTGACTGCGAGGCCATTAGAAGCTTCAGAATCAGAGCTTGGCCTGTGGCTCGTGCCAGCCAGTCAGCAATGAGGGCCACGCGCCACTGTACAGTGGAACAGAGGAGATTATAGGCCTAGTTATGTCTTTAAACTACATTAGGAACTTCTACGAGGGATGTGTAAGTATAATATGGCATATGGATATAATGGATTTTAATAAGAAACTGTTTCTTTGAAGTAACATTATATTCTTTGAGATCAAAGAGTCCCTTCATTTTCTTTGTCTTTAGGTAGGTCTATAGGGTAGAAAAACCTTTGAACAAAATGATTAAGATGGATTCTGAATCAGTTCTTTTTGATGTATGCAGTTACAGTATGATTGTGTTGTTTGTATTCCTCTGTAATTTTTTTTGACTCAACAGAGGATGTTGAATATTATGTCTAATATTGTTTTGCATACCCTACCATCATGCAGGTGCATTTCACAAAGGATAAAAACTGTTTTTCAAAGCTTTCTATTTTTGTGTTTGTCTCTGGTGGTTGCTTTGTGTGTTTGTTTTCCAGCTCAGGCCTCCGACAGTGATAGGCCAGTTCCACACGCTGTTTTTTGGCTCTGTGCGGATGTTCTTCCTTGGGGTTCTGGGGTTTGCCGTGTATGGGAATGAAGCCCTCCACTTCAGCTGTGACCCAGACAGGCGAGAGTTAAACCTGTACTGCTACAATCAGTTCCGACCTATAACACCACAGGTAAGACTGCTGCTTCCCTCGACTGCAAAGCAACATTATACATCACTTGACCAGATGTAGTGAGTTCATCAAAAGTTGCAGTGTTCTAACTGGATACGGAAAAGTGATATATAGTCTCAGACACATCCTTGCTTGCACAGTCATTGTTTGCAAAAAGGGCCTTTTGCAAAGAGAACCTAGAACCGAACCATAACCATAACCTAGTCTTCTACAGTGGTAACTGAAAGGTTCTCCGTGTTCCTTAGGTATTCTGGGCATTACAGCTGGTGACAGTTTTAGTCCCGGGGGCTGTGTTCCACCTCTACGCAGCCTGCAAGAACATCGACCAGGAGGAGATCCTCCAGAGGCCTATCTACACCGTCTTCTACATAATCTCGGTTCTCCTGCGGATTGTTCTGGAGGTCTTTGCCTTCTGGCTTCAGAGTCACCTGTTTGGCTTCCAGGTCCATCCTCTCTACATGTGTGATGCCAGCGCTCTGGAGAAGGCCTTTAACGTCACCAAGTGCATGGTACCAGAACACTTTGAGAAGACCATATTCCTGAGCGCGATGTACACCTTTACCGTGATCACAGTGCTGCTTTGTGTGGCTGAGGTCTTCGAGATACTCTGCAGGCGCCTGGGGTACCTGAACAATCAATGACCTGGGTCAAGCAATTGATTGGGTCATAGATCTTAGCTCTCCTCTCTGTGTTTCTCAGCTGCGCAGGTCTGATTCGCATTGACAATAAGGCAAAAAAAACAAACACAAAAAAACAACATACCTCTGCTGAATCTGTGTTGCGCAAAGAGTCCGAATCCCATAATCCCTTTTGTTGTCTCAAATAACTGGTTCAGAAGACCAACTGTGACTGGTTGGCTGATGATGGAATGTACTTGTAAAATTATTAGTCATTGGACTACGAGAGAAAGACACACTTCAATAGTTTTTCTCCTATCTTCCTCACTCTAGCCAATCATGCAGAGTCTGAACCAAAAATATTAATAGCATTGTTTTAATTTTAAAAAGGACTGACGGATTTCTGACAAACCCGACTACCACAGTAATATTGTCATTGCCATGTCCATAAATCATAACATAGGAGTACTGTTATGAAACCCAATGTCAAATGCAAGAAACAGGATCTCACTTCAAGACATAGACAGACACCCAGTATTATCCTTATTGATAAAAAAGTCAGGCAAAATTATTTACAAACCGTTACAGCACTGACAGTGTCTGTATAAATTATTAGTACAGTTATCAGGTAAAGAACCCTATGAGGCTCTAAATTAAAAAAAAAGTATTATCTGGTAGGTGCTTTTATTTATAGAAATCTAAAATATACAGTATATATTTAAGTTATTCCAGTTCAAGAACATGGTTGTCCATGACGCCACATCTGTCATGCATTTTATCAACAACTTGTGGTAAACGAGCAATTGCGGATTAGAATTCTGTGCACAATGTGATTGGATTTTGTAGATATTGGTAATCTCAAAGTTTTTAGATTGACAATCAGTGTTGTAGCCGTACCTAAAATGTTTACCTCTTTTGTTGTGTATCTACAAGTTACTATCAGGCATCCATCCAACTTTTGTCATTAAGTTTCAGCTACATGTATCATCTCAGGTACAACATGGCATTCTATGTTCTGGTTTCTGTTGAAGGTGGATGGTTTTAAAGTGTGCCTCTATTGGCCAGGCTCTAGGGTCTAGTTTTGTCTAAAGATCCAGCAGGATTACAAAGAATCTTCAATGGAGACACACCCGTTGAACATTGTTTTGAGTCCCGGGCTAGATGTCTAGGACACTGCCAACTGCAAAAGTCTGTACAATCAGCTTAACTAGCTTTGGAATAGAAATTGATTATATTTTATTAATATTTGAGGGGACGTGGAAAATGTGCATAGCAAAATGATGCTGATACTCTTTACAGGGTCAAACAAGGGCTAATTGGATTCCCCTCGGCTTCTGTCCTATCAAGGTCGAAGAAATAAACACTGGAGAATATATTTATCATGTTTATGTTTTAGTTTTGCGAATGTGTAATTGCAATGTTTAGTTTTCTTAGTTTCTTAAAGGATAATCTATCTCACTTTACATATTTCATTTTTTGTCTCAGTTTTGACTGATGTGTATTTCATGAATACTCATCTCAGCTTTGTTTAATAAAAGGGGCATTTTATGACCAGTCATGTTTTAGACAGTTGTTCTATGTCTAATTATCATTTTGTGTCATGAGATGATTGATTAAAACATGTTTATAACAGGTGGTCTGCTACAAGATGCTTCTTGGAAGTGTTGTCACGTTGACCAAACAATTTGTATGACAAGGTCTTTTCTTTTTCAGCTCGCTTCAGGTCTTAGTAGGTCTATAACATACAATAATATAGAATGAATTAAAATATCTTGGTATGGCATTGCACTATTATAGTATACTAGTGCACAGTGCCCGTGATGCAGTCAGTGATTAAGATTATCAGTGAACCACACAAACACAGATTCCTGGAATTATAGATAGGGCACAGTGCCCGCAATGATGTCGGTGACACACACAGATTTCTAGAATTATAGATGGATAGTGCAGTGCCTGTGATGCAGCTGGTGATGACAGTTCTTCTCAGTGGCTTTGGTAGGCTACCTATATGTCTCAGATCACAAATGAAATTCTCTGTCATCTGAAGTACTTGTTCAACCCCCACATCATCTATTTTAGTCACGTATACACATCATAATAGCAATTTCTCCTTATTTTAAACAAATTGCCAATGCTCTGGTCTCATTCATGCTTGATTATGTAGCCTTCATTTGTCTGTTGTTTCATCCGTTATCAATTGCATATGTTATGTTGATTAAAATGTATTAAATTGGTTCTCTGTTAAATTCTCTTACCACCACAAACATTTAGACATTTAGTTGTTAACAGAAGTCATTAGGCCTACATGCATGATGGTTGAGCCAGTTGTTATAATTGTAGACATAATTCACAATGCAGCGCTTGAATGTACAGTTCTGCCTAAGGGGTGTTTGTTTACATTCCCGTTTCCATTTTTTCCTTTGTGCTAGGCCATGCTGTACAATGTTCTTGTATTTTCTGTATTTCATTCGCATAAGACACGGTAACTGACCGAGGAGACTAAATTCATATGAACATTGTTCCTGTCGTTTTTGTGGATCGCTACATCCATCCTCAGGAAACCGACCAAGGAGGCTAAAGTGGTAGGAATAGTCTGTGATGCAGCTGGTGATAATAGGTGTGCTCGACTTCATGCAGCACCGGCGTCGCCTGCAGCCGCCTGCAGCCGCCTGCAGCCCGGCTGACTTGAAGCAGCCTATAGGTGCGTTCGACATGGACTGCGGCTCAGTGGCGGCGCCAGAGATTTTTTTCTGCTGGTGCTATGGGGGTGCTCGGCGTTTGACCGAGGGTGCTATGAAATTAGGGTGATAGCATATGTGTCACATGGTTGTCTCCAACAACACCTCCCACCATATCGTCATATGTTTACATTTTGGCTCTCTAAAGCGTCTTTGGGGTCCATAAAAAGCGCCATACAAATCGATCGTATTGTTATTATCATTAGGCTACTTCCGACGGACGCGCACAAAGCCGCGTTCATCTGCGACGGTCACTGACAAAATGCATGCAGCATGTTATAGATTCTGCAATCCCAAATACTTAAAGTTGGTGCCAGATGACCACCAGGTCACCACTATCATGTCAGATAAATTAAACTAAACATAAATAGTTCAATACATTTTAAACTAAAGAGGGCAAATTGGAATAATAGATAGATAGAATTAACTAAAACAGGCAAAGAGTCAGAAATGCTTTCAAAAAGGATATATTATTTTAGGTCACAATCAATAAAAACATGAATGAAACCAAACAGTAGTCACTCAAAACCACAATAATCAGAGGTAGATCATTGTATCATGCACACAAAACTATGCCCGAAAAGCCATAAGAAAAACGAAAGCTTTGCCTACAGTTCCACGTCTTCCATTGGTCTCCGCCGCCCTCTGACTGTGTTGACTCCCCTGGTTACAGTAGCTATAACTGCCGAAATTAGAAGAAAAAAAATCCGACATATCACTGTTAAACCAGAATGTATTAGCCTATGTGTAAGAAGGCCTAGATTACTTATAACAATACGCTTTTGACATAACATGTATATGTGTATTTTGCTATAATAGCTAACTACTAGTACATTTTTGTAACATATCTGTCCAGTGTGTCGAGCTAGCCTAGCCGGTTGGGGCCCCTTTGCGCTAACTAGCTCTGTAGCCTATAGTTCACTCAAACCTAGCTCATTACAGTAACTTTACACATTGTTGTAGGCAATGGCATAGGCTACTTATCGCAAACTTTTCGATATTTTTCTACTTCCATTTACTTACCTAACAACGAATACTGCTCCTTCTATGTGAAGATAAATGACGGTTTAAAAAGTAAATGCCTCTGACTTGCGAGTCTCTGGCTCAAGATATGCTTGCAATACAACACAGACTGAGCATAGAACGTTCTTCCTGAAAGTCAGTGATGAGCCGACGATGAACCAACGTATCTGCGATGTTTGAAATAGAGCACAGAGATGAGAAAAAAATCATAATTTGACGATGCTTATCCGACCTTATGAATAGAACACACAACGTTTCAATCTTAAGCTGACGTCAGCAAGACGTATGTGTGCTATCTGGGTAGCTCTCGACACGTGTCTGTGTCGTGCTACGTGAACAATCAGTTTATTTCAATCTGTTATTATTTTCTTTTGTGATTGAAATATTATTATCACACAATAAATTAAATTAAGAACGCAGAATGAAATTAAATAATAATAATAAATAAACCATTATTTTCTTGGGGGTGCTATGGCTAATCCAGGGGGAGCTCTAGCACCACTTAGCCCCCCCCCCCCCCCCCCCTGGCGCCGCCCCTGCTGCGGCTGCATGAAACGACTGGCGAGAGTAGCCGCTTGCAGTCGGGGAGGAGTTGAAAACGGCTCTGTAAAGTCGGACATTCCAGCTTCTCGTGGTTTGCTGCATTGACGTCAGTCATGGCCGATCAAGCGCTGTTTGCTTACTTTACTTATAATTAATAATTTCCGTTAGTGAAGAAGCGGACTAAAACCCTTTCTTCAACACATTTTTAATTCAATTAAACAGTTTGGTCCGGATTTGAGCGTTGGCGAAACTGAAGGTGTCAGAATAATTACAAAACACGCGTCAAAGTTGTCATGTGTGAGTCTGGTCAATCATGAAATAGCTGTGTCGTCATTAGAACCCTTGCAGATGCTCTTGAGAAAATGCGCTCGGCCATTGACATATATGTATATATGTCTATGCGCTTGGCTACACAGCCGGCGGTTCTCGAATCGATCTCACGGTACTTTGATGGCTACGTCACAGTGACCTAGCCTCGGCGCCGTCTCAAGTCGGACAAAAAGTCTAACCAGAATTCACTGTTTCAAGTCAGCCGCCTGCAGCCGGCTGCAGCGCTGCATGAAGTCAGTTCATGTCGAATGCACCTGTTATCATAGCCTACTGGCCTACCTCTTGTTTACATGAGTCCAAAGCGAGCTCAACATGGCTGAAAAAGATCCATCGCTAGGCGAATTGTTTTTGAAAAAGTCTAAAAATGCTTATCCAAACAACGTCAAATGCGGCACTGCACTCCATTGGATTATAAAAAAGAAACATGCAAAATATGAATTTTCCAGAGTGCCCGGTTCTTGAGATAATCGGTAAACTCGCTGCCATAAAATCCCATTCAAAAAAAATACACAGACAAACACAGACAGAAGGACAGACAGGGATTCCTGGCATTATTAAAGAGATTCTTAGGCTATTGAGTAATTATGTATCGGGAAAATACTGAATGAAATGTGGATGAATAACACAGGAAGTAGTTACAGCAACACAGCAGCAACATCATTGGTGGGCTTGGATGACGCGCACACCCTCAGGATACGGATGCGGAAGTGCGGAAGCAAACAATAACAAGCTAGCTAAGTAGCTATATTGATGTCGGTTAACCTTTTTGTGTGTTTTTGACATTATATTCAGGGATATGGCTCTCCCTCCACAGCTAAAAGCCATTCAGCACCATCTAAGAACAGCACAGGAGCACGAGAAAAGGGATCCTGTCGTGGCGTATTACTGTGAGTTTGTAGTGAACATGTTTAGCATAGTGAGCTATTGTTAGGTTTCTAGCTCTTTCATATGTTGATATTGCCAGATATGAAAGTGGGTGGGTAGCTAAATCGGTCAATTCTTTTGTTGGTTCGTTGTCTATATCCACACGGTGATTACACAAAGAATAATAGAGAACATTGGTCATTGTTGTTGACAGACTCAACGCGTCAGCTAGCTAGTACTAGTTGTACTAGGAAAAAGTGGACTTCGGGTTAGTAACCCTGGCTAGTTGGGGATCCACAGAGATAGTGTTGCTCCAAACGTAAACTTAATGACCATTCACACTCATTGTTGCCGAGCAAGTTAACCTTAAGTTAACCAAGCTATGCTACTTGAGTGACAGTACTCTCGTCTTATAGGCGCAAACTGAACCAAGCCATCATGGTTTATCAACGCTCATCTGTGGTTGCGTCAGTGTGGTCAGTCCTGCCCCACCTCACCAAAGTATTGTTCTTAATAGAACAATTAAACCTGGCGAGTCATATAATTTAGGCCTAAATGTCAGTTTTTTTCCACCCCAGTATCCTGTGTAGAGTAGGCTACAACATACACATTCATATTTTAAACATTTAACGAATATTTTAGTCATGGCATATCATTATCAGTGTACGTTAGACAATAATGTCTTGTAGAACCAAGGCCAATGTGGAATCAAACCTGGGTGACATGTCCAAGCCAGAACTTAAATTATTCTACTTGTGATGCTGTATGCTAAACTATTTAGCTATCCACCAACAAATGATTAGAATCTGGTGCATTAGCCTTGGGTTAAAGCCCACAGGATGATAGATCTCCAGGAACAGTGTTGGGCAGAACTTAATTTGATCAAGAGCATATCCCTTTGGTCCAAGAGATCTACTGGGCAGAGACGTTCTAGTTGTGCCGTATATGATTTTAAGTCATGTTGCTGTCATGTTGTCTCTGCTACTGTGATGTCTTCTTTTTTTAAATGTTTTGGGATGAGATTGAACACGGGCAGTATTTACATATTAATGACTGTGAAGCACATTATTTGCATATTCACCACAGGCTCTCTTCCTGATTTCTCTTTTATCTGCTGTCAGTGTTAAATTGATGTGACTGGAACCAGTCACAAGCTTTAGCCGCTGGTTGGTTGTACTGACTACATATTAAAGTGCACATTGTGTTGCATGTTGGACAGACAGATCCCATAAAAGATTAAGCTGATTCATCTGAATGAAATGGACCCACATCGTTAGTGTTGGTGGTTGTTTGTGTCCCCCAGCACAAAGTATTCTTGTTTGTCTGTTCATCTCTGAATTAGCTATCAGGAGAAGGGATGTCACTCCAGAGGACATTAGAACTACCACATGAAAAAGTTTGAATGTGAAACAATTAAGGACACCAATGGGGCCACATTACATTTTGACTTACTCAAATTTAAAGGTGTATCTGTATCTATAACTATATGTTATTTCACATTGATTTGAGAAATAATTTTTTTCTCCCCACTTTGGAATTGAGCTCCCGTCAGCCACCCTTATTACCTGTGTAGGTATCAATGTCATATTGCAGCTGGGCTCAGTAGGCTTAAAAGCTACTTGGAAGGATTCATGTCCTTTTGATCTTACACACTCATACATAATAAGCAGGGCTCCATTTGAATTAGAGAACCTGGATTCTAATGGATTCCCTGCTAAAATATTGATTAAAGTGTCTATACAAGAACAAGGCTGACTATAGGCCTAATTTTTTTCATGAATTATAAATATTGCACATTGAACAGTTTTATGTTCGTGAAGGTGACCATCTAAAAAATATATATTTTGTTGTTGATCAAATTTAATTCTAACCTTTACCAAGATGATTATCTGTAAAGTAACTAGAGAGGGTACAATTTCTGGGGAAATTGTAGGGTGTGCTTGCTTGCGTCGGTTGCACAGGGGTCCGTTTTTGAATGACATTTTTACAACTGATTTCTGTATATTTTATATGAAAATGCATAGTTATTATTTATAAAGATTAAATAGATTTAAAAAAAAAACAGACAAAAATGCTGCTCATTTACAACTGAAAATACGAGTGAAGTGTAGAATGAAATAGATGTCTTCTCATTTCCCCTTCAAGAGGCAGCCTCATCGTTGAATCAAAACGAATACATTTGGCAGACCGGTGTAAAAATGTACCTAATCTCTATGACTTAAACGTCATTTTAAGTTTTTCCCTTCTCATGATATTTTCAGGCATTTAGCCTACTCATTGCATTCATTCATTAATAAAGAACCCCCTTTGAAGATTATTCTACGACGTTACCCGGCAGTAGAAGATGGAATCGCGATTCAAACAGTACCATCTGCTAACTGAAAATATGCCCCCCAAAACGTAAATAAGCTTGACATTTATTTAGTGGAAAATCGCTCATTCATAAAAAGCTCACTGGTAGCGATCATTGTCAGTAACAACGCAAAATGCGATATAGCCCTGTGTGGAGAAGCTGCCCCGGTAAATTGTACTACTACGGTACAGTACTAGACTACTGCTGTGTTCGTCTTGGTAGCGATTGCGTTGGTTGAATTGGATTTAACGTTCCGTTGTACGGTTTAAGCTGAAATTAATTATTTTCATGAACAGATGGACAACGTTTAGGCTGTGGCAATGAAGTTCAGGTTAGTAGTTAGATAGACTTTTGATTTAGTGCCGAACATGTTCTGTCGCCGTTTGACTTCCTACAGCTGTGTAGATGTTTTTGTAGTGTCTCGCGTAGGGTACAGCGTTGCAGTGATACACTGGATTGAAACCACAGGTAATGATAATTTCACCCACAAATAGTTTACTTGTAATCTAATGTCATAATAAATCCTACAACGAAAATGTATATGTGAGGAATGTTTATTTTAACGATTGAAAACAGATACATCATAGACCACTGTAGTATGTGTTGCCCGGGCAACACAGGCTAACGTCATGATGCTAATACTTCAGTGAAATAGTAGACTACTGTTTCCGAAAGTAGATGTACTTCCTTAATAATATCAGCTTATATTGTACATTACACATCACAATTGTGTGTCATATCACAAAGTAAAATGAGTAAATAGTTATCACCCTGGCCTCTTTGCTTGGGGCGTTTCTGCAGCTGCCTTGCAGTAAAGCTATAGTTAGCCTAGCTATCCCCCAAGTTAACAGATGCGAAACGAATGTTCTGCCAAAGGTAGTCACGCGTGTTTTCGTGACGTTAGTGACGTAGTGACGTTAGTAACGTCAGTGACTGTGGCTAGCAAATTAGCCACCGTTAGCTTCACTTTTCGCCACAAAAACTTAACTTCAGCCTAAACCATGCAACGGAACGTAAATTCCAATAGAAGCAACTCAATCGCTACCAAGACAAAACTTTTGACACCTACTTTGTCTATGTAGGCCAAATATTGACTGAGTTTTAGGGGGGCAAAAAGAATAATAACTAGAAACGGCTGTTCCTGCGAAACAGCAGTGAGAATGCTGAAAACCTGAATGGGGATAGCTGACCATGCTAAAAAAGCTGAAAATAGTGAAAATTTAGTAGAAAGTTATAAGCTGAAGCTTCAAAGCAACCGAAAGGTATTTTTGAAACGGGACTGGAGCAGCATTCCAACAATGATTTGAAAGGATTTACCATTACTTTTAAAGGGAGAATAATTTGCACAAAAACCTTAATATTTTAAAAAGTATAAAAGTGAGAAATGAGAAAATACCTGCAAGCTGAAATGAATTTAAAAAATGTGTGAGTCACACAAAAGAGGCAGTGTGGAAGCTGAACTGCATCATCTTAACAAAGCTAAGAGCTAAAATAGCCTACAATGTTGGAGAAGCTGAAAGCTGAACTGTTAAACAGAAGAAGTAGGCTAGCTAGTCGTAACAAGAATATTATCGTTTTAACAGATTAAATTATAGTTGGGATAGTATTAGCAGTAGCAGATGTAGCCTATGCGTTTACTCGGCTTTCTTAGTTGGATTCAATGTGTTGATGGAATGAAACATACAGCAGTAGGGCCGATACAGGAAGACACGGCGACACTTTGTTGCAGAAGGATGATGGTGCAAGTTTTGTCCGTGGAGCATACAACGATTAATAAAAAAGAATCATGTAGACGTGTTTATTGAGTAATCGCATAACTAATTACACATGTAAACGGAGTAATCGTATTATTGGCATAAACCGACAATTGCTAGTAATCGTGTTTCTCATAGTCAAGTAAACGTACCAATCACCTGTGTGAGAGACTGAGTGGTGCGTGTCTGTCATTACGGTGATGGTGCAGCTATGATTGCTAATGCGCTGAGGGCAGAGAATAAGAGAAATGTAGCTAGAATCCACACCTCAAACAAGATAACCTAGACGCAAAACTGTACGTCCAATCCAAAATATAAGGATATTTTCCGAGACCCAAGACTGCCGAAACCAGAGATATTCTTTATATATCTGTGCAGTCAGAAATACGACTCTACCTGCAGTTTCAAAAACGTGTTCCTTTTGCTTTCCTGGTGCTTGTTTGTTTGGTTGCCACTGTGATGGCGCAGCTGTGATAGCTAACGAGCTAGGCAGAGAGAAAAACGAACATTTACCTAGCATCCACACCTCAAACAAGTTGACCTAGACGCAAAACTATACGTCCAATCCAAAATATAAGGATATTTTCCGAGACCCAAGACTCTGCCGAAACCAGAGATGTCCTTTATATGTCTGTGCGGTCAGAAATACGACTCTATCGGCAGTTTCAAAATCTTGTTCCTTCTTGCTTTCTCTGACTGATTTTACTCACCTCTCCATTGAAGTTAGTGAGAGAATTTGAAAGGCTGCTCTCGCTTCAAGGCTCATAGCTGGAAATCTGTAAATGTGAGCTCTTTAGTAGTTACATTGGCTGAAATAGGACAATATTTCCTACATTTTAAGGTATAACTTGTTTCTGTAAGTTAAACTATATGAACGTTAGAGGAATTTGTTTGACAAATTAGTTGAATATCAGAAAAAGAGCAGCAAGCAGAGTGTTTCACTCTGCTTGCTGCTCATTCATAAAAATCAAGAAGGAGCAAACATTTTAATGTATTTGAAACTGTCATAATTCAAAATTGGCTGAACATTTAAAAAAGCTGAATCATTTGGGAATAGCTGAATGTCTTGTGAACATTTTAAAGGTTGAATGGTGTCTCTAGCTGAAAGTAAGCTGAAGTAGTTACGTTTGAAAGAGGAGGAAGCTTTTTAATGATTTGAAAGGATTTACCATTACTTTTAATGGGAGAATAATTTGCACAAAAACCTTAATGTCTTAAAAAGTATAAAAGTGAGAAATACCAAAAGTCATAGCCATCATCTCCTGAAGGAGCTGAACGTTTTGATACAAAAGTTGTAGGAATCGGTTAAAGTATGCAGAACGAGTTAAAGGCCAAAAAACGGCGGAAGAACTGAGAAGTTGAAAAGCAATAGTGAGAATGCTTAACAGCATTCTCACAATAATAATATATATGTGAGAGAACAAAGGTTGTGCTCTCGCCGAAGGCTTGAGCACACCCAATTAGCCTGTTAGTTAATTAAGCACAGGGCAGCTAATTCAGCTGTAGTTTATTAATTTGTTGTAAAACAAACAGTTGTGTTGAAAGACAAAAACATCCCATTATCTGCATACAATGTGGAAATGGACGATTTGTCCCGATTGTTGGCTATTCCCAAAAATAGGCTACATTGTGTGCTTAACCCTTGTGTTATCTTCGGGTCATTCTGACCCATCAGTCATTGTGACCCACCGTCGTATTGCGACAGATTTACCGCATACAAAGACAAAGTGAAGCATTTTCTTTTAACCGTTGGGCTGTCTCAGACCCCCCACATTGCAAAGGTTAAAAGAAAGTTATTTTTATTTGTTTTTGTATTGGGTAAAATTGGGTAAACACAACGATGGTTCATTATGAACCTTTGGGTCATGTGACCCGAAGGCAGCACGAGGGTTAACAGAGAGTGAGAGCCTTTAAATTACCGGTAGAATGGAGACTTAAAAGGCTGCCCTCCATCTGGGGCCTGATAGGATACCCACTGTGAGTGATGCTGCCCTCGACCAATGGGAACAATGGCTCATTAGGCATGTGATAATGGAAAAAGACCGTGTCAGGCTAATAGACATGGTGGACGTGCTGTGAGCCACACAGCTTCATGCAGGGGAGCAGGTTTTTGCAGTTCTGGCACAGCTGTTACTGTGACACCACCCCACTGTGACAGATCTCAGTGGCAGTTCCAACATAGAGATTATGATCAATAAATACTTTTGCCGTGTCTTGGTATAGGCAGTGTTCGAATCGATGTGTCCAATTAGTTTCAATGGTCAATGGAAGACGGCAGCAAACCAGCGCTGGGGGTTTGTCTCAGAGCAACTAAGCGTGAACCTAGCCTAGCGTGTCTCTAACCAACCAACCATAGATTAGCCAGCGGAGCCCAGCTCATAGAGGAGCAGCAGTTTTAACTGTAGGTTAGACAGTCTACAGTAAGGCTATGTGTGAAAGCATCAACGAGGTCCAGTAATTCTGCATGCCACTGGAGGTCAGCAACGGCATACAGCTGAGTGACTCCACCATTGTTCTGGGACATGGATAGGGTTAGCAAGGCACCCATGCTCTGGGCTCAACAGCGGCATGGACAAGGCTACGTGGTTTCTTTAACGTGGGCGATCGACCGTGCTTGTTGATTCAGGTTGACTAGGGGGCTGACTGTCTTCTGAGCCTGGAGATGATCAGAGTTTGCTCTGTGTTTGAGTTCACGTTCCGCCAGGCCGCTGCTCATATAGCGTCTCCCTGGCTTCCTTTGCTACAGTGTTTCTAGGTGACCTGATGTCGCTCATCATCTTTGTGGCTTGTCTTCATCTCCAGTGGCAAGACGAGTAGGTGGGTGCTGTTGCAGAGGTCAAAATTTGCGCAAGGCCAGCCTCAAAGCTCCGATAATGGACAGAACTCAAATCAGACTCGCAACAGATCTGTTTTATTGTTGCCAAAAGCAATGGATGGAAATCTACCTTCAAGTCTTTAAAGCAGGCCTATTCATATACACATTTCTGTCTAGGGGTAGATTGTGGTGTAACATTAGGATAGGCTGGAATACATTAGATTGAGATCACATGGGCTTGCCAAATAGAAGCACTTCTTAAAAACTCAGGATTCAGCCCCCCAAGCCTAATGCAGACTGTTTTGGTCAGTCCGCGACAGTGCCAAGCTTCAATGTAGGACTTGTAATTGTGCCAATTTGTCACTTACAACGAACTGACTACAATGAAATTGAAATTGCTGCATACTCTAGTCGCAGTGTTTTTGTTGGGCTGGACTAATTATCGCAAGCCAAGTCCACATTTTATGCCGTCAGTTGATTAATTAGACTGATTGGTTTTCTTATAATAATCATCCATATTTCATTTCACATAATGTAACCTATGTGGCCGAGAGAAAGAACTGCTGTAATTTGCCTCTTAATAGCCTGAGTTTGTCTTAATCCATTTGAATTTGAGTGTGTTTCTCTCTGTGTGAATAAAGCTTAAGTATGCTGTGATTGACCCTTTACAGCATCTTTCCTGGCAGCTGAGCAGGATTTACTAGCACAGGAGTTTCATATCTCCTCGGCAGAAAACACATCAACTTTGAGGCTCTTCAGATGTAGTACAGAACATGATATTCTCACAGTGGGTTTATGGGGCCTTTTGTGGACTTTTTTGCGTCAGATCTTAAACTTCCGCTGAGAGGAAAAAGGACCAAACTTATTTTCCCCTGGATTAGGATCCTCTCAGGACCTGTATTCTGTATCCTGTCCCCTTGCAAAGGCCAATGGCAAGGCTTACTTCCCCCATGTCTCAGCCCCAGTCCCCATTCCCATCCCCTGCAGCAGGTCTCGGTTTGTTCCTGGTCCTGGTATTAACCCTATGGAAAAGGCTCTGCAGATTCCCCCTGCTGCCTCCTGGAGAGGCTCCAGCAACTCAGACGCAACAGCCGCCACTCCAGCCCCAGACTCCACATAATAACCTCCTTGTAGTGGACTGGAGTGCGCGGGCTAGCATTCCAGAATACACAATTCTGTTTCTCTGCTGCTGGCAGCATATGCCAGTCAGAATACCAGAAAACACGATTTTGAGAGAAAGAGGGGGGAGGGCGTCACTTGTTCCCTCGCTCGCAGTCTTTTTATGGCTAACGTCAAGCCTACGTACGAAGGGAATGGTGCCAGGGCAAGCATGTAGCCTATACCTCAAGTTCAGAAGATCTCTTTTTGCGAGTACTCCATTAACATTCAGCACTTGTTTCCGAAGCTCCAGTGATTCCGGCTTCATCTTTAACCCTTGTGTTATCTTCGGGTCATTCTGACCCATCAGTCATTGTGACCCACCGTTGTATTGCGACAACTTTACCGCATACAAAAACAAAGTGAAGCATTTTCTTTTAACCGGTGGTCTGTCTCAGACCCCCCACATTGCGAAGGTTAAAAGAAAATCTGAGTTTCAGTTCCCCTGTGGCAGCTCCAACAGTGACCCAGCCAGGGGGGATGGATCGGACTGGGGAGATCCAGTCCTGACAGAAGTGTTGTTGACAGGGCCGCTGGTATCCTCTGTGCCTGGGAGATGATAGGCGCTCCTGCGGAGATGAGGTGAACCCGCCAGCCTTTGAGCTGTCTGAGGCGTCATGGGCGCCTGTCTTCAAAGCGCCGGCGTTCCCTTAGCGGTCTGGGACGATGTCCTGTTTCAGAAGTTCATACTCGTCAAAACAATGTCAAAAAGGCTGGCGCTCTCACACAAGCACGTAGTCTCTGTATCGTTCTGAAGTGTCCACCCAGTGTATCCCAGTAAGGTGGAACGCCATGTTCTGCTGACTATGTCCGACCTAGTTTCGTGATTGGGGAATGGGGATTGGAGCTTTTTGCGGGACAGAGCTTCACTTTTATCAGAGTTTGTCAGTATTGCCGACTGTAGGGCCCTGGGCTGTCCTACAGTGAATCCTTGTGAATGAGAGTTGCTTAAACAATTCTCTTATTGTGGAGAGTCTCAGGAACTTTTAATTCCTCAGAGTCATCTCCAGAGTCCCCCTCCACCCCTTCTCTTTCTCCATCTCTCCGTCCATCTCACTCGCAATCTCTCTCCATCTCTCTCTCTCTGTCCCTCTCCCTCCCTCTCTCCTCCATCTTTATCTGATTGTCTAGAGCCAGCGTCGGCCTGGCAGGCCACAGCACGACGGATGATGGACGTGCGCTCACAGCTCTGTGCCGTGGCGCTGAATGGTCCCTTGTGTTGCATTGTTTGAGGGGAGAGGAAAAATGGGATGTTAAGCTGTATGGGCGTGATGATGATGGTGGTGGTGGTGGTGATGATGATGGCAGGCCAGCAGGCAGGCAGGACAAAGGCTGACATTGTGTGCGTGGCTGCCGGGATGTTCAGCAGCAGCCGTCAGCCCGGGATACATTGGTCCCCAGGGACAGGCCTGTGGTCCGCTGTTTAGGAAATATCGACTGGCGCTTGGCATATCGACACGTCAGGAATTCTTATTGGCTGTCTTTTTTTTTTACTTTTCCGTTGCTACAAACAAGTGTGAGGAATCACAATTCCATTCCGCTTGCGAAGCGAGAGCTCTTTGTCGGCCTCTCAAGTTTGGGTGTCAGGCTTTGTGGCTGTAGCTTAGAACCGGTCTCTGTGGAGGGTTATCTTTATTAGGCTGCTATCTTCCTGCTTCAGTCAAGCTGCGTTGTAAAAGCCTGAAAGAATACGCTAACAGTAGTTTGGCCCATTCAAAGTAAGCACACACATGCACACAAACACACACACTTGACTTTAATTGAATACGATCAGTTCTCGTCCTGTGAAAGGTGCTGCCGGTTGTATTTTTGGTCTGCTAAATGGTTGACCTTATCCCGGCTGCTTCCGTGGGTTCACGTTGTATTGTTATTTGAATGGAGCCCGTGTTATCAGAACACTGTGGAGATGGAGATAACAGTGGAAACAGGCCTGCCTCGGCATTTGGCTCTCAATGCCCCTGGGCAGTTCCTGGTTTAGTCACCACAGTCGGGCTTAGCCCGGCACTGCTTAGCTTAGCATAGCTCCACCTAGCCTAGCCTCTCCTAGCCTAGCACAGCTCAGCCTCGCCTAGCCTCACATAACAGCCTGCCAACACCATTTATTTTTATATCCCAGGACCGGTGGTTGTCTTGTATCTTGGTCGAAAAGGGATTTTAAACTGCAGCTGGCAGTCAGGAGGTGTCTGGTCTCTGCCTATGTTGAGATGGTGGTTTTAAAACAGCAGTTGGCCTACCTCCTTCATGGTAGCCTAGGTTTATTCACTACCTAAAGCAGAGCTCTCAAATCTTGTGCGATGACATTTTCCACATCAAGCATATTGATTTTGACAGATTGTATCGACATGCACCCCCCGACCATACACACATGAAACGGACACGTTTTGACCTGACTGAAAGTAAAAGACCCATGTGAAAAACACAGACACCTTGGATAACAAGGTGAGCCCTATCAAATGCAGTTTGTTGGCTGGATCTGGAACAGTTCCCAGCTGGGTGTATTTGCTATTTGCTTTTCCTGTGGGAAGTTGTTATTTCTGTGGTTTACAATGTAATGACTGTGAAATAAACCCCTTTCACATAACACTCTCTACGCAGCATGAAACTCCATCCTTACTTTTGGAAAAGTGACATTTGCTGATTTAGTCGCAATGGATGTTTGGGTTTGAGGGTAAAAGACTCTATTGATGCGTAGAGCTGACTGAAGGGAAGACATCCTCCCTCCCTCCCTTCACTATTTCTCTCTCTGTCTCTCTCTCTCTCTCTCTCTCTCTCTCTCTCTCTCTCTCTCTCTCTCTCTCTCTCTCTGACACGCTCTCTTTCTCACTATCTCTCTCTCTTACTCTTTCTCTCTCTCTGTTTGACTCTCTCTGACTCTGTCCTCTCCAGCCCCGTACGTCCCTACAACGTCCCTCCATCATCGACGAGGTTGTCTTGGTCTAATGGTTCGTGCTTTGGCATTGCCTGTGGGAGGCTCAGGTCCAAATCCCTTCTGGATCTGCACTGCTCACATCTAGTTTGTCCTTCTGTCGCTCTCCCACCCTGTAATGGGCGAGAAGAATTTCCCATTGTTGTTTGTGTTGCTGTCTTACAGTCTGTTCCTGCTGCAGGTAATCAGCTGACAAACCTATTCTATGCCTGTCTTGCCATTCCACCGGGTCATCTTTTCATTTCCTCAGGGAAGGGCTTCCATCACCCTGGGTGCAAATTAGCTATTTAGCCAGGCAGTGTGCTGGAGGCAGCCAGGCAGTAAGGTTAGGATTACAAAAGAGAACTTGGCCTCCTTTCTCCATCCCCAGTTTCAGCCTCGTCCTCCAGGCACCAGTCCCAGCATTCTCGCTCCAGCCCCAGCCCTTGTCCCAGCCTCTTTACCCCAGCTCCAGCCTCCTTTACATGGCCTGAGCCTCCTCTCTCAGCCTCAACTTCCTCTTCCAGCCCTAGCCCCTCCCCGCTGTAGCCTCCTCTCCCCAGCCCCAGCCTCAGCGGAGTTGAAGAGGGAGAGGGATGATGGGTGTTGAAAACACAAGGGCCAAGACTGTGTTTATGCAAGCAAAGTGTGCTGAGTGATACAATACTGGAGAGACAATAGCTAACAATGCTAATATTGACACTGGCTGTCGCTGTGGATGAGAGCTGCTGAGACGTCGACCAGTCAGAGCTGGGGTGGGGTAACGGCTCCTGGACAGAAACAAGTCCACATGTACACTACCCCAGCTGTCTGGCCTAGACATGATGCTATATGAACACACACATACCCTCAATCATTAACCCCTTTTCCACACACACCCACACACACACGTGCTCACACTTGCAACCCCCCCCTCCACACACACACACAAATTATACACACACACTTCCACCCCCCCCCACACACACACACACACACGATATGGGCTCAATTAAAAAAAACAATTGGTAAACAGCTAAAACCCATCATTTGGAAAAACGTGCCTCCTCGTGAAAAGCCAGTAATATAAGTGTGTTTCATTGTTTCGTCTCTCTCGTCGCCCCCTATCCGACGCGTCTAGGAGATCCCACAGTAATCCTAGTGTCTCTCCTCTTCCCACCCAGGCCGGCTATATGCCATGCAGACGGGGATGAAGCTGGACAGCAAAACGCCGGAATGCCGGAAGTTCCTCATCAAACTCATGGACCAGCTGGAAACGGTACGATAGCGACATTAGCTTCACATACAGGTCGGGGTCACTCGTAGCTAATGCACAAATCACTGGAGCGCCAGCTTGATATTAGAGCTGGTCTAGCTACATGTTGCCTATGCCCCCCTTCTGTGCCAGCCAGTAAATAAAAAGACGTTTATCTCTGGGTATAAGGTCTGGGTTCGGGATCGAGGTTATCAGATATCTCTTTGACCTAGCGGGCTGCACACGGCACTTTAAAAGTCTTGACATTTCCCTGGTCTCTTACTGAGGTAGTCAGGTGCTGGCCTCTCAACAGGCTCAGTTTCCTTTCAGAATCGCTTGTGTGTGTGTGGGTTTGTGTGTGCGTGTATTAGAGAGGGCAAAAAGGGAGAGAAAGGGTGATGGTAAATAGTAAAGATAGTAAATAGATGAAGAGTAAGAGAGAAGGAGATGAAGATGAAGAGAGAGATGCCTAGCAAAAGAGAGAGAGAGTGAGCTCTGGTCTGAATCACACAGAGACGAAAGATTCGCCACGCGGCGGTTCCACCGAAGGAGGTGAAGGCAGGCTTGGTCGTCCGGTCGGAGCTGTAAGCATGAGCGCCATGGGGTCTCTCCACCTTCAACACAGGGAAGCGTTGTCTCAACTCAGATCCAGTGAACGTCGAACAAGGTTCTAGAAAAACTCTGTTTTGATTCTCGTAGTCTTGAAATAATGTTTTGGAAATCGTGTGTAATTCAAACCATTCATCGGGAACATATTTAACTTTAAGAGGTTCTTCACTCCCATCTGCCTCTCTGTTATCATAACAGACATAACAGTGTTATGTGTGGCATAAACACAGGCACACTGTTATTGAGAGCGGTGTTGAGTGGAGGTGCAGTGAAAGCAACGTTCGCCTCGTGTTCAGATCACTGTGATGCTTTTATTAAGCTTAATTTATACTTAGGTCGCCAACACTTTTGAAATGGTCGCAGACTAAAAAAAGTGTCGCTCAGGCTGCTGCATTTATACTTCGGCAAACAGTCGCCTGTGCTCAAGGTTCGCGTGACGCAAACAGAATCATTTTACCGTTACATTCATAGCTATGGTTACATTGTTAACGCTTTGTAGCCTAGGTGATCAATCGGAGAAACTGACCATTTTAATTTCTCACTATGTGACGACATCAGCACCAGTAGAATATTCTCCTGGTAGGCGACACTTCCAAGCGATGGTTAAAAGTGTCGACCGTGACGTCATTTCTGTCGGCGACCTTTTCAAAAGTGTCTGCGACCTAAGTATAAATTGGGCTTTAGGCTCCCCAGATTAGCTGTGAGTCGGGGAATCCTACGCGTCCGAATGCGTCATGACTCAGGCGTCAGGGACGTTGAATGTACTTTTCTGTATCCCCCCTCCTCCCCAGCCCAAATCCCACCAGATGTATTAGCACAACAAAAAAAAGGACATGGAAATATTACATTTCATCCAATGCAATAACCGGTAAGTTTTCCATGTGAAAGTACAGCTCGATCCAGCCCCTAGTTGTTTATAACGATCAAGAGAGCCGGGCCGCTAACAAGATCGTAGGACTCGGGCTGTTCGTTAGCGTTCCTGGCTTTCTCTGAGAGGCGGCGCACACCTCTGGCTCGTTAAGTGCCTCTTCGGAGTTCAAACGCCAGGAGCTTTTACAGCGCTTCTCCACACAGAGAAACAGGAAGTGGGCCGCCGGCGCCGTTAACTCCTGGGGCTCGAGGGCCCCGGAGATCATTTATGGACGTCCCAGAACCAATTAGAGTGGGGGCCCGGCCCTTGGAGTCCCTTGTCCCCGTGGGCCGTGGTTTATTGGAGACGGTCCGGGTTTCATTAAATGTCTCCCCAGCTCTTGTCATGCTTCTGCCAGGCTGACAGAGAAGTAAGAGCCCATCCCCAGAGGGTACATCCGCTCTTAAAGGCCTTTTTTTGTGAGGACATGGTGGGACAGTGAACTGTACAGCAGCCTTTCACCCCCCTCACCCTCCCCTTCTCCTTGCCTCCAAGCCCCATGACTGGGTCAACAGTGGAGCAAGACATACTGGGGCTCCACTTACTGTTTCCTGTGGGGGTTCTCAGGTGGATTTTTTCCCCCTCATCATTTTAGGTTGTTGGAAATTCAGCTTGGAGTCATTAACATGTATACTCGCACCATGGGAGAAATGGATTTGGTTGACCTCATGTAAAAATGTCACTCACTGAGTGGAGGGATTAATCCAAGAAATTGCTGCCCACTAGTTATTTAATCTCACATCAGTTGAATCATATTTTTTGCAACTCTTATTCATGTTATCAAACGTGCAATTATAATTCTACTTTTGTGAACAGGGAACTGATATACGCACCCCCCCCCCTCCAGCATCCCTACTCTACAACCATGTACTCGCTAATCCAAACCTTGAGTTGTTTTATCAAAGCAGCGAAACCAGTGTCCCGCCAACGGCGACGGTTCCCCCGGCTCAAACTCCTCATCCTCTCCCCTCCCCAACGCGCACCTCTCAACCCCCTTTCACCAGCGACATGCCAGCGCTCCGCCGTAGCACAAAACCAGGCACTGTGCCCCGAGCCGCCCGAGAGGCATGTCTCCCGGCGACTGAGCTTTCATTAAAAAACCCGCCGAACAGTACGTCCATTCAGCAGCGCGGGGTCCACCTGCTGTAATGTAACCAGTATTATTTGCTTTAGTGATTTTTACGGGGAAACCCTAGCCCGCCTGGCTGGCCACGACGGCAGCTCGGAGTAGGGGCTAGCTCTGCGGCAGCATGTGGGCTCAGCAGGCGGAGGCTAGGCTAGCAGCGGGCGCTACGCCACTACAAACCACTAATGGAAGCAGAACTGGCGGGGGGTCGAACGTACCACTATATCAGGATTAACACAGGTCTACCAGCAGTCATTGTTGTGGCCGCGTTAGCTTTAAAAGTGTAATTCAGTCATTAGTTTTAAAGCAGGCCGTTTCTCGTTGAAAGCTGCCTTATTAAAAAATACTCCCCAAAGTTATCCATTTAGCAAATGCTTTTATCCAAAGCAACCTACAAATGGTGTTTGTTTTTTTAACAGGTGAAAAGCATGATTCCTGAAGGAAGTGTTCAGTTATTTCCGAGTGGCCGGCTTGGTTATTGTCTGTTTAATTAGCTGATGGCCGCTCACCACCGCCTCCAACCCCAAGGACCTTCCACCAACGGTCTATTCTCCGTTAATTACAGGAGTGTTCCGGGGGGTGAAAGTGGTTGTTTGTTCCTACATGTATGGATGTTTTGAAGAGTGTGTGTGTGTGTCTGTCTCCCAGGAACTTTAGAGAAACCCTCACTTCTGAAGGGAAAGACGATGTGCATGTTTTTTCAACACACACAGCCACCTGTGTGTGCATCCATAGAACAGTGTGTGTGTGTGTTTGTGGATGTGTGTGTGTGTGCAACCCATCATGGTATGTATAGGAACAGTGAGCATTAGCTGAAAGACAGATGAGTTGAAAGGGAGAGAGACAGAGAAATAGGTAGAGAGATGAGCAATATCTGTGCAGCTGTGCAGTTGGAGGTTCTCTGTGATGTGTGTGTCTGCCGGGCAGATCACTGATATCTACAGCCAGCTGGCAGCAGACCAAACACAGCAGCTCCTGTAGGGACTTACGCTGCTTTGATCCACGGTGAACGAGGATTGATCGCTGTTGTTCGTTTACAACAAACGCCAGCTCACATTTCCTTGTTTTCAGATTAGTTGAAGCCCATCGTATCCATGGTTTGATTAACCCCCCCCCCCCCCCCCCCAACTGACTTAAACCCTCCTGTCTCACTTACTAGGAGAAAGTGAGACTGGTGGTCGAGCCGCCTTGCGCAGGCTGTGGTGGTACGTCTAATAAAGTTTGACGTTGTTTTGAAACGTTTGCGTTGCAGATGAAGAAGGAGCTGCACGATAGCGAGTCCATCACCCAGGAGGTCGTGGGCAACGCGCACATCGAGAACTATGCCTTGAAGATGTTCCTCTATGCGGACAACGAAGATAGATCCGGACGCTTCCACAAGTAAGACGTTTGATTTTACACGTCGATTCCTTGGAGGGTAACAGGTACAGCATGATAAACAACCACCTAAAAGGGGTTTAAAAAGGGATTTATTAGACATGATATGAGTATGGAGTCTAACACTTAAATATGTGTATTTAGTTGTAGTTACTGTAGTTTTGGGGTTTTCATCTCATGTTGGTAGACTTCTGAAAAGAAGAGGCAGTTTGCAGGCCGGGTGGACTGCAGCCTGTTAGACTGTCTAGACTACAGCCTGCCAGTGTCTCCTCCTCCTCTGTTTCCACAACATCGGTCCCTCAATATTACCCTCTCCTCTCACTGAACCGGGACCTTAAATAATCACTGTTCAGCTCCAGTACCACCAGGCTCTGGCCAGAAACTCCCTAGACTAAAATTAGCACCACACCTGTGTGTGTGTTTTGATGTGTACTAGCCAGGTGTGGTTAGCTAGTGGAATAGGTTTGTTTGGTGCCACAGGTCTGTCGGCTCTGACGTCAAACACGCACATGCGCACACACACACACACACACACACACACACACACACACACACACACACACACACACACACACACACACACACACACACACAGGGCACAGGAGCAGCCTCTCAATCAGAAACAAAAAGGCTGCCAGCTGTCCTACTGATCTAAAATGTGCACCAGTACAGCATAACAATGATGCCCAGAGGTGATCAGGTCTAGAGAAGCCACTGATCCAGGACCAAACTGAATAAGCGTGAGTGTGTCTGAGAGCAGGAGTGTGTGACAGTCAGACCAGAGACAGTGAACAGACCACAGGCAGAAACAGTCAGAGCAGAGGCAGGAGCAGTCAGACCAGGGGCGAAGACAGTCTACCATGTGATGATCAAGATGATCCTGTGTCAGACAGCTAGTGGGATAGGCAACCACTTTAGTGACAGACCTCAAACAGGATGTGATGTATTCCATAAGCTGGGTGAATATATACATAATTACACACTGGGATGTCAATTTGAATTGGAACATTCTGTAATAAAAATGTGTGTTAGTCTCCCACAGTGCTAAGTGGTAATTTGGTTTAAAGATCTTCCCCTCCCCTGATATATTCAGAATCTGTCAGCTCTTTACTAATCACACATTTGTTTCCTAGCAACCAGAGATGTTTCACTCAAACTCCATTAAAGTTCTCTCTCGTCCGTTGCCGTGGCTCTCAGATCAAAAGCGGATGACTCACTTTCTCCAACGAACAAGTAACAAAATGTACCCCCCCCCCCCTCCAAAAAATAATAACTTGAAGGATTTTAATCCCTTTGTATTGACATGCATTCTGAACTTGTACACTGAAGGAAAACCATTTGGTACAGTTTAATGGTTTGTTTTTGCGCGTTCATTAACTACTCAATCCAACTTCTTTGAAAGTTTTAATGATGCGTGCACAGCTGTGCTTGCCATGTATTCAGTGTTTCGCGACCACGATTGGACCACGATGATAGTGCTGAAATATCCATCACTGTTTCCCCAGGCTAGAACATCAGAGCTTCTGCATTTCTGCAGGCTGCAGCTTTTATCAACAATTCTTAGAGCGAAAGAGTTGATGAAATGAAGTGAGTGGAGAGATGAATGAGACAGACATAAGGGAGATGGAGTGGGTGGTAGTGGGGTCAGATCAGATATCTGGAGCCAGCGAAGGACGGAAGGAAAGGAGGCGGGGAAAGGGGGGAGAGAGAGAGAGAGGTCTTATGAGGATCTATGTGTAGGCTTGGCGCAGGCTTGACAACTTATACATGTAAATAGCTCTGGGTCATGGTCTAAGTCAGTCTGCTGTGTGTGTGTGCAGCTAAAGATCCGTAAAGACCCACTTGTATTGCAATTTTCAAACAGTCACTCTCTCACACACACTAATATGCGCGCGCACACACACACACACACACACACACTTAAGCAGGTTCGTAGCTATGCTTCCACATCAGCCTTGCCAGAGAACCATAGCCTATAAAGCCGAAGTGCCTTATCTGGACCCCATAGTTGTCCCCTAGATCAGATGGCAAACTTGTAATACTTGGTAAAGGTTTCTTTTATCCAGGTTGTAGAATAGATCCTGTCAGAGAGCCTCCTGTCTCCCTCCATCTTTAGAGCTGGTTCATGCCCTGGGAACAGTATTTACCATGTAGAGGAACTGTGGTCAGCGGTGATTAATGGCCATGTTGACCACAACCCTAACCACAAGTGCTGGATGGCTAGCTCACTCGCTAGACTTACTGACTCTTTAGCAAGCTGACTGGACTGGCTTGTGGACCAGGTGAATTGATAAACTTACTTAATTGTCTATTTGACTGGACTAGTTGGCAGTCTATGTGATGCTATATACACCCTTGTTTGCTACTGGGTCTTTAGGTAGCCTACATATTCGCTGGAGAACGCTGAAAATGTTCTGAAAAGAACATATGAAATAAGGATAATTCAACAGGGAAAAGACAGGAAACTAGTTGGGAGAGTACACCACAGGGTTTGTATTATAGATGACATCATGGCTGTCTGGACAGGAGAGGAGGGAGGAGGTGTCTGTGTGTGTGTGTGTACGCATAATGTGTCAGCATCTAAACACAGCACATAATACGAAACGTTTTGAAAATGGACATAAAGGGTTCTGTCTTTAGGTAAGGATTACTAGAAACAAGTTATATTAATATTCTGTTTCTGATGTTGAAAACAGAACAGCTCTCTTAGACTGGTCCTGGGAATAGAACACGTCGTGTAGACTGGTCCTGGGAATAGAACAAGTTGTCTAGACTGGTTCTGGGTGTCACAACGGTGGTTATAAACTCAATAACTCAACCCAGGTTTTCCCCATCTAGCCATGAGAGCGTTCACACAAAAGGGGCAGTGTTTGGTCTATATAACCAATTGCAAACATGGACAAGTCTACCAGAGTTGCAGATTTCACACAAGATGAGCATGAGAAGAAACATAGTAGTAATCAAATCTTTAGACGAAAAAATAAATAAAAATACAGGCTTAAAGCAACACTGTTGCTACTGCCAAAGGCAGGAAAGAAAACTGGCAAAAATTGCAGACTGTGAATGCGTAAGTTCATAGGCTCATCAATATCACCGCCCAATCATTGAGACACAAGTAGATCTGACGATGATTGTGTATTACATTAAATTAATGTGTTGCTTAGACGTATACATATGGCGTGTAAGACTATTTTAGACATTCTTTCAGCTGCACGGCAGTTCTAAACAATCTCGACAAATATAAAACATTATTCCAACAGGTAAATAGACTGCCATTTTTACAAGTTATAACAAGTAAACGGCTTTAGTGCTTTATCTGACTGTGATTGGACGATATCTGTAAATACAAAGATACTCGTCAGGGAAAGACAAAGGGTTTTGTCTTTCTCTAAAAGTTTGTCGGTCTCCTTTGACCCTCTCACTGTTTGCGCTCTGAGGTCACGGGATCTTCTAGAAATGATGATGCCATTTTCCAACAGATTTGATTGGTCAGCAGGTGGTGTGTTCATCTGTCATCTCAAACATAACCTTCTCCCGAGCAGGTTAGGTGTGCAGTGTGGCGACCTACCCCGTTAAAAAGTGAACCACCGTGACACTGAAAACCCAGGGTTAAACCTGAAATGACCTTGCTAATCCCAAATGCTGCTTCGTCGCGTAGGCTCCATCTAAACGGGTCCTGAAAACAGAACCGGTTTACTAGACTGTTCCTTAGAACACACCAAAACAGGTCTACTAGACTGTTCCTCAGAACAAACCAAAACAGGTCTACTAGACTGGTCCGCAGAACATATCTTGTAGACTTGTTCTGTACTAGCAGGTGGAGGCTGTTGGATGATGTCACCAGTGGAACGGTGCAGAGCAGCTGTTTATGGGAGCTGACCTGGAACTAGAGACTCCCCCTCTGCCTTGACTCTACACAGAACTCTTTAGTCCCAACACATCACACAAGGCCCACATTGACATGAAAACTCACCTCTGATGCCCGGTTTGTGTGTGTGTTTCTGCTTCCTCCTTGGTTCTGTTCTTGCGAGGTGAACTGAATGCTACCAGTGGTGTCGCTTCCAAGCAAACACACACACCCACTCACCTACCCACACACATACAGAGCACCCCTTCAACGTCACCCTTTGGCCATTAATTATATTTTGCTGCAAAATCTACTTCAGGTGACAGTTTGATTCAGTCTTAGGGACTTCCAATATATATTTTTTTCCCATCAAACTCAATCACTGTCCTGTCACACTTTCCATAGTTTTATCTGTACTGACGTTGATGCGGCCGCATTGTTCCTGCGGCCGTCAATCCAGCAGGCAATGACAGTCCTCTTAACACCCCTGCCAAATCTGGAACAGCAGGATTGATCTGTGCAAGTGTTAGACTTCTGATGGATTGCACATTAGATACAGCAAATTATAACACGGGTGTGTTTCACGTGTGTGTCTCTCCAAGGAACATGATCAAGTCGTTCTACACCTCCAGCCTGCTGCTCGATGTCATCAGCGTGTTCGGAGAGATGTCAGAGGAGGTATGTTGCATCGGTGTCCATTCTAGAACATTCCACCTTGCCATCTGGGTTTTTTGGATTTCTCCTGGTGTGTGGAATCAGGTGGTGTAGCCTGCATGATATGTAGGCATGCACTTTGTCTTCACAAGGGTTTCCCATACGCTGCCTAGATTAGGAAAATGTTGGAAACGTAGGTAGGGGACAGCACAGGCACAACCTGAAATTGGTAAACAGACAATAGGCCTAGTACTTCAGACTACACTACCACCACTGGACCGAACTGTTCTGGGGATACTCTCTGATACCACACGTAGTGGTGCTACAGCTCTAACTTAGAAAACTACACACATGGAAGAAAGGAAACAGGTTCACTAAACGGACTTGCTTGCAGTTAAACAGGGCTATGGAAGTGGGGGGGGTAGGATGTAGGGGCTGTAAAGGACTGAGCAGTTGTCAAGGGAGCAAGGAGACTTGAAAGAAGGGAAGCTAGGCAGTAGGAAGCGTAGAAAGGAGGGGATGTTAGGATCAGAGTTAGTCGGTACAAGGTACAGAAGGAGGATTATGTAGGAAGGCCTGTCCACAGGAAAGTGGCTTTTGACTGGCCAGACGACACATACATAACACACACACACTCATGCACACACACACACACAGTCGCACAGACAAGTGGCTCATTGAGTGAACAACTCTGACACTATTCACTTCCTCACTCAGTCCCCCTCTCTCTAAGGGGGGGGGGGGGGGGTTGCAGCAGATCCCCTCTGCTCTGATGAAGTGCACTGCTATGCCTTCACTCGCTTTCTCTCCATCTCCCTTTCCCTTTTCTCTCTCCCTCTTCTTTCTTTTCACTCCACCAGGCCAGACAATGAGTCCTCTCAGTCTCTCCCCATGACCAGGCACCTCTCTCCCAGACACGTCACTATGGGCCTGGGGGAAGATAGGGTTTCTGACACACACACACACACACATACCACACATGCACACACACACACTCTATCACACACACACACACAGAGGAGCGCCAGAAAACTGGGGGCAGAATCAAGGAAATTTGAGGTGGCGAGGGCGGAGGGGAGAGAGAGAGGGACCGAGAGGAGGAGAGAGAGAAATTGGATAGAAGGAGAGTGATGTGAAAGGGAGAAAGAAATGGACGAGAGCGTGAGAGAGCTGTATTGTCAGATTGAAAGGGAGCTGTTGAATGGAGTAAATCGGAAGTTGTTGCTGGCTAATCTTATCTGTCATTAGACATAACCACTCCCTCTGGAGCAGAATAATCTGCACTCACAGATTATCACAGATTAGCATAGTCTTAATGGATAAACCATTTCCGATGATTTTCTCCACACCCTGCATAGGTGGTGTTGTGCTGACAAGCCTTGTTTGTATAAGTTATTCAAAAGTGATTTGTTTCCTTACAGGTGGAAACCTTAAAACATAAAATATATACTAATGTGATTGAATTAATTGGGTGTTGTGCAGAAGCACCCTCCAATGTCTACTGCATTCTCTGACGTTCTGCTAACCCTCGTCTCCTCTGCTCTCCCCCGCCCCCTCTCTCCCTCCGTCTTCCCTGCCCCTCCCCTCCTCTCTCTTTGCCTTTTCGTAACCCTCCCTCCCCCCTTCTCTCCTCCCTCCTCCTCTTTTCATCCCCCTCTCCGCTCCTTCCCCCACCCGTTCCCTTTTCTCATCATCTTTCTCTGCCCCCATCTGCCCTTCATCTCTGTTTCTTCCCCCCCCCCCCCTCTCCCCAGAACATGCAGCACAGGAAGTATGCGAGATGGAAGGCCACTTACATCCACACTTGTCTGAAGAATGGAGAGACCCCTCAGGCTGGGCCCATTGGCTGGGAGGAAGCATATGGTACAGACTGATATTATAAGAGAGACTCACACCTCACTAACCAAACACCTCAACCCTTCCTTCAGGAACATTAAGACGCGTTCTCTGTGTGTGTGTTTGTGTGTGTGTATTTATTAAAGGTTGCCTAGCATTGTATGCCTTATCAGGCCTGAGACTTTGGCTCTCTCAGTTTCGCGTGTTTGTGTGTACATGTGTATGTGTGTGTTTGTGTGTGTGTGTGTGCACACTCATGGGAGAGGGCTGATATTTGTTTAATGACTCTATCCTGACTCTGTCTTTATCCACAGTGAATCAGGGACGTAAGTCACACTATGTCGCTATAATGTTACTCACTCAACCTTTTGAGTAAAGGTCTCAGCTCTCATACTTCATCTAACCAGAGGCTGGTCCGAGACCAGTATCATGCTGGCGTGTGTGTGTGTGTTAATGGACTTCCAATGTTGGTCCATCTGTGCTGGTAAACACATTCAGAACCTGATGTGAACCAGAGGCCTGACATGACCAAACCCACGACATCAACTTCCTGTTTACGGACACAACCAAACTGGAAACATGCGACCAGTATACCAGATGGTGGTTTAGATGCAAACAGGTATGGGGGATATTTCGAAGCGGGATTAGACAGATGTGGCACTGAGGTACATCGTGCAGGCTATGTCTACGCCGGGACATGCTCGTGTGAGCGTACGCCGTCGCTAAGGTCGGATCCTGGCTCCTCTCTCCGCTCCGTCTTTAACATCTGCCGGGCGGGGCGGGGTTTGACCCTAGCCGCGCGTGTCAGCGATGATGTCATCTCCTGGGGCCGCAAGCCTCGCGGAGAGAGAGAGAGGGGGGGGGGGTGGTCTGTCAATTTCCTCTCACTTTCTTCTCTCTCGCGGCCCCTCTTTTTATTGCTCCCACCCTTTATCCTCTCACTGTAGCAATTCAATTTCTAATTTCAAGATTGTCAGACAGCAATCTGGGGGTGTGGGTGCGCAGCTCTTTGTTGGTGCTTGGTACGGGTGTGACAATCAAAGCTGATTTGTCGGGTGTCTGTTGGTAGAGAAAGGATATTGCCTTGCCTGTCCATCTCTTTCTGCCCGTCTCTCTCTCTCGATCTTTCTTTCTGTCTTTGTCTTTCTCTCTCTCCCTCTTTCTATCTCTCTCTTTCTTTCTCTCTTATACACAGACACAATGGTACTAGCTCACTGCACCATGACTCTTGAGGGAGAGAGAAGCCGGTCTCTATCTGGGTGTCTCTGTCAGAGGTGACATCATACTGGGCTATTCCCCATGATGGTAGAACCCAAGCCAAGAGACACAGCTCACATCACACACTCTCACTCCTTGCCCTCCCATATTTAAACTCTCTCCCTCTATATTCTCCCACGCTCGCTCCCTGTCCCTCTCTCCCCCTCTGGGTCCACCCTCTCTCCCCTCTTCACCTTTTTTCTCTCCGTTCTCTCTCTGTCTCTCTCTCTGTCTCTCTTTCTCCTCCCTCCGCTCTCCTCTGTTCTAGACACACTTGTCAGGATCGTATCAACAGATTACTGTGTTTCCACATGCCTGTCAAGCCTAATGGCTGACTACACACTCGTTTAGGAAAACACACACACACACTCACACACACAAACCGAGAGGAGCTGTTAGGAACAGAGTGCTGTTTGGATGGGCAGTGTTGCTAGGCATCATGGGGGTTTAGCTCTGACTATGACCCCAGACTTATAGGATTGGGTGTGTGTTCAGCATTTTGGGTTGTTTTTTTGAGGAGCATTTTTATTGGGTACAGGTCTGTTCTCCGCCTGCATAATGACAAGGCCGTTGAAACGACAATAAGGATCAGACAGACAGTTCTGTATCTAACTTCACTGGTGCTCCTATTTTGCAGTTGTCAGCTACAAACTGGTGCTATGGCCTGCTGTATCATCCACTGACGTATGTTATGGTCTGTATCATCCACTGACCTATGTTATGGTCTGTGTCATCCACTGAACTGTGTTATGGTCTGTATCATCCACTGACCTATGTTATGGTCTGTATCATCCACTGACCTATGCTATGGTCTGTGTCATCCACTGAACTGTGTTATGGTCTGTGTCATCCACTGACCTTTACTATGGCCTGCTGTATTATCCACTGATCTGTGTCTGTTGGTAGCAGCCTAATAAAGCACATGGGAGAACCCCTAACATTGTTTAGTTGTCCACGGCAACCCCGCTGTTGGCCCGGTTCTCCAGAGGCCTGGGCGGATTAGCAAGAGGATAGGAATGAAGAGATGGAGGGATGAGAAGGGAGGGGACGGGATGGGGGTGGAAGGCGGGAGGGGGGGGGGATGTAATGAAGGCGAACCAATAGGAAAACAAAACGTCTTTGTCGATGAGCATATTTTCCTCTAAGCCTCCAGCCTGTCTGCTCTCGCAGGCCTTACTGTTGGTCCGAGGGAACGGCACACACGTGAGGAGATATCCTCCAGTATCGGGGGTAAACCCGTAAGACCCCTGGCTCTGTTTCTCCAAAGCAGAGGCCAAGAGCAGCAGGCTTGTTGTGGGCGTTGGTTGGTTTCAGGCAGCGATGATGAAACCAGGGTACGGCTAACCTGACACAGTGCAAGGGAACTCCCAGGATGCCCCAAACACACACACATTATTGGAGCGTTGAAGGCGAGAAGAGATGTTGTTGTAGGTTAAGTAGGAGCAAAGGATGTGAGGGTGTGTGTCATTCCACTAGAGAACTAGAGGGGGGCTGTCATCATGTTGGATCAGAGGTGCAGGGGGGGGTTTTCTCAGTGGAGTGATGACGTCTGGAAGAGGAACCAGGAGAGCGACCGTTTTTAGGATAGATCAAGTCTGCGAAGGGGACTCGCACAGGAACAGATTCAGCCTGTCGGGATGGTTTGACGGCGTCTCTCACAGTGCCTTCATGTGAGTTAGTCTCCACAGCTGTGTCGTCCTGCCAGCTCCTCGATCCAGGGTCCCTGGTCTGGACGTCTGGAGCTGTGCTGGCTCTGGGAGCCAGAGTGTTAACGTGCGTCCTCCACACCAGTCCTCCAGTGTCTGGTGATACGGAGACCGGGCGAGCTGATGTTCCTCCCTGGCCCTGCATCCCAATCTCCCTGCACCATCTTCTCCCCATCCATGATGTCTGCTGCTACTTATCTCTGTCTGAGTGGATTTGTGTTTGTGGCTGGCTGGCCGGTTGGCTGATGGGCCTGGCTGGTTTGCCGACAAGCCTGGCTGGGTGACTGACTGGTTAGCTTCTCACTACTAGTGGTCAATTAGTGGGTGACACTCTCTTCTCCTGTCCCCTCTCCTCTCCCCGCTTGAGCGCTGGCAGACATCATCCCGACAGACAGCAGCTGGCTGAGAGCTGAAAGCACTGTTGGTGTCCACACACTCAATAGACACACATACACACTCACCTCCGCTCATTCTCTTTTTTCTGTCAAATTTAAATAGCTGTATTGCCATGGCAAAACAACTAACAATTGTGTGTGGTCAAAGCTTTTGTAGACAATGGAACAAAAAAAATCTCTCAGGTTATCCCAGGACAAATGGGGGACTAACTGGGCTTTATCTCTCGTTTGGCCCTGATAATGACAGAGAGAAGAGAGAGAGAGAACAAAAAGGAGGACAGACATTTAGTGTCTTATCTCTGAGCAATTGCCATCCCCCTCAGTGAGTGGGATACAAAGCTGGCCAGTGTGTCTCTGAGAGACAGAGACAGATTTTAATCTAGGACCAGTTGGGATAGGACGACTTGGACCTGCCTCGTAAAGTCTCATTCTGGGAGCTGCTTTGGAAGACGTTTTGAGTCTTTTACACTTTTGGTCATGTTTTGACTTTTTTTGTCCTGCTGAAAGAGTCTTGAGTGCGCATCTCTGCAGAGGAGTCTCGACCAGGTGTCTCCATGGTTTTATCTCACCTCCTTCGTGTCTCCAGAGTCTTCCCTCTGTATGTTGGCGCGGTTCTTGACTTGATGCCAATCCAAGGCCTGTTGTTTGAAACCGAGGCGTTCTTAAAAGCCACCACACCCGTATTATTCTACCTAGAGACCGGGGGCCAGAACATGGCCTGGGTCGGGGTCCAGACCCATACGAAAACATGTCTGGTTCTCATTCAGAGCACACTTCCTCTCCCTGCTCACGCCACCCTGTCATGATCGCTGTCATGTACGGCCTCGTCAGCATATACGCATGTTTTAATCTGTGTACATTTGTTTCTGTGTAATATAATATTTTCTTTAAATTACATTTTGGTCGCCTCAGAAGCGACAACGGAGCGTTCGTTTGTTAATATGTCTGTAGCTGCGGCGCCGTCGCCATGAAATGGAATGTCGTCCTCTGCAGTGCAGGCCTTTAGCTCTGCTCTTAGGGGGATTCCCTCTCTTTACTCCCAACGATAACACACGCACAAACGCACACGCTCACACCAAGACACACATGGCTATAACACACAGCCACACTCACTCACAAACACACAAACAGACACGCGCACACCAAGACACACACACACAGACGGGATTACACTACAGTGCAGCTTGAAGACAAAGTGTTCTCTTCACAAGAACGTTTTAAAGACTGTTGCGGGGAGGTGCGCCGAATTGATTACATTTGTTTGAACGGGCTCTCAAGTACCTCTGGGGCAGTTTAGCCTTTTAAAGACCATTAGCTGCATGAGCCCGTCATTACTTCACGTACCATTATGTACGCTGTCGTTGGATGGAGATTAAGCAGCTGCACTGCATTGCGGAGATGCCATTGCAGATGGACTGCAGATTACTGCTCTGCCCTTCAGCCTGGTCTCAGCCTGGTCTCAGCCGTCCAAGCTACAAAAACGAACTTTCAGATATCTGTGATGATCGTCAGTGTAAACACACACTGACGTCTATGTTTACGTTCTCTCGCTTTCTGCTTCATCCCTTCCTAGATGACGAATATGGAGCAGAGGGCGGGGCAGAGGGCGGAGGCTCGTTCCAGGGGCCCCAGTCCCCCACCCACTCCCAGCCGTCCTCCACGGGGTACGACCAGGGGCCAGGGCCAGGCTACGGGGCAGAGGGCCCGGGCGCCCCAGGGTTCGGCTCAGGGGCGATGGGCCCACCGCCCTCCAACTACAACAGCATCCACGTTCCCCCAGGGTCCCACGCCCCCGCCAACACACCTGCAGATCTGCCCCCCCCTGCAGGTACGACACACACACACATTTACACACACATTTACACAAGTGCAGAGTTTGTGTCGGAACAGTTTGTGTCACTTATTGCCCGATACTGTAATCCAGGCCTTCTCCTTAGCGAAAACGTCTCGTTCAACGGAAATTTGGTTCAGAGTTTTACACGGTGGCATATCTGGACTACAGCCCGTGGGAGGAACGCCGCTCTCTCTCTGATGGCGCCACGTGCGTTGGCGCGTCTGAGCAAAGCCGAGCGATGCAGCCTGATCCTCTCTCCCCGGCAGGTCTTTGGCAGCCAAGACAGATAGGGGAGACAGACTGGGAGAGTAAATTGTCTAATGAACCTTCTTAAAGGGACAGTTCAACATTTAACACTTATCCAGCCTCTGCTCATCCACGGTCATGTCGACTCATCCAAAACACTTGCCCTCTCAATTCAGAACTCACTAAAACTGAAATTAGAAGCCATTTGCATTACTAATCGCCATGATGCCAAAGCCTCTCATGCTGAATGGACTCGGAAAGCATCCGGATAATTCTACTGAAAGGGTTTCGTTCATTGTTTGGGTGGAAGTCATTTAAAACAACAAGCTTAAAATGCTTAGCCATCCCTTGCAGCGGCCTGCGTCTGGGACTGATCATGGTGAGCAAGGTGCGACGGCGGCGTGTTAGCATTAGCGCCGACAGAGACCCATTAGGGATGTTGACGTGGACGCGAGGGGCGCAGCTTTATCACCGGTGCCCATACTGTTGACACAGGCGGTAGTGGAGAGGCGCCTGCTCTACCCTGGTGTGTGTGTGTGTATAGGGGGGAAGCGGGGGAGAGGGAGGTTATTGGAGAGAAAAGTGTAACTTACGGTAAAGGGTGTGCATCTGTCGGGGCGTGAGGAAGCGTAGAAAGTGTGTGAGATGTGTGTGTAATTAGCACATTAGGGGCGTGTGTGTGTGTGTTGAGGGCCGGGGTATTAGACCAGGCACTGACAGGGTTCCCCCACGGAGTCCCCCAGAGCCCCTGTAGACGTGACAAGGTGAGCCTGTTGCTCCGTGGGCTCCAGAGGAAGTGACTAATCTCCACCTAGACATCCAGACCTTTTCTTTAAGCTCTTAACTAAATCAACAGAGACATACACACTCGCACACCCACACACAGAGACATTATTCCAAATATAAGACCAGAGAATGAAAGTAGAGGGGTGGTGGAGGGAGGGGGGGTGTGTAGATTGAGTTGCCACTAAGCTGTCAAGCTTTCTCCTCCTCCAGCCTTCGGGCTGCTTACACAATCACACGGCCTATAAAATATGGAGGTTGCAGAGTGCTGTGCATTGGTTGGCTGAAGGATACAGGATTGAACTGCTCGCCACAGGGGTCCCTTTAAAACAGTCCGAGTCCAGAGCAGGATCGACAAAAAACGCATCCATTATTAAACAATGATACTCCGGGACAACGACCGAGACTAAGGAAAAAAACGTACAACTATGTGTCTCCCAACGAAACACACAACATTTGTTTACGTTCGGTTTGAGCTCAAACGTTTGCATAACCGTAAATTCCACTATTTTATTAAAGCATCCAGACCAGACAGAACTGGGATTGTGTCCACCAATGACGTCAAGGTGTATCGGTACAGATGGTATAGAATCACAGGAGTGTGTCCTGAGGGCAGGTCAGAACAGGTGTGTGGACTGCATGGAAGAGCATGTTTTATACATAGCTTCCTCTGCTGTGTGCAGGTGAGCCCGTCAAACCAGTGCCTGTGCCACGCAACATGCCTGTGGTGGACCCTGTTCTCCTCAGACCCAACCAAGAAGGTGAGCTACGCTACACACGCAAACGCATAAAAAAAACACTTTTTTTCCACCTTCCTTTCTCTGAGGGTTTATGTTGGTTATTATTGGTGTATATATGCGTAACGTATATTTAGCAATATACGTAACGTAATAATTGCCTGTAGCTTACACAAAGCACAATGGGGATGTGTGTAGCTGTCTAAAACATGATAATCCATGTAGGCTGAGATGTGATGTCCTGTGGCTCATGTTTCCATCTCTGAAAATTCAGCAACACGATTAAGATGGAGCCGAGTCTAGGAAGCGTAAGCCCTGTCACCCTCGAGCGTGCCACAAGGATGTACTTTAGGTCTACCAGAACTGATAGATGCTTGAACTTTGTGAGAGAGGCCTAGACATGATGACCCCCCAACCTACCGAGGCTTTTTGAGAAGAACAACATTTCATTCGGCAGGCAGAGGGAAGCTTTTGAACTAAGCCAGTGGCATGTTTCTTTGTTTTTGTCTCCGTCTGCGAATCAGATTCACCCACAGGTCTCAGTCTAAAGTGACTGGGGATCCCACTCATCTCTTTTCTCTGGTCTCCCAGACTCTCAACCCTCCACGCCCTGAGCCCCAGCGCCCCCTGAGCCAAGCTTATAAAGTCACCACTGTACCCACCAATGCTAGCTCACTACCATATGCCTCAACTTAGCAGTTTTCAGGCGCTGGCCCAAGCTGTCATTAATATAGCTGCCCGTGGCTAACCACAGACAAGGCTTCTCAACCTCCGGGGCCTGCATACCCCCCCCCTCCACCCCCCGCCCCTTCTCTCTCTCTCTCTCTCGTAATGAAATCATCGAAAACATCTGACAGTTCACATCGTCAACAGGACACACATGTAGATAGTGCGCACTACACACTGGACAGTAAATCTCTCTTTCACTCTCTTCCTCTGAGACCGAAGTTTCAGTAGTCTTTATAAGTCATGTGTAATAAAGTATGTTTGCTCTCACTCTCTGCCTTCTCTCATTCCCTGTGTCAAAGGGAATGAGACAGAACGTAAAGAAGGGTGTTTATTTCAAACAATATAAATCGTTCCGCACAGGAAAACAAGGGGACTATGAACGGTGCCGACGAAATGAGCAAAAAAAAAAAAACTGCCTAGCCACATATAGCTATAATAAATACAAGGGGCTGCACTCGTTCCTTGCCTAGTGTATATAACAGGTAAACCGCTACGTAATGCGGAGTAAACCCATGGGCAGCTTACCTGTCCACTTGACCCTGCGTGAAGAACAAAAAAGCTATACCGAGTACAGAAATGATAAATATGTTGTACAAAATGCAGAGCAAGCCACACAGTTTTAACACTGAATGTATAACAAAAGCACGAATGCACACATTAAAAACCTGCACTGTAGCAGGTTTGAGGAGTCAGGTGGCTGAGCGGTGAGGGAATCGGGCTAGTAATCCGAAGGTTGCCAGTTCGATTCCCGTGCCATGCCAACTGATGTTGTGTCCTTGGGCAAGGCACTTCACCCTACTTGCCTCGGGGGAATGTCCCTGTACTTACTGTAAGTCGCTCTGGATAAGAGCGTCTGCTAAATGACTAAATGTAAATGTAATGTAAATGTTTGGGTATGGAGCTCCAGTTTTGTGAATGACTGCAGCACTATGTTGGTAGTACAGTGTTTCGGAAAAAATATTTTTTTAGTCGTTACGTTTTTTTGCCCTGTAATCTTAACTCAACCACTCCAAACAAACGGATAATAATGTATCAGGTTTGACTGCTTCCCCTCTCCTTGTCAGCATTTAGGACATTAGCTTTGATCATGGCTCAGTGTCACATAGTGATGTTGACATCACAGGTAGCCTTGAAAATGCCTTTCTCTGCTTGTGTTGACCTATGTTTTTGAATCAGCTATTATATCTGATTCATCAGTTGGGAATGATCCTTCGATGGTGAAGCCCTTATGAATGTCAGATAGACTTCCACTCACAAGGCCTCCCTCTTCACCTTCTTTTTGTCTCGGACCTGGGCCAGAATGTACTAGAAGACCATCATTACAACCCACAATTTTGTATTTATTCATATAAAGGCATATTGTTTTGGTTGAGGTCTGAGAGAGCGAGAGAGAGAGGATTTGCCACCTCATTATGAATGCATTGGAAGTGGAGAGGCCTGTTTCACGGATTGCATAGTCAACTGTATCTCTATATCTACCATCTACATTCTTACTGTTTTTCTTGTTTCCCATGGGAAACAGTTATGTGATACTACAAACCTCTGTGGTTAGCGCATTTTTGACCTGTAGCTGAGAGTAAACCTTAAGGTATTATCCGTCTGTGATGTGATATAGTAATATTTGCAATGACACGTAATGTATTTTACTTCAGGTTGTCCCCTGGTTAGTTACTATTAACCAGCTCCATCTCCTGTTCTTAGCCTGTGCAAACACATGCTATAAGACTGTATTTGGAGTGTGTTTACGTAAGTTTTGACGCTGTTTATATCAGGTAGGTTCATGAAGCATGTGTAGACGAATGTGGAGGTGTAGTGTCTCAAGACCAGAGCTTGCTTAAGAATGTATAGGATGTGTGTTAAAGCGATAAGGAGCAGTGAAGCACCACGACTAACGTTGTGTCCATACTGCAAAGTGGGGTCGGGCCTGGGGTGTGGAAGATGTGTTTTGAGTTACTGTAATGGGGGGCTGGGGGACTGGCGCTGGCTCAGACAATTAATGATCTAATAGGGTTGGTCAGGAGAGGAGCTGTTTGTGCGTGTCTTTCTTTCTGAGTGTGTGTGTGTGTGTTAGTACAGATACTACTATGCTTGTGGGAGACAGGTCCTTTGAAAACACTATTGTACTTTAGGTTAGGGGTTAGGCTGATGACTAGGGTTCCAATATAGTGAAATGGAAGTTTAGGATGAATTGGAGTTTGAATGGAAACAGTGACACTTTCATTGTGTGCGTGCGGCCATGTATTTTCTAACAACACAGTAGGCCTCATTGCTTCATTTGCTACAATAAAGATTTTGATTATTTAATTAGCCAATGTAATTATCACTTGCCCATAAAGGCACATGAGAACCTCTACTCACTATTTAGCTTTTTGTCAACAGCTGTTATCGGATAATCTGGCTTTTAGAACCTCTCTTGCGATATTAAATGTGCATCACTAGCCACCCCCCATGTGTTGCCGACTATCTTTCTGTAATAACTATAGAGCAAAATAATAAAATAGAAGTTAAGATAAATTGATGTTTGTCCAAGTTCAGTTCCTTGAGTTCCCTGTTTAACTCTTGGTTCTCTTTGTCTTCAACTATTTCTTCCTATATCTGTCTCTTCCTCTCTCCTCCCGCTTCTCTCCCCCCCTCTCTCTTTCTCTGTATCTTTCTCGCTGTGTGTCTCTCTCTCTCTCCGTCTCTCTCAGGGGATGTGCGTCTGACAGCGGAGGACTTCACCCGGGCCCAGAAGTACTGTAAGTACGCGGGCAGCGCTCTGCAGTACGAGGACGTCTCCACGGCCGTCCAGAACCTGCAGAAGGCCATCAGGCTGCTCACCACCGGGAAAGAATAGACCCTGTCCTCTTCCATCTCCCTTCATCCTCCCCCCCCTTCCTTTCTCCTCTGCCCTCTTCTTCCCATCCCCATCTCTTCTCTCACCGCAGATGCATTTGAGGAAAATTAATATCTTCAGACCCGACCAATGTCTCAGCTTTTACCCAACAGCCCTCCCCTGTACTAAACCTCAAGCCCATCTTATTTCCCCATTCTCAGCCCCAGCTTCTACCCAACTTCCAGAACCAAGCTATCTGCCCCTGCCCCTGGTTTCAACCAACATGTATGGTTTTGTTTAGAACCTGTATATTCCAATTAAACAATGCCCACTGTGTCTGTCTCCATATTAAACTGACTGCTGTATGCTGTATATACTGTATGGTCACAACCACAACTAGCTCCAGGCACTAACGGCAGAGCACAGTTCGACACATGCAGTGCTCACACTAGTTTACACAGACCATTGACTGTAGGTCTTTTGATACACACCAACCACACATATCTCTCTCTGTCTCTCTATCGTTCTCTCTTCATCTCTCCATCCCCTCTCTCATTGCCCCCCCCCCTCCCTTTCTCTCACTCTCTCTGTCTCTCTTTCTGTATGCATATAAGTGTACTTTGGGCTTAGAATGTGACCCTGTCACAACTCCATTACAGACTAATGCTTTTCACACTATCAAATGGCTGGATGGTTCTGCCCTCACACATGTTCTCAATTACTCCTTGTTATCGATCTCATTCTTGGGTGAAAACGCACCCAAAAATGATTCTTTCTGGAGCCACATAAGGCTAGTAAATGGATTTGATTGGTAGATTTTCACTGATTTGATTCATTGACCGATTTGGGATGCGTTTGTATATGGTTGTTGTGTACTTTACGTTGCCGCCGTAGAGGGCATGGGAGGACTAGGGGGAATGTCACTTTAGTTGAATGCTCTTCCTATAGATGCTTATTCACACGTAAAAAAAACTAACAAAACTAAAAAACAGCTTGACTACGAACTAACTATAGTAGTTGGCAGCCCAGCTGTACATGTGACTGGAAAAACTGGTATGTTGGAACACCCATCTTCAAATATGCAATTGCTTCTGCCCTCCCCCCACCCCCGCGTGCCCCTGAGTGAGTTTAAGTTCTTTGAATCTGTGTGTTCTTTACCCTGTTTACCCATACTTTTTGTTTAAGTTGAGTTTTTCAATGTGTATATGACATGACACTTCAAGCTATTGATTAAAAAATTGAATTGTCTTCCACCTGTTGTTGTGGTGCCTATTATTTATATGACACAGCACCACTCATAATTTATATACTGGATGACTGCGAGTATATTTTGTTAGTATTGTTTTTACAATAATTTGAGCTAGTCTCAGTATTTCTGGCGCTTGACCTTACTGTACCGTGTTTGTACTACGTCTGTACGGATCGAGGAAGTCGGCGTGTTCTGATGTCACCGTGTTTAGGTTTGAGGTCATCACTGCTCGACTGCTCCAGCCAGCTGAGTGTGATTAGTGTTATGCCTGGATTCACTCTGTCACCATCATCCATCCGCTGTGTGGTGCCTGGGGCGCAGAGATGGTGAGATAAGGAGAGAAAGAGAGAGAGAGAAAGATGGAGAGTAAAGAGCATAAAACATACAAACACCTTTGCCTTGAGTGGGGCCCAGCTCCAGTTAACCTCTCGTGTTTGAGAAAGAGAGACAAAGGGAAAAGGGGGGAGGCAAGCATCAGACATCTGTTGCAGCAGGGGTTCCCACTGGGACCTAGAAATACCTTCAGGACACACAGACAAACCATTACATACTGGGGCTCAGATATGTGTCTATCTACCTGCCTACATGATGCAACATCAGGGTTATTACAGCCTTACCTGGCTTGCACTAGACCACATGCTATTATAGGCATAAGTACATTCGACTTGAAGCAAGACTATGTTTGCTCGCTACCCCCCACTGCATTTAACTTAAGTTTAACCATCCTGTTTCAGCTTCTATGCTCACTTATTTGGTTATGCTTGTTATGTAACCCATATATTGGAGGTCATAAATAATGACGGATCTCCATGTAACATTGCTGCCACGGTCCTCACGCACATAACTAACTGTCAGACAGTGGAGTTCAGCTGGCTTTGATCAACTTGGTCTGGGGGATGGATAGCAGTTAGGGGAGGAGGAGAGGAGAACAGCCACTTCTATGGTTCTAGTTAAAACATGAGCCCTTGGCAGCAACCACGTAAAACAGCTGCCTTCACCTATATAGGTCACTCTGTTAGTCGCAATGACACACACACACACACATGCAGACATCACTCATGCCAAGAACAAAATTCATTGTTTATGAAGAAAATCTAGCTAACCTGACAGTGACAGAGTACACTGTTATCAAACAGTTTGACAAACAGAGGTTGCAGAAGCACTGGTACCACAGGAGGTTACTAAATAAGCCCTCCTCCAGATTCAAAATATCCAGGTGATTGTATACAATATAACAAAGTCCAACAAATTTACACTGCATGTTTAAACCTCGACAACAGCAGTTGTAGCCGTGGTGTAGTGATGCGCAGGAGACCGGTTGGCAGAAACAGCGTATGCAAATGCAGACATCCAATCCAATTGGAGTGTTTATCTCACAGGAAGATCACCCGAACTGACGTTTGAAAGCAAATGACTGGGATCTGGCGGTACACAATACCGATACTTGTCACAAACGGTCTGATTTCAATATTGTACAATGGTTCCCTTTCTAAACGTGCTTGCTTTCAGTGAGCCATCACGAGACATATTGTTCTTAGCTGCCAACTCTGTTAATGACAGGCCCATACATTGAAATTATGCACCATGAGGAGAAACATTTGTACGGTAACTCTTAGTGTCAGTATGTACTTCTTTCAATTTATCCCAGTGCAACAGCGAGATAAACGACAAAAATATGACTGATTTTGAAAGTCATTTTTTTAAACCCAGGGGTCTGACTTTAGTTTAGGGTGGGGCGCCAGAGGGAGAGTGCGCGCCAGCTGTGAGGATCCGACAAGATCCCGAACTGTAGAAGCGCATAGCTGCCGTTTGAAGCATCTACAGACACAGGAGACAGGTTCATCAAGATAATATCGTTTTTGACCGTAGGACAGCAGCGTGCTTTGGGTATTTGTGTGGTGATCCCAACATTTTTTTTGCAACGCCACGATACATTTATTTGAAGGTTCGATAGTTTTCAAAGTTTCTGCAAAGTGAATAACTCCACTCGGACGAGAGGAGAGGGAATCATGATTCTTCAAGGAGACCAGCTCCCACTCCAATAAAACAATGTAAGTGTGGTATGCCTTGTTATGTTGTTCAGCGAATGTCAAACTGTCAGGGTACTTTATGTTTTAAGCTAGATTTGTCTGTCAGGTGGCTTGCGGTGTTTATTCAGTGAAAGCAGTGATCTTCTATTTCATAGTATCAATTTAGTTCAATGTTAAACGAAGCCTTAAATTCCCCAGTGTCTCTAAACTTTGCGACAAGTTCATAACAGTATGCTGAACTTGTTCTGTGTCGACGTTTCTAACACCCAATGTTTCGTTAACTTCGGCTATTGGATGTCTGCGATCATTAACTGGTTTAAGTGACGCAAAAATCCTGTCTTAATAACAATAACACATTTCCATTATTTGAGGTAGGACAGAATGTTGTTGAGTGTTTATTTTCTCCATTGTTGCAACTTTTGACTAAATGTATACTAGACCAGCATTCATAACAATAATCTTATTGTCATACTGTAGCTAGTTGCCTAGCAAATGTAAGCAAAATATGTATGTAGGCCTCTCCTATTTCAAATAATTTCCTCTTTTTGTTATACATTTGCTTTTTGGCTATAATCCCTTTAATGTGTTACACAACCCTGACCATGGTTTGAAGTAGACATGGAACTTCTTCACAGAGTCCAGAGATGAAGTCATAGAGAATGTGTTGACAGGATTATGAAGACCATGACCAGGTGTCGGACATCAGTCACACTTGACCTTGGGAATTTAATTAACTGGTAAAGATGAAGACCCCCGCTCTCTCTTTTTTGTGTGCTGAACACCCCGGCTTAGCGGCCGTTTGGTGATGCAGGGCCCATGATAAGACATTCCCCAGTGAGAGATCCAGAACACGAGAAGAGACAAAGATGAGCCTTGAGGATGTGACAGAAAGACTTCACTGCCCAACTCAGTGAAGATATTTTTGCCTTTCTCTCTAAGAGGAGCAGACGGCTCCACCTCCGTCAACCATCTCACCTTGTCTATCTTAATTTTTCAAAGCAAACTATTAGAATTAGTTCATTCATAGTTTAGTTGGATCCGAAAGTCTGCCTTCTGCAGATCGTACAGGCCACCCTTCATTTCCTTTCAGCTCATGAATCAGTGTCTTTATGTGAACTGCTACTGTATGGGAACAGTCCACTGACCTCCCCCTCTCTGCTTGTTAAGCATTCATATTTTAATTTCTGCGAGTACAAAACATATTAAACAAAGAAGGGATTTCTGTAAAGTCAGGAATCGCATGAATCTAAATTGGATACAAGAGAGCAATTAATCCAGTTCTGTTCTCCAAATTATGTCATAAATTATTTATAGAAATTTAATGAACCTTTTTCGTATTCAGCCTGCACATACTTTCACAGTCTTGGAAAGCTATACTGTTTGACAATTTACACTACCATGAGAAAGTCTGACTACACACCATCTTAGTTTTGTTTACAATTACTGACACATGTTGCAGTCTAAGCTGTGCTGACTAGCAAAGCTTCGAGAAGTTGCGTTGTGGTTGACACTATTGGCTGGCCAACAACTGGATTCCATAGGCAAGTGGCTGCTCTGTACTTTGAGACTGACTCTTAGAACCATCAGTTAATTACTCCACTTTAGTAATTACCTTTGGCGCTAAACCGTAATAGCCCAATGCAACTGCATCATGTGTAATGCACAGTAAAGTGCTGGTAAATGAAGTACAGAGCAGAATTGACTGGGTCAGAAGGTTTTGTCCTAATCATCTCAGACAGTTATTTAAACAGAAGCTTGCAATGAAGCAAAGTTACCTCAAATGTCAACCCGAATTTAAATGACTTGATTTTACACAACCTACATTTGTAACACTGTCAGACTTCTAACTGCACCAGTAAAAAGAAAATACTGCCCTTATCAAGGCATATGTCCGTAAACATGCCATGTCGGTCGTAACTGACTATTGTCTTGTCTACATAATTCTAAGAAAAGCTTTTCCTCCTAATCTCTGGGTAGACAATGATAGCTGAACTCTAGTGTCAGGACCTGTCTTTAGACCTGATGTGTGGAAACGAAGCGAAGAACAGTCCATCCATCCATCATCTGCCGCTTTTCCGGGGGTCGGGTCGCGGGGGCAGCAACCTAAGCAGGGAGGCCCAGACTTTCCTCTCCCCGGCCACTTCCACCAGCTCTTCCTAGGGGACCCCGAGGCGTTCCCAGGCCAGCCGAGAGACTTAGTCCCTCCAGCGTGTCCTGGGTCTTCCCCGGGGCCTCTTCCCATTGGGACGTGCCCAGAACACCTCACCAGGGAGGCGTCTAGGCAAAGAACAGTAACTGTCTAAATAACATAGTACACCGGGATCAAGCCCTTTGTGTGGGCGCTCTATTCAGTTTTCCATGCAACGTTAGCCACCCCATTACTCCTAGAGACAGGAAACACACTGAATAGAGAAATTGATCCATTTGTCTTCAATTGGCTCTCAAACATTCATTATTCAACAGGATATTAATGTTATATTAATATGATTTAAACGGAGGCCGGTAAATGTTATGCAGCGCCTAGCCACAGGCATTGTTTTGATGTCATTAAATCCCCACACAATTACCCAGCGAATGTAATTGGCTCTCTGTGGACCCTCATCATTTGTCTACCTCTGAGCCCTAGTCCTCCGAGACCAACTCTCCAACATATTTATCATTGATATCGGTGTTTTCTGACATGTGTGGTAGCCCTTTGTCACGATTTTAAATTGAGTATGTTTTGTTCCCGTCAGTGTGTTGACAAAATTGGTTGCTAGTTTTTCATGAATTTACATTTTATCCCTAAATTCCCTAAAAGGAGGGTTAGAGTCGGGTCTTTCACCTGTGTGGCCATTGTAAGAGTTTAGCCAGTGTGTGTGGGAAGGGTCAAGGTTAGGTATCAAACGTGTGGTTAGGGTTAGGCTGACTCCAAACAACAAAAAAGGATTAGGGTTAAAGAAAAATGTTTCCCTGTGCTGGGATCGAACTCCAGACCCTGGTCATGGGAACAGCATAGTGGATGGGTGGCAGACAGTCTTCCTCCTAGTTTCACACTCTGTAGACATGAAAAAGGATGAAGAAGGAGACGCAGGAAGGAAGAAGGAGAACAGTTTGGGGAAGAGGGCTGCTGACACCACCTCCAGTAGCCTACTTAACTAAATATGAAGGGTCCCCACCATCGTTCCCACACACGAGGGTCTCTGCCTGGTGCAGAAGGTGGCCCCAATCCAAGAGGGCCCTGTCACTCGTATGTATGCAATCACAGAGGTTTTTGAGCATGTACTGTATGAAGACCAGATGTGGAGCATGGCCCAGACCAGGGGGGTCCAGCCCTGGGTACTTCTTGGAGCGTCTGGCAGCCTCTCAGTCCAGGACATTAGCCTCTGGATCAGTTTGAGAACCGTATGATTAGCTAATAGCAACCCAGACCCACAGAATTATCTGTAACTGGAGCAGTACAATTTTGGTTCTTGTTTCAGTGTGTGTGTGAGTGTTTGTGTGTGTCGCCCCTGAGCGTTGATTTTTAAAGACTGCAGTTCATTCAGAACCATGGCTCCTGGATTGAGAAAGCTTTGCAGGGGGTTGATTATGATTGCTGGTTTGTGAACATTTGAAAAGTTTTATTTGAGCAGAACTTGAGTAAACCCTCAGTGATTTCCCAATGTTACAGATACTTAAGGGTAATGATAACATTGTTTCATTCACACACACACACACACACACACACACACACACACACACACACACACACACACACACACACACATACACACACACACACACACACAGACACACACTCACACAAAGTAAATTCACATCCTTTTTTATCTATATCAGTACTTTATCTTCCCATTACTTGCATAAAGAGATGAGCTGACCATCATGTTCTGGGCATCCAGTCTCTAGAGAGAGTTAATATAAGGACTGGTTTAAGAAGTTCTGCTGTGTGATGTTGTGTTGAGAGGAGCTGACTAATGGGGCCTGTTTGACGGTAAGCTATCTGGGAGCTTTGAGGTCCGACATGGGAGAACGCTTCCTGCTTCCACGCCAGACCAATCGTGCGGTGTCCTCTCCACCCGCAAATACAATCTCCCAACCTTCAAACTAGACACAAATTGCAGACTCATCAAAATGAATAAAGAAATGGTTAAGCTCTGGATTTGTGTTTGTGTCTGTGTGTGTGGGGGTGTGTGTGTGCCTGCTCGTGTTCTGCGCTCGCACAGCAATGAAGCGTGGGCGCTCGTGCTTTCGCTTGAGTGTGTGTTTAGTGTGTTTGCTCGTGAGCGTGTTTGCATTTTCTTTTTTTGTATAAAGCCTGTGTACAGGAGAGTTTATGAGTGCCCTCTTGTAATTCTCCACTAACTGGGTTTTTGTTGCTGGTTGCCAGGGAGTCCTACCAGCGAACAGGAAGGTGCAGGTGGAAGTTCCGTCATGTCCTCCTAGTCACCCAGCTGCTGCTGATTCTAACCTCAGGTAGGAAAGTAACATTATGGTCGACTGACCCCACACCTCCCTACTGTTTGAATAAAACACATTTTTGTTTCATGAAAAGCAAATAGACATGCTGTTCCGATGTAAAATTTCCCTACCGACCTTTGTGTCCTTTTTTTTGTGGTTTCAAATGTTTTTAGTTTTTTTTTCAGTCGCGGTTTTAGTTTGATGTGTTTCCTTCTGTGCTGCCATAGCCCTCCCTCCGTTCTCCCCGCCGCCATCCTTTCATCCTCATTTCCGTTTCGCTCATCGGGCTTCTGCATCCTCTGCTTCTCACCCCCGTCCCCCCACCACATCACCCCCCCCCCCATCCCCCAACCTGTCACGGTCTCACGGCCATTCATGCATAGTTCGATAGCGACCTTCCAAACGTTGATCCTGTAGAGGGAAGGTCCCAAATGAAATTTTACTCAGTTTCAGGGTCTGTGCTGGAGTCTAATGTTTCTCATGTCTGGTATGTGCATTTCTCAAGTGCAGCTCCCCTCCCACCACCACTACCTTTCTACGGTTTGCCATAACAATGTGTCACCTGGGCTAGTTCAAAGGGTTGGACCTCAGGCTTTAAAGTGTTTTGTGAGGAACATGAGCGGTGAGAGGGTAGAGTAGCCCTCGCTTTTGTCCTCACGGATAAAGCTCTTGGTTGGGTAGGTACCTTCCAGGAGGACAAGAGAGCTTGCTTTCAACCTGTGTGTCATTGAAATTGTGAGGAAATATCTCAGAAAGCCACAAACGGAGCATTATGAAGCTGAGGTTGAAAGCATTTCCGGTTGAAGGTTGTGAGTCACAAAGTGAATGGGGAAGAATAGAATGAACTTTCCTCAGCGGACTTAGGAGCATGTACAGTCAAGCTAAAGATTCAGACATGGTCCGTGCTGTACTGTGGTCAGGAGACAAAGTCGGCTAGTGTCTTACAACGGTGTCCGTAATGCTGTAGAGGACAGTTTGACGGTGTTGTCAGTACTACAGAAAAGCACAGTGTATCTCTGACAGCAGAGACAACAACATTGTAGGAGGTTCCCTGGCTATCAGACTTGTCAACAGCCCCTGATTAAATCCACATGGAAACCGTGGCTTGTCTCCCGCGATTGGACAGCTAGCTCTTACCGCAGCTTAGCTGGAATGCAGAGTTTCCCCTCTCGTCAACTGTCATTCCTGGGGACGCGAGAGGCCATGTTGTGCGGCTGAGTGTTTCGTCACTTTCACAACATACTGGGTGTGTTCCAAGCTCCGGCACGGCCTCGCAATCCACACACTCTTTTGGGAACTCGTATGTGGTTATGTGTGAATTACTGTGATTATCTGTGATGGAGTATTTAGAGATAAGATCCTAACTGATCAGAACTGGGGTCAGATGGCTGAGCGGTTAGGGAGTTGGGCTATTAATCAGAAGGTTGTTCCTGGCCGTGCCAAATGACGTTGTGTCCTTGGCACTTCACCCTACTTGCCTCGGGGAGAATGTCCCTGTACTTACTGTAAGTCGCTCTGGATAAGAGTGTCTGGTAAATGTAATGTAACTACACAGGTCCGCTTTCCCTCATCCTCATCTTCTTCCGCCTCTTCTCTCCCATTCTACCCATCCTCTCCTTTTTCTCCTCCCACTTCCACTTTCTCCCCTGTCCTTCTACTCTCTGCTCATCCTTACTTTTTCCTCTCCTTTTCTCCTCCGGTCCTCCCCCTCCCGGTGACCCCTCTGGAAGGATGCACTCAATGATCCTCAAAAATCCCCTTAGAGAAAACAAGGAAAAACAAGAGCACAGACACACCTGAGAGAGAGAGAGAGAGAGAGAGAGACACTAAAGGGCAGTTTATTGGAAGCGACGTCATCCAGGGGATTAGAGCCTTCTTAGAGGTCACTCCACACACACACACCTCACCTCCACCACCCCTGCCATCTTTCTCTCGGTCTCAGGGTCTATTTTTAGTCTTCTGGGTATCAGCGATTGTTTGAGGTCTCCTCTCCTCCTCTCTTTCTAGCTGGCTGGCCTCAGTTCCGCCTCACCAACGCCAGCTCTGTGCCCCAACTTAATCCCCCCCCCCACACACACACACGCACGTAACTACACAGCTCAACTTTGAGTTTGTAATCTGAGACTCGCGTGTGGTTTGAATTGCAGTGAGCTTCCCTTGGACAGTTAAACAAATACATATTTCTTTTTTTCCTCCTTTTTTCATTCTGTATACAATCACGTTTAAAACATGTAATTATAGAATGCCAGGCTGACACACCAGGAAACGGTTCGATCCTGAAAAACAAAGATGCCTTCTTCTGAAACGAGGAGCACTTTCCATAGTTGGCTGTGTGTGGAAACACTCACCAGAAAACTGTACCCCCGTTTTTAGAAGTACAGTAGTTCCTCAGAAACAACAATCAGTGTATGATTTACATGGACACTCAGGTTGTTTGTGAGAGGATACAGTGTGTGTGTGTGTGTCTGACTGTGTGTGTGGTAGGTAGGTCCAGTCCCTCAAGGGCTGGTCAGGCTTTCTCCAGGTCTCATTAGGATGTTAGCAGGACACACACACAACAACAAGTCTGTTGTTTTTACCTCAGCTTGTCCCCATGACTCACTGAATTACACGCACAAACACCTACATGCACATTTACACACAAACTCACACCTAAACACACAAACCTACAAGCGCACACGCACACACACCTACAAACACACACATACCCAAACACGCAAACCTACAAGCACATACACACACAAACACCTACACAAAAACACACACACACACAGCCTTGTAAAACAGCAGGCCATTCCAGTAGCTTGCTACATCCAACATTGACTTCACTCTCCTTTGCAAAAACACACTGGGTCCAGTTGTCAACTGCAGCTCCCGTTCCCCATTGGGTTTGAGTATGGACCTTGAAAGGAGGGCGGTCAAGTGGTTGTTCTTACTCTCCTTTGAACCAAAAGTTATGAAACGTCCTCTGGTTTGTCCGAAGGGTTGTGAGGTGACAACGTTTTTTAACAAACACAACCTATGCTTGACTAAACCTCTCAGAATATGAGAAGTTTGCGAAAGAAAGTTTACGAAAAATAATACCAAAGTTATATAACTACAGGTATATAACTTAGGTACAATTTTCGTCCTTTGAGGTAATAAACCAATAGAAATGTTCATGTCTCTAAAATTGCTTGGACAGTGGCAATGTCTGTTTGAATAAATAACTGAAAAGTATATGATGACTGTTAAGAGACAGATATCTTTACTGCACTGTGGTATCCCCAAGTCCCTCCTCTCAAATGTGTTTTCACCCCCCCAGGTTGACCGGTCTGGTCAGTTACCCTGTAAATGTTCACGTGTGTGGAGATAGCTGCCTTCCTGCTAATGTTTCAATGCAGAAGTATAGTGTACATGTGATCCTCAACGAAAAGAGGGCTGGATGACTTTGCAGATGTGGTATGTGTAAACCTGTAAAAGGTTCGAATCCATGGCGCTTCCCTGGCGGAGGTTCCTCCTGTGTTCTCAGGGTGCAGGCCATCTGACAGAACTCTTAAGTGGTGCATCTACAAACGAGACCATAAAAAAACAAACCCATTCCACTCTCCTCAGTGCTAACACAGCTAATGCCAGCCTGCATAAGCGGTATTTCACTGTCCACACACTCATTAGGAGGTTCCAATTTGGTTTGATTTAAATCCTCCTGTGTCTCCTGGCAGTCGATGTTAACGGATATAAAACCCCGTAAGACTGAGTTGAAACTCCCTCACAGTGGGGTTTGTTTGTTTCCGTGGTTGGCAAGTTTGCCGGGAGGCGAAAGTAGGGGCCTTCCTCTCTGCAGAAACAACCTGTTTACGACCCTCCGACGTGCTCCGTTCTGTTTGCTTGCACAACAGTAACCGCACCCGATTCCTAACCCTGGTGGTCCGAGAAGCAGAGTAAATCACCAGAAGTGTTGGATTAAACGTCCCTGCGGGTTCGAGTTTATCTCTGGTGATGTTGTCGATCGGGATGGCCCTGTTGGGGTTGGGGGAGAGGTATCACGAAATAGATGGCAGACATTTTGGAATCGGCAAAGAATTATTATTTTTTTGTTGTGTGACGAGAGTAGGTTTCTCTTCAGAGAAGACAGAGCGTCGTTCCTACAGGGCCACAAACAGACACCGTCCTAGCTGTTACTGTCCTGTACCGTGGTCCTGGTGGCCATTTTACTCAGCTGTTCACAGCTTTTCGAGCGACAAGTGGGTCTCGTTATAACATGTCCGCCAGCGATGCTATCATGGCCGGGAATTTGCATGAGAGTGGAGCTCTTCCTCCTCGGCGTGGAGTTTGTTCAGAACGCTCGCCTTGTTAAAACTATCCAGCTCTCTGGAAACCACAAGGCAACGCACACTCCCGTAAGCACATTGGGTTGTATAATGTGGCATGTTGACAATACTTGAGGTTTGCTTGATTTAGGTATTGCTGGTTCCTTACATTTCTGGTGTTATCCGCCACCTCTGTGCAGGGGAGGTTGAAGTGGCAACTCAATTTCAGTCTTATCTGCTGCTTTCAACTGGTGTTGAAAGTTAATTGGCCATGCCCCCCCCCCCCATCTCACTTGATGACACACAAGGCAAATGTGCCTCTCTCTCTCTCTCATTCTCCCTCTGTCTCTCTTTCTCCCTCTCTCGCTCCCCCTTTTTTTTCTACCTCTCTCCCGGTCGCCCTCTCTCCCTCCTCCCTGCCTCTAATGAGCTAAGCGCGAGATACATCTCTGCAGAAGAGGCTGTTACGGTGGCTCCCCGCGGTCTGTGCGTGCGTAGGTGAGCGAGTATGTCATGGAAGAACACAACGGGGAACCCCACACCCCACAGGTCCCCACACCCCACTCTCCTCACACCCCCGTCACAGTGGCTGTCCCAGCCGCAGAAAGTGTTTGTCCCCTCAGATAGTTCACACGGCACCGAGCCTTAGAGAGAGTGCCAGGGAGGGGATGGAGGCGTACAGAATGTGTGTGTCTGGGAGGGCAGGAAGGAAAAAAACATGTCGCACACACCTCAAACAATCCTATTTATCCAGCTTTGTGAAGGGTTGTTGGACATAGGATCTGATCCCCTCGCTGGGGTTCCCCATAGGGCTGACAGCTCTGCTGTGTCATTCTGCTATGCAGGAGGGGGCTGCCAGCAGTAATGAGCCAGAGTGGGATGGAGGGGGAGAGAGAGGGAGTGGTCGGCAGACCAAAGCTATTGTAAGCTGTGATTGAGGACAGAGGGATGGCCGTGAGGGTAAGAGGGTGAGGGAAGGAAGGGTGGGTTAGTGGGCTTTGGGTGAAGGTGAGGGTGCAGGTTGAGAGGGTTAGGGAGGACTGTGAGAGTAGTGGGTGGGCAGGGTCAAGGGGCAGGGTACAGGGGGAAAGAAGACAGGGTGAGGCTGAGGGTCTGGTGGGGTGGGAGGGTGAGGGAGTGTTGGGTGTGGGTGTTGGGTTGAGGATAACATGGTAGCAGGGTGAAGCAAGGCAACGAGAGGAAACAAGACCAAACGAGAGAGAGGAGAAGAGAGAGGACAAGAGAGAGGAGAAAAGAGCAGAGAGAAAAATAGAGAGAAGAGAGAGAAGAGAGAAAAAGAGAGAGGAAAGAGGGGAGGAGAGATGATAGAGGAGAAGAGAGAGGAGAAGAAAGGTGTCTGGAAGCTACAACTGCCCAGTTTCTAAACGTATGGATGAAAGATTCCTGATATGGCATACATGGAGGACTTTTAAAGCAACAGATGAGTTTGTGGAGATTCTAATCACGCTCAGTGTAGTGTAGCTCAGTGAAAGGAGATTCTATAAAAGACAGTCAGTGGTTTTGGCCCTACGGGGTGATTATGAATATTGCTGTAGTGAAAGATGGCCTCCAAAACTCTTAAACAACTACTGTATTTAGACTTCTGAATACCAGCCAGCTGTTTAGTCAGCCAGTCAGTCAGTCAGTCCTTGAGAGACAGCCAGCCAGTGTCCATACGGCTGTTTTCCAGCCTTTCAGTGCAACCAGTTTGAATTGAGTTGGATTGTTTACAAAGCATGTCTAGCTCCCGTTCCAATGTGTTATTCACAGTCACAGTGTTTGTTTATGCAGAAGTGGCTGGCTGGGTCTTTTTTTGGTTGACGATCAACGACATCGCTTACAACCTTAATTACAGCCCCCGGGGTGGGGGTTGGGTAGGGGAGCGGGGAGGGGAGGGATGGGGGGCAACTCCTACAGCTCTGTGGGTTTGGATCCCATTGCCCCTGCCAGCAGGATCAACACTAGTCATTGTTTTCCGAACACGTTGGCTTTTTCCTTCCAGAACATTCACAAATCGTTTCCTAGCACATAGTCTCCATCCAGGTTCCCTTGAGAAACACTTGTACAGATCCTAATACAAGCTACAATTCCTACGGGTGCATTCATAGTTTAGAAACATGACTTTGAGAGATTTTGACCCCCTTTGGGAACTTTGTCTCTGTCTAGAACTTTCAAATTCCTATCGCTTTCTTTGGCTCGTGCCCTAACCTTGTGAGTGTTCCCGTATTGCTGTGCATGTTCTCACATCTATGACTGGGCTGTCAGTATCCCCTGATCTGGACTGATAGGGTTATGAGCTACTTACATACCAGTTTAACATTGCAACAAACCCATCATGTAACCTTAAGCAGGGTTCAGATACAACAGCGGGGAGCTATAAGCTGTCGTTTTCGAACATCCATCTTATCGCAAAGACCGTTTGTAAGACTTGAACTGTTGACATCTTGCAAACGTCGATCAAAAAGATGATCTCCGTTCTAAAACGCTGTCTGGGCTGCTTTTGAACTGGGCTCTATTTCTGACAATTACGCTCAGGGGTCTGGAACCCCTGTCTGTCTGTCTGTCTGTCTGACCTCTTCTCCGATCTCTCCCTTATTGTTGCCCTGGTGACTTGGCTCCTCCCATTGTTTACCTGTCCTGCTCTGTCAAAGCCTATAAGGTGACCTCACCTTCAACTCACTACAGAATGACCCTGACTGAACTCAACCCTCTTGGCATGGTGTCTTTGTCCCCTGTCTCTTCGACTCCTTGTCCATTTGTGTCCTCAACTCCCTGTCTCCGTGTCCTCCTGACTCCTTGTCAACTTGACTCCTTGCGTCCTCGTGCCCTCAACTCCTCCTCCTCCCCTCGACTCCTCAACTCGGCGTCGAGCAGGGATACTGACCACGCGGTTCTCCGTCCTGTTTTGGTTGGCCAGTGCTGAGCCAGTGCCAGCTGGACTGCGTCCAGGTGCTGACAGCCCCCCAGGGTGAGTTCACCTCGCCCTGCTACCCCCAGGAATACCCCAAGTCCCAGGCCTGCAAGTGGACGCTGCAGGCCCCGTCAGGCTTCATCCTCCAGCTCACCTTCCTGGACTTTGAGCTGGAGGAGGCCCTGGGCTGCATCTACGACCGCGTGGTCGTCAGCACGGGAAACGCCGACGTCAAGTTCTGCGGCCTGACGGCCAACGGCCTGACGCTCAACTCCACGGGCAACGTCATGGAGGTGTCCTTCAACTCCGACTTCAGCGTCCAGAAGAGGGGATTCAGTGTCAGTTACAGGCAAGGTAGGCTTAGCGGTAGAGGGAGGAGTTTTGTTTACCTTGGTTTTAATGATTTGTTAATGATTTGTTCATAATTTTTTTTACATTGTTTAGTATTCCAGTTGCGGCCTACTTTGTGTCATCCTTACTTATTTCTTATGTTTCGTATATTTTGCATTCGTGTATTTTTGGAGCCAAGAATTACAACGATGCAGATTTCTTCGTTGGCTGTGGATAAGGCCTGTGCTGGGGATTTGCACGTCAACATGAAAACCATCCACACAGTCATGAAACTAACTGTTCCAACCTCAGCCACATGCTTAACTATACCCAAACACTGCTCTCCTCTCCACTCTGGAAACACTCCTCTTCTCTTTGACAATATTTGAAATTGCCCGTGTAACAAATTCTCCCCCAAAACAAGGATTCGGAAGTGTTTGACACAGCAAGAGCCTGACTGAGTGACGGAGTGAGAGAAGGATGGAGAGAATGTCAGTGAGACAGGGAGGAATGGAGTAAGGAGTTTAAGTAAGAGAGAAAGAAAACAACAACAATATTTCTACAGCCTAGTCTTGTATGTAACACACCCAAATAATAAGGATGGATGAAGCCTGCAGTCTGAAGAGCTTCTCTCTTCTGTCCATATAGAACTCCCAGCAACTAATCATCAGCCTGGGAAGAGATCTGTAGCTTTTTAGCCCCATCAGTTTAGTTCATAAGGGAGTGATGGAGAGAGTGATAGAGAGGAAACATCGGAAAGACAGAGAGAGAAAAAAGAGAGCGTTTGTGCGCGAGACAAGGAAAGAGGGACAGAGAGAGAGCGATAGAGAGGGAACAAGGGAAAGACAGAGAAAAAAGACAAGAGTGTGTGCGAGACAAAGAAAGAGCGACAGAGAGGGATATCGACCACCGCAGTATTAAACCTATAGACCAGAAACCGTGGCAGCCAATCTTACCCAACCATGGAACTCAAGAGATTTGTGAGCCAGTAAGAGCCTGGGTTGGGAGGGAGGAGCCCAGGACTCGGTAGTTGTCTCTCCTCAGGTGTCCCAGGGAAACATACTGCATGGTCCACTGCTCCACGGCTTGAGGGTTGGTATCTCCCCTCAGGGCTCCAGCCAGCAGCTACACTGAATAATTCATCCAGAGATAACCACACCCTCCCATATCAGAGTCCCTCTCCTGGCTCCAGATGATGGGCTCTCCTATTGAACCTGGGCCTGGCCCCCTTGGCACTGTGACAGGCTGTCTTCTGTCCCAGGTCATCTGATATGAGGGAGGGTGTCAGGGTAAAGGCCTCTGGGATTTCCATGCAACTGATGGAACAGACAACAGATCAGCAACATATAAACGGACATATTCACAAACAGACGCGCGCACACACACACATCATCATAGGGGCTTCTGGACTATGGCACACACTGATACCCCAGACAGAGCTGAGCACGGATTTTCCACTGCAAATTGGCTGTCACAGCCAATGTGTGTGTGTGTGTGTGTTAGCCAACAGCAACAAACTGGCACAGCAGATTTGCACCGCATTAAAATGAGACGTGTCAGAAAATATGCTATAAAAATTGCATAAAAGCACAAGGGAGTATTGGGATCAACTGTGGAGCAACCTGTCTTACTGAACAATGAAAGGCCACTAAGTTAAAGGTCATATATCTATATATTTGACTGTGTAGCTATATCAACAATTATCCAGGTGACGTTGATTGCAGTCCTGAAGTGAATACAGTGTCATTGTATCTCCTACACAGCACATGCTATGAATAACGATATCCCAGTGAGTTTGTTTGGCCGGGTCACTCTATTTCCAAAACAAGCGACACATAGATAGAGCTTAATAGACTAAGGGCCATTTGGTAAACAGTGCAGTGCAACCAGGGAAACCCAACGTGCAATGTCCTCCAGAAATAATACGTACATAGTACATAGATTCTTAGACGAGTATTCTCTTCACAAATCCTGTTCAACCTTGTTCATTTAGATATATAAAGACAAAAAACATGACTTTTAAAGTGAGTAATAAATTACATTAAAGTAAATGTTTTGGTGTTGGGTTCCTCATCACACAGGTGTGCTCACCAAGCCACCTCTGCTACCACCAATGTTACTGCCCTCCCCCATCATTAACATTTACATTTAGTCATTTAGCAGACGCTCTTATCCAGAGCGACTTACAGTAAGTACAGGGACATTCTCCCCGAGGCAAGTAGGGTGAAGTTCCTTGCCCAAGGACACAACGCCATTTTGCACAGCCGGGATTCGAACCAACAACCTTCTGATTAATAGCCCGACTCCCTAACCGCTCAGCCATCTGACCCCCCCCATTAAAAACCTATGAGGTGACTAGGAGCTAGAACATTGTTGTAGTGGGCTCCAGTGAGGAACATGAATCTAGCAGAAACAAGCCAGACGCAGGTAAGTGATGAAATGGCAAACTCATTTCCATCTGGAGTGAGAATGTGTCACGTGTTACGTGATGCAGGTCTCCATGGTTCTCCTGCGGTCGATCACATGTCTAACAAGGTTCATGGCCTTTCTCTCCTGCCCTCCCCTATCCTTCT